>NC_053450.1:73952027-74273042 GCF_015227805.2 Hirundo rustica | reverse complement strand
ATGATGTGCAAAATGAGTTCCAAATATGGTGGGAAATATCCTGTACAGCCAACCTTTTTATATGCTTGACTCTGTTCACTTTCAAATTTAATTAATCTAATTTAACTAAACTGTTTTTTCATTGTGTTTACTTTGGCTAAAAGTGCAAGATGTAAGCCTAGATACATCACAGTGATGAGAAACATAAAAGAATTTTAGATTTTAGAGAAGATTTGTCCACAAAGAGAACAAATGTCATTCTTGGCCTTGCTTTGTCTAGAAAAGAACATCCTTAATAAACCCATAATAAAAAGCCTTATTAATTGGGAGAGAGTTGTATGTGAAATACTACTTAAAACCAATCCTGTCTTTTTTGGATCTTTAGGATATATAAATCCTAACTCTTTGTGACAATTATGTGTTTATGGACTTAAGTATTAACATCCATAATTCTTGCTCTTCCTTGTGATTCTTCCTTGCTTTATATTCTTTACTTTGCATGGTCTAGGGAATTGCTGCTGAAGACTGGACAGCGACTGTATATTGCACAGATACTGCCTTGCTACTGCAGTTTTCTGGATCTGGAGATGTTATTTATGTGCTGGACTCTTGGCTGCTGAGTTTGGATGTACCAGGTGGCTGTGGGAGTTGAGCTGTTCTCACAGTTTATGTGAAACTCATCCGTATTTCTTTGTTAGTGTTTTGCCTCTCTTATGGACTACCTGTTTTGCTAAGTAGTGTTGTGAAGCTCTGAATATATGATGTGTTTTCAGAACCGGAAGGCTGTGATAGTGTCTTTGTAACTGTGTGGTATCATTTTTTTTTTCCATTTGTTCTTGAATCTTGTGTTGCAAAACATTGAGCTGTGTTTGGACTCTTTTAATGCTATGACTGTTACAGGCTTTAATAATCTCTCAAACCTTTTTTGTACATAATTGTTTTTTCTGGCAGTGGAAATCTGGCAAATGTTAGGTCATTTCATTTTAAAACAATCCTAATGTTTGTAAATTGCCTGAAACACAGTTGGTATTAAAAAAAAAAAAAAAAAAAAGGCAATTATCTTTGCCTTTTGCTATCCAAAATAAACAACAAATGCCAAGAATCATCTTATTCTAATTCCTCCATTTGGCTGTTTTGAAATAATTGATGAAATGTAATTTATACCTCTACAAAATCCTTATATTAAAAAACGCTGTGATATCTTTGAATGGAAAGACATGGTGCTTTCTATGAATGATGTGTGTTACCTAAAGCATTATAGCTTTCATGCTATTCAGCACTGCTGACTTATTTCATGCAGACTAATTAAAGCCATTAGGCCTGGCTTCAGTGGTGCTTTGAACTGGTTCTTACCAGGACAAAGTAGCTCAGTTACAGAAATGCTGAACGTGTGATACATCAGCATGATTTGATAAATTATGTACTTGCCTAGTGTTGAATAAACTTTAGAGCCCCATCAAAAATATATCCTATACAGTAATCCCATTACTTGTTTGAAACTTATTTTGCTGTTGAATTCTCCTCTGATCAATTATGGAGTCTGTATCCAAGACAGAGAATCTGGGAGATCAAGGCACAAGGGATTTATACAGACATGACTGTATGATAAATAACAGAATCTAAATCCATGGACCAGTCAACCCTACTCAAGTGAAGGGTTGCAAGAGTTCTGTTAGATCCCTACTTGAACAACTTTGAAGTTCAAATACAAAATGAAGCAACCCAAAAAAAAACTCCCCCAAAAAACTCCTCAAACTACAAAACTCAAAAAACCCCCACCCACACCCTCCAAAAACCAACAAAAAAGCTACAATCAAAACCAGTTCTAGGCAAAGCATCTATTTGCCCTACACAAGGGACATGCTAGGAGCTGTTCTGCCCCAGACATCGAATATCTCCTTGAGCTTCATGGGTGCTAAGTGGGAAGGAGTCTGCTGCTGCCATACCCAGGCTGCTAAAAAATTGTTGCTCTTTTTTAGGATGGAGTAAAAAGATGTAGTATGCATGGTAGCAGTTTCAGACAACATTTTACTGGTGTTCTGTTGCTTCAAGTGTTGACTTTTCAGAAGGGTGGATACACCACTGACATATACAGCGTGCCTGTCCCCACGTGGCAGTCAACCCTAATTGTAGAGAACGGCACTGCATGTGCAATAAACACTTTCGTTAGTGAAAACCAAGGCTGACAGAAATTGCTTAGCCTTGGCAAACTTGACTAGCTGGCTGAGAAAAAAGCATATCTGGGCTGAATCTTGGACAGGAACACTGAGTAAAAAAGCATATCTGGGCTGAATCTTGGACAGGAACACTGAGTTCGTATTTCTACTGTGGAAGCCTCTAAATACTAAGAGGATTCTTGTGTTGGGGCAGAGAGAGGTCACAAAAATTTGAGTATGGTGTTTCTGATTTTTTTGAAAATTAGTGACCATAATAAATTGACATTAAAAAAAAATAAAATAAAAAAAAAGCCTATGTTGAATTGAGAGTGTAAATTCTTTGATTTGTAAAATTGCGATTGTCAATGATCAAGTATTTGGTTTGTATTTCTCCTAGTTTAGGAGATTTCAGGGAACTTCAATATCATAATCAGATTTCATCTGCTTAAAAATTTGGTTTTACAATATGTTCAATGAATATTTCTTTAAAATGGACATAGCTTTTGTCTTCAGGGTGCTGGTTGTATTAGTCATTGTTTTGTTGGGTTTCTTGTTGCAGTCTCAAATACAGTGCTATATTTCTTACAATGACTTCTTCAAAAGCCCTGAAAGGCTGAAACACCTTGCTAAAGGTGTTTGTGTGTGGGGGGGGGAGTGATTTTCTCTTGGTTTGCAGTGCCAGTGTATAGGAAATGAAACCATTTCTGCCCAACTGCCCTTCCAAAGACAGACTAATTTCTTTCAGGCTTGTGCCTCTCTAGTTCAGAGATTATCTCATGTAGGTGAAAGAACGACTGGATTTTCACAGTTTGCATGTAAGCCAGAGCATTAAGAACGCCATGGGTAATAGGCTGAATTCCCAACCTGATCAGAAGCAGCTATCTCCTCGTAACTCTGGAAATGCTGGTCTCTGATTTAGTAGCATGGTTTTGTGAAACATTTGCAAGATTGGCAATGCGAGGGCCAGTGCAGTTGTCCAACCTCGCGCGTTGGGGCACAGAGTTAAACGTTGTCACAATACAATACGTGTGTATGTCTTCAAGTATGAGACTTGCTAATACTTTTACAAGCTTCTGTAGCAACTGTGTAGCAACTGCATCCAGAAAATGAAACAGATCTCTGTGTTTTCCAGTCTCTCTTCTGAAAAGTCATGAACAGAATAGATCCTGGTTACATCTCCACTGGAAGACCTGGTTTGTTGGGCTTGATAATGTTATCTGGAAATATTCTTCTAAAGAAAATGTGGAGCTCAATAACCACTATGTTCAATAATTGTATCTCACAGGTAGGCTTGCTTAACATATCAAACCAATTCCTGCAGACCAGCCTGAAATGGGTGGTAGTGGAGATGTTTTATGGTTGGTTGAGCAAGCCAGTATTTCCTTGATTTGGCTGCAGGGATTTAGTTCCCTGTAAAATGGAAGATGCCTTTTCTGAGAGCATGGTTGTGGAAGGAAAGGTCAGCTGTGTCTCCGCTTCAGTGTCGAGGGGCAGGGAGAATTAATAGCATTAATGAATTTGCAGTAGTTCATAATAGTTAATTAGTAGCAGTCTCATGAAGTAAGCTGTATTTAAAACTTTTTTCTGTGATAAAGATGATCCTCTTACAATGCTTAGATACTATTTCACTATAATGACAAGTAGTAATGCTTAATTGGTACTATATAAAGAAAAAATTACAGAAGTATGACCCGTACCAGGCTTTAGAAAGTCATCACTACAATTTCTTAAATAAACTTTTTTTTTTTTTTTTTTTTTTTTTTTTTTTTTTTTAATTACAGGTGGCATGATGTCAGTGGTTCTGTGCAACATTTTTTAACTGCTATTTTTTAAACTTATATTTAAAATCAATGGTTTAAAAATTACACTGATTTTAAAGATGGAAATAACTTCAGAGGATAAAAAAGTAGTAACTTTTAAATAATAAATTTTAGCAGTCAAAGAAATATAGGAATTGTATGCACAGATAATTAATTCAGCAAATGTTTACTATAAGCTACTTGTACTGGAAGACCTATTACTTAAAAAACCCCCCAAATTAGATATATGGAAGAATTTCTTGGTTTTTTTCAGTGGGTCATCAATTGTTCGTAAGAGAAGTAAAGCCTTCCACTTTTGTTTGCATTCTCTGCTGTTACAAAATTCTTACTCCTTTTCTGTTATCTCTGTGTTTCCTTTATCTGCTAAATATTGGGTTGCCTTTGAGCCTTTGTGTTTGGATAAATAGCTGGCGTTTCTTCGTCAATGGCAGAGAGACTGATAGTCTGTGTAGCCTATTTTTTCTTCTGAAAGAGAAGGATGGTATTTTGCAGTTGGTTATGTCCGTGTTTCACTGCTCCTGCACTTGGCACAAATGAGATTTTATTTCTCTTTTTGGCCAGAACCCTCTTTATGTTGATTTATTGATTACTCATTGGAGAAATAGATTTAGTTTAGCTGTTACTCAAAAGTACTACATGAAGACTCTCATTCTCCTCCACTCCTTTCCCCTTTTTTGTCACTTCTTATGCCTATGGAAGTATTTTACTTATTCATTTTGAAGGAGAAGTGCATTCTTTCTGGCTTTTAGAAACAGACAGAAGAGCAAGTGGAGACTCTGCAGAAATAAAATTCTGTTACACAAAGAAGAGTCAGCAGACTGCATGTGTTCATGTGTCCTTAATGGATCTGGGAAGCAGGTCTCCATCCAGACAGAGAAATCTTATTGGCTAACCTCCATGTCTCTACAGATTCACTCAAAGATGTTTTTTCAACTTATCATCAGTTTGTGAGACTGTTAAGTAGACAAGCTCACACTCTGTTAATGAAAATGAATGAGAACTGGGCATCCAGACTACTTTGTGATTCAAAGTCCCCCCTCCAGTTCATGTTGGGATGCTAAGTCTTCTGTTATATGTAAGACATGGTTGTCTTGTGTGCGAAGGGGCTCTCCACAGGGTTGAATGTGTCTTGAGAAGTCTGTGATTCCACTTGCTTCCCAGCCAACACAAGATGCATTGCATGCCAATGCAGTTCAAAGGTCCCTTCCTTTGGAAATAGCCGCCCTGTTGGTCTGTTAATTGTATTGAGGTACAATAACATTGCTAGATCCCAAAATAAAAGCGGGTGGTCTTAACCATTTGCAGCTGTGGCATGGGGAATGAGCAGGTGGGATGAGTGCTTTGAGTTAATATCTGGGAAGAGAAAACCTTTCTTGCCTTCTCTCTGAGGAACTTCTTCACAATTCAGTTTCCATTACTTTTATCTTCTTGAGTATTTTCCTTTTGCTAGCCATAAATGGTAATTTGTGTACAGAAGAGATCCTGCTGACTGCAACTGCTTTGTATTTTTCCTGAGACCTTGCTGGAGTTTATAGTCAGCATTTTTACTATAGTGAAATTAATGTTTTATTGCTGCTTAATGTACAGGATGTAAATCTTGTGCCATAGTTGCTTGTTACTTGCCATTTCTAACAATTAATTTTTTCTTTGTCTCGCTCTGTCATTGTCTGTAGCGAATGGTGCCTGTTCTCTGCAGTTGTAAGTGAATTGTGAGACTCTGCACCCTGAGCCATATTTCCTTCACATTTGTTTTGCAGCAAATGTTTTAGATTGTCTGGCATCTTCCCCAAACCAATTAACATTGAAATCTGTCAAGAACAGTTTAAGCAAAAGAACTTAGCCTCTAATGTGTCAGACTACAGTGAGCAATTGCATTTTTGACAAAAAATTAAGACAAGCATCTCTGCTATTTAAATTATTATTCTATTTAGCTACGATTTTCTTCTTCTGCAGTGTTTACTGTCTGATGAATGTATTCCCTACACATAGGCAGTGCTGAAGTACAATCTCTATTCCAAACATTTTAGAGCCTATAATCTCCCCAATCAAATACCTGTCAGAGCCAGAATCAAATTTCTACAATCTCATTTTTCTCAGTCTCATGAACAGCAGAATTACTTCTCCATCCCTGGAGGGAGAACAAGTAGGATTGCTCTTGTGGTGAGGGAGGGTTTTTAATTCCTGCAATTTCTCCCTCTCTTCTTAATGCTCAAGTTGAGCCATTCTCTCAACACTTGGTTATGGAAGCTGAACTGAGAAGGTGTCTTACAAGTTTCCATGCTGTATGTAAATGTTGTTAAGCCATAAAGTAAGGAGAAATTTTGATTAATTTTTTCCAGTTGCAGTTGGTTTTTTTGGTGGCATCTAGGAAGTCAAGTTCAGGACAGTGTTACAAACACATAAGAAAGAGAGAAGCTTCTGCATGGAACTGAGCCAGACGTGTCTTCAGAGGTGGGCAAGGGGTGAGCAAATTTGTTTCAAGTTCGGTGGACAAATGTAGGGTCGTGCAGTGTCCCCTGGCAGCAGTGAAAGCTTACAGCATCCTGGGCTGTGTTAGACAGTATACCAATGGATGTGTTCCATTCCCCTTTTGGGTCAGCGTTTGTCAGAACCCACCTGGAATATTGTATTGAGGTTTCAACACCATCTCCCCTCTTTCTGCTAGCCCAGTTCAAGACAGAGATTGAATGGCTGGAATAAATTCAATGGAAGGTGACCAAAACACTTGAAAACTGAAGCGTACATCCTTTGCAAAGATGGGGGAATGGAGCTTGTTCAGCCTGGAGGAGATGCTTCAGCAGGAGGATAACCTAATGGCAGCCTTCCGTTACAGATAAGAAGGCAATCAAGTGAATAGAGCCGGGCTCTTCGCTGAGGTGCTTGGCCAGAAGATGAGACACCATGTACGTGAATCAAGACATAAGAGGCTCAGTCTTAAGGAGAAATATCCATTCACTGTGAGGATAATTAAGCATTGAGAGATGTTGCCTGGCAAGGCTGTGGAATCTCTGTCCTTGAGATTTTTCAAGTCCTGCCTGACAAAGCCCTGAGCAACCTGATCTGAATTCAGAGCTGACTCTGCTTTCTGTAGATTAGATGACCACTTAATTCCTTTCCGATTTGACTTATAATTTGATTCTATGAACCAAGGAAGATCACCAAGGAAGATCGGGGGAAGAAAAATATTTGCTGTCAAAGATTGTGGTTTATAGAAGATAGGCCTGCTTCCTTGTATCTGATAAAGAAGATTTCAAATATTTTTCAAGAGGCCACATTTCAGGTTTTTGAGAGACTCATCCCTCTGACTCCCCAGTATTATGCAGTGTTCCAAAAGTATAGCACTGATCAGGAAGGTACAAAACATGGAAGTAATTATCAGGGTAGGGCACAACTTTCCTGAGAGGAGCGGTCTAAGTTTGGGATCTACAGGCTAGAGAATGGATAACTGAACAAGTGTAAGGTAAATCACAGGAAAAATGCAGGATATGAACTTGGAACTCTTGTCTCTCTTCCACTAGCAGACAAATGTGGTGATCAAATGCAGTAAACAAGAAACAAGTTGAAAACACAAGTCAGTGGTTCTCCCCTAATAAAGGCAATTGGGTGGGACTGCTTGCTGCAGCAATTAATAAAAAAATAAGTCAATAAATAAATAACCTTCAATATGTTTAAAAAGGAAGAAATAATGGAAGATAAAAAAATCAGTTACAGGTGGTCTACCATAGACTTGACTGGAGTATGTGATAGAAAAAACCCTAGTTTTGACTAACACTGGAGACAGGAGAGGACTGCTGTACTCTCATTAAAGGGGTAGTCTATTACCTATGTGTGAAGTTTATCAGCTTGGAATTTCCCATATTTGCAAACCTTAAAATGACATGATGTCACAGTCTGGCAACTGATCCATGATTTATTGATTAATACCAATGATCTGGAATGGTTATAAAGGCATGAAATCAAAAGGATGTTTTTTACTGGAAGAAGACACAGAGACAATTTCCTCCTTGCTGCTGGTTTTGTTGACATTCAAGAGTCGTTCAGCATTCAGTCTGAGGAAAAGTGTTTTATCACTGGATCTTTTCCACAGAGTTTTCATCCTCTTGTAAGCTGATTTTCCGCAGGTTAAGGAAAAAAAAAAAAAATCCTTTGAAGATGTCAATACGCATATCATATATGCAGAGGTATTTAAAGCAGTAACTTTATGATACTTTGATGTAATAAGGTCAGAACGAAACTATTTCAGAGAACAAAAAAATATACTTGGACTACTTTATCCTTTGGGCAACACATCAAGCAGGAGTGGAATGTGTGCATACACATACAAAGTATCCAATGTTTAATCACATTCAATAATACTCAAAATCCAGACTTCACTGGACAATCTGCATAGGCAACTGAGGTCCAAGTGCCATGAAAATGAGCTTTTTAAATTATCAAACTTTTGACCACTGTAGTTGGTGGCAGGATGTCATAGTCTATAGAAAATACCCAGTACAGAGTCAAGAGTGTGTTATTTAACACAGTGTGCTTTGAGCGCTCCAAATGAGCATAGGGTATTGAGGGTATAGCAACAAATTTATGCACTGTAAATTCTTCTCAATGCGTGTGGGATTTATAATCATCACAACGTGGTTCAAGAACTGCAGATGGAGAATTGCTGTAACAGCTTCTTCATATTTGAATACATTTATGTTAATAGCAAATACGTGATGACTGCTTCAGATGTAGGAATAGAACTCCAGAAATACCAATGAACTTCCAGAGCTTTATGAACTCTTTTCCGCTTCAGATTTGAGGTATATTGAATCTGTTTTGTGGGTACAGCGTCCAGCCTTAGAGAAGTGTATGGGTGGGATGCAGAGGACAGTGAAAAGGGAAGTACACCCCTGACTACTTCTGCCAGGAAGATGTTATATAAAACAGAAACTTGAGACAGGGATTATATTCCATATGAAGTTTTCCAAGTGAGGATAGGCTGTCTTGGCACAGTCTTGGTTGGTGTTTGACACACTGTTCTCATCTTCCCTTCAGTGCAGAAACAAATGTTAGTAGTCACCACAGTGTGCCTGTAGTTGGAAGACGGTTGTTTCCCACATGCTGCATCCTTTGCACTGAGCTGCCATCTGGAGAAGCCAGAAAACATACCTGTATCTGCAAGTTTTAAACTGTCCTCAAACCTATTGTTAGTACAGTCTTTACATAGCATGGCAAAAAGCAATGTTAAATTGTATTTTAAGCAAAAGAGACAACACTTGGAAGAAACAAGCACCTGTGTGCATGTACTGTAAAAGTAAAAATGTGATGCTGTTAAGCAAATACACTCTTTTGTTCGACTGGTTTTGGTCTTACATATTTAATCATCCACTTAAAAACCCAGAGATCTAGCCAGCAACAAAAGATTATTTCTATTACTTGATCATGGAAGTTCATATCTAAAAAAGGTTTTATTTTTATCTATAATTAAGAGCACCTAAATGCAGTAATTCAATTTTGTTTAATTTATGCTATTTGAAAACACTTGCAGTGAAACAAAATATTCAGTGTGCACTGTACCATCTTTTACTTAAAACAATTTAAAAAGTTGCATAAAAAGGTTATTTCTTAAAGCTGTAAGCTCAGACAGTTGTAATCAGCTGTGAATAATCAAGTGACAAACACTCTATCATTTCTAATTTTGGCACCCTTTAGGCAGCTGTTAAAAGAATGTCTTAAAGAAAGCATTAAAGATTTTCGATTAGTTTTATCTGTCTCTATATTGGTGGTCCCTAACCGCCACATGTAATGAAAAATGTTTCAACTCAGATGTCCTGTTTTATTCGCTGCCATCAATTGGAATTGCTTTTATTAAAAAGACCAGACAAACAGAAAACGCCCTGCAAACACAAACCACACACACACAAACCCAAATAGCAAAAACGAGAATTCAATAAGTAGCCTAAATAATGTAATAGGATTTTGTGGGAATACTCTGAAACGATTTAGAGAAAGAAAATTAAGTAATCTGAATAATGTCATGTTCCACATAGGCAGTCCCTTAATGCTGAATAATCACATGCTTGTTTTGAAACATTTCTGGGGATAATGAAATAGTCTCAGAACGGAGTTGATGAGATGATGGTGACAGACAGGTAATGTCAGATGTGCTTAGTGACTGCTTTTTCTGAACTAGTTCATATTTTGAACATGTGCTAAATGGCAAAATAGCTACCAAACTCCCGAGTGTTGCTGGTATGTTAACTGGTTGATTTAGACAACAGGAGACATTTGGATGTATCTATCTGCCACAAAAATATCTTTATTATAACTTATTAGTGCGTATCAAAAATGACATCGCTGTGTGCAGGAAGCTGAATTCTAACTGAAGCAAACGTAGTTTGTTGTCGGGGCCTATTAATTTACAATAAAGGAGTCCTAAATAACGCAAGTGGTGCTCTAGAATGGAGGGGAAGGCACAGTGAAGCAATTGCTTAATGATGATGTTAATAAGTCAGTGCAATAATTCTGTATTTACTGATTGTCATTAACACGACCAGTTTCAATAACATAGATAAAGTCATTGTTGTGCTGGAAGAAAACTGTCATTGTGGATGCCCATGGCAGTTGTTTCAAGTTATTTAACACCCATTTCTGTAAAAGGGTCAATGAGAGAAGATTAAATATGTTCTGGTTTGCATTTAGAAATTAGTTGCTAGAGGACTCTGAGAAATTCTATTTGTGTTCCAAGCTACTTTACTAATTTGCAAAATGATTATAGTACTTGCAGCTGTCTGGCCATGTCTATTTTACAGGAGTCTGTGATTGTAATTGTGAGAACTGAGAACTGGCTCTCTGAAACCATTCAGGTAAAAGCAAAGCAGACATGGCTTGAAGTCCTTTGGTGGCGTGGGTTGCATTTCTGTGTCACAGTGAATATATCAGTCACGAGGAGAGGAGGACCATGTGTGGTTTTCATATGCCTCTGTCAGAGCCTCTGTCAGAACTTCTGTCACCTGCTGGGTGTGTTTAAAGGTGTTTTAGAATAGGAACCCTAAAAGGTTTGCAATTGAAGATGGTGGAGGTAGAACATCCTTCCTAGATCAGATTCTTCCACTTTTGTAATTTCAAAAGCTGTTTACGATATGTACAGCCATCAGCTGATGAAAATTGATTAAAAATACATTCACTGTTTAACACGGTCATAGTTTATTTGGTAATTTTATGAATCTTCGAATCCATTCGGAAGATGCTGTTGTATCAGGGTTTCAGCTTGTTTTTCAGCTTCCTCCTTGATGCCAAATATGACTGTGAAAAGAGTGACTTACTGCAGAAATATGGTTAAAGGAGCACTTCAAGATTTCAATGCAAGATCTTCAACATGTAACAGGAGAACTGGAAATTAATGTTTTGTTTTGTAACTCCTTCTTCAATCTTGACAGCAGCTTTTTTGTTCTAGTGGTAAGATACATTCTGATGGCATCAACATAGTACTTTAGCTATATCACACAAGACTTTTTTTCTCATCAAGGAATAGTATATATGGTTAAATTTCTTAGTTCCATTCACTTACCTGTAGTTTGAGTACAGTAAGTTTCCCTTTTCCCACCTTTGTTTTGCTTTGGGTTTTTTTCTGATGTTTCTTTGCTTCCTACTTTGTTAAACCAAGTTTGAGGAATTTGTTTCATTAACTGAGACATTAAAAAGAAACAGTGGGGTTGCTGACATGAGAAGGACCTGCAGGAACAGACCTTCAAAAAATACAATAGTGAAAAAACTCGGAAATTTATATTCAGAACCTAATTCACTTTCCTCTTTTGCCTTCTTTCCCTCTCTAAAGATTTGATAAAAATCTTCTTGTTTTGTCAGCAATCACTCCTTTAAGTGCTTTTTTTGTCCCTCATCTTAGATAATCATGTCTTGTGTTTGTGTATACGTAGCACATACTGCTTCAGGACTTCGGTCTTAATGAGAAATGTCTTAAGTTGCCAGTTACTGCATAGGTCTGACAAAAACTCTCCTGTTTTTTCGTGGAATTTTTTACTCTGTTTGACAGGTGGCATAGTGAGACAAAGGGCAGGGGAGAAGATTGTATAGTTAGCCAAAGAGCTACACCATTCTGAGCAAACACCTAGTTTTGGGATTGCTTCAGTAATTAGTTTTTTGTTCTGTCTTTTTGAGCTGACTCAGACTTCCCAGTGCTGAAGGAAAGATACACACCTGCAAAACTTGCTTTTCTTTTTAAAAACCATTACAGAGGCATTTATTCAAGTACTACCAGTGTGTAAAATGGTTTTAAAATGTTTTATGCACCTGGGAAAGGGAGCATTTGTCCGTGAAAGAGTGGAAGAACTTAAATTTCATAGTTGCAATGGGAATAGATAATTAATATTTCCTCATTGCTACTATAATAGAAATTAAATGGTAGAACAAAGCATTTTCTCTGTGAAATGCAACTGTAGAGAAAAAGCCGTGCTGCACAATTGGCAGGTTGAGCACCTATGAGAAGTTTTCTTTTAATTTAGTAACCTATTTAGTGAACAAGGAGATAGTGCAAATAAGGACACAGATGAGAAAAAAAAAAAAAAATCCCAAACTATTAATTATCAAATATTTTTGTCAAATAAAACTGAGTCTCTTGAATGTTTTGCTTTTTCCTCAGCTGAAAGTAGATCACATTTTTTAGAAAATGCAAATATGTATGACTTCTCTGTCTTTCTAAGTGGTAGAAAAATTCACTAAGAACATCCCATTCTTCTGTGTTCCTTGGTTCTGGAAAATATTCCTTTTCAGAAGAGACTGCTTGTGCTTTTTTAATGAAATGGACGCTTGGAGTGGTGCTTGGAGTATTTCTTCCAACTGGCAATGTGTGCTGGAGGTGGGGGTAGGAACTGCCACAAGCCATTGGAGAGAAGTGGAAAGCTGAAAGAGTAACCATTTGGATTGAGAATAAATTTGTTAGTTTTATGCACGGAGGCATATCAAAGCTAAGAAACACTAGGCTGATCTGACATGAAGAGTAAACAGATTGTACTTCTCTAGTTATATCTATTCTGAAAACAGATACGCAATGCTGAAATTGCTCAGCTTTGTGTGAAGACTGCAGAATCTGAATGTGAGCTCCACAGTTTTAGATAAGTGTATTTCCTCTCTCTGTAGGAAAATTGAAGGGTTGTCTTCTATATTAACAAAAAAAATTAGAATACCATTCCATAGAATTGTTCTAGATGGCAGGGTCTTGTGATGATCATCTGGCCCAACTACCTGATCACTCTATGGCTGACCAAAGTTCAGTGACTGGACACTGGAACAGGTTTCCTAGACAGGTGATCAATGTCCTATGTCTGCCAGTGCCTAGAAAAGAGAAAATTTGGCATTTGATTATGCCCTTCATAATGGGATTCACTTCTTGGTCAGGCAATTGGACTAGATGATCACTGTAGATCCCTGCAAATTGCACTATATCCTCCCTTCCTTGTCTTCTTCACTCCCCTCTCCTCTCTTTAACTCTCTTTTTACTGGAGAAGGTGCTGAGTTCATTACTTAATGTACTTTATTCTCCAGCTTTTTCTGCTGCCTCTTTCTGTTCTGGGGATTGTCTTGATTATTTGGACTTGATTGTAGGGGTGTTTGTGGTCTTTGTGTTTTAATGCTTCAGGATTTTATTTACCACCCTTTGATAAGCTTGTACTTATAATATTTTGTGGACATATTATCTTGGAAAGGTGACATTTTATGTAGCATACTTTCAGACATTGGCATGTGTGTGCATGAACAGGTTTAGTAAGCAGAAGGAAATTTAACTTAATTCAGTGGTATTGTTTGGTAATGATATATAGATTCTGTATAAATAACATTTTTATATATTAGGCAGTCAAAAGGAAAAGGAAATTATTAGTTCATACAGAGAAGAGTTCATTTGAATTCAATCCATTCAATTCCATATGAATTTGATCTGTGATATAAAGCTCAAAAATGTTAATTATTTCTGCAGGTGGGAGATTTGGTAGTGATTAAAAATAATTCTGTGTCAGGCTGATAGACTAATGTTACTGATCTCTTATGATACATGAAGAATGGTGTTCCTATGCTAACACATTTTACTCTATCTCTCAGATTTGTAATTCTGAAAAGGAAGCTCTAAATAATGCAGAAAGTTCCCAATATTGATGTGAAGGTGATTCCTGAAAGTTAATATTCTATGCGCCGTTAGTATCCTGTGTTCATTTCAGTATTCATTCACTCACTTATTCATTCATTCAGAATTACAAGAACTCACGTTATGGAGTTAGTATGTTTATCCAGAGCAGGCAAGCGCATACATTTTCCACGCAGTGAAGCATGAAAAAGGCATCTCTACTGTTAACATGCACTGCACCCCTGTGTTACGTTTGACTGCATTAATGCTGTGTGCTCCCATCCCTTTTTCCCCGGTAAAGTTTTGTTGGACAGCACCTTGGGATCAGTGCTTGTGCTAGCTGTGGATGGAAGAACGCATGGTGGTGGAGGAAGTGTGTGTTTTTTGTTTTAGTTGGTTGGTTTTTCTGGCCAACAGATAGAGGAGAGGCACAGCGAAGACGCTGATGCTACTGTGCCAGTTATTCTGATGCTTTTGAGTGGCTACCTAGAACAGAGGCTAGACAGAGTTAAGAGAATGATGTGGGTATCTGTTAAAGGTCTTCAGTAGATACACCTTAGGTGGTCAAAAGCCTCGCAGAGGCTACACCCAAGATGGACAACGGTCACAAGTTTTTCAGACGGATGTAAGTCTGGTTTATTACCATATTAGGTATTGATTCTCCAATTACAGCATTCAGGTAATGAAGTCATATACCCCCAGTTTGCCCTCCCAATTCACTTTTGTTTATACTTTTCCAGATCTGAGGCTGTGGTGTGTCCTTGGATCACAGGCCCAGAGGGTTTTGTCTAACCAAAATGGGAAGACAGTTACTTTATATGGAGTTCAGAGCTGTGCACTAATGCAGTAGAGGATTTGAAAAATATAAAAGCTAAAATCTTAAGGCATCCATTCTACCACTATGAAGGGAGGGCAGGGAGGAGTCGCACTGTTGTGAAAGAACAGGGATTTGTGTTCTTCATAAATTCAGAAAACAGAAGCTAAGCAATCGTGCTTAGAAGTGTACAGTGTTGCACTACACCTGGTGTATTTTTGTAGGTCAAAGAAGCACACGTTACCCACAAAAATAAGAATTTATTGTTAGTCTAATTGAAATTGTAGAAGTCTAATCAAGAAGTGTCATTTTAATTGGGCTAATAATGCCAAGCTATCTTGGACTCAAAAAACCTCATTATGTTTAAAGTGGTTCACAAATGTCCTTCATCTGACTCCTTTTGTGTCATGCTCGTGTAACATCACGTGGGTTCTGAAGTGAGTGGCATTGAGGACAGGGGGCAGGGCAGCAACTGATGTCCTTGGCCCTTCTCTGGGAGTGGTGAGATACTGTCAGCATGAGAGGCAAGCTTCCCCCTTGGTCTCAGGTCTGTTTAGGTCTGTCTTTATATATTTGCAGTCTGTTCAGCTGCTCTTTGTTTTCTAAATGACTGGAAGGGTGGCTGCACAAGGACTCACTCAGACCATTATCACAACAAGGTTAAAGCACATCATGGCAGTTGGCATGAAGCAGTAGCAAAGGAATCTCCTGTCAAGCTCTAGAAAATAGGTCATTGTAGAGTCACAGAATCATGGAATGCTTTGGGTTGGAAGATACCTTAAAAATCAGATAGTTCCAACCACCCTGATGTGGGCAGGAACACCTTCCAACGGCCCAGGTTGCTCAGAGCCCCATCCAATCTGGTGCTTCAGCCTGCCTTCACAGGGCAAGCTCTCCAGCCCTCTGATCCTCTTTATGGTCCTCATATGAACTTGCGTCAGCAATTCCACATCCGTCTTATGCTGGGCCCCCAGAGCTGGATGCAGCACTGCAGGTGGAGTGTCACCAGAGCAGAGGGGCAGTATCCCCTCCCTCACCCTGCTGGCCACTCTGCTTTGGATGGAGCCTACGATGCAGCCTTCTGGCCTCCAAGTGCACACTGCTGACTCATGTCAAGCTTCTTGTCCACCAGGACCTCTGAGACTTTCTCCTCAGGACTGCTCTCAATATCTAGAGTTGCTGTCCGGCTCTAGGAAATAATTTTCCCATCCTTTACTGACCCTTATCAATATTTGCAGTTACAGCTAAAGCAGACCTATAACCATTTAAAGCATTCTCTGGTTAAGCCCCAAGGCCTGCAGTGTGAAGCTGCTGGTGGGCTCAAGTGTCCATTGCTGGTGCTGCAGGTGTAGGGAAGAAGAGCACCATGGGCTGGGACATTAACATCATGTGAGCCGAAGAGAGGAGGTGCCCAAGGAGAGGATTCCAAGGATGGGTGCAAACAAAATACAACCTCACATCAGCTATGGACAGTCCAAGAGAAGATGTTGCTCAGTACTCTACGTGTGGGTCTGTGGAGACCTTTCTTTACCCTGTCAGATAGTGGCAGTTCAAAAAGTCGCTTTTTTGCCTTAAGCTTGTGAACTGACAAAGCCAACTTGGGTGCACACAAAAAAATCAGCTTTTAAGCACGTGTTTCCATTTTTGGCATTTTAAACTCTTGATTGCTCTTTAAGCATATAACTTTAAAATGTCATTGATTTTCATTAGAAGGCTTTGTAATCTGTTTCAGAACTGCTGTCTAAAAAAAAAAAAAAAAAAAAAATCTATGTTGTTAGGGAGTTACACCGATTTTCTATGTTGGCCTCCTTCCACTTTTATAAATTGAGACTTAATCAGGGCTACTGAACTGAAATTGATTTTATAGAAACTAACAACCCATTAATAAGATCTTTTTCTTTAAATAAGTCTTTAATTGCAGCTCTGTACAAATGTGATAGAGGAAAAATGTTAGTTAGTGCCATGACTTAATATTGACTAATATTTGTTCTTTGAGAAATATATTTTCCCTTTTCTGTTTTTTAGAGAGTATGACCAAATCTGGGTCTAAGCTTTATTTCCCTAACCAAATGCATTTGAGGCATTAACAGATTTTTTTTTTTTTTTAAATGTCTGTCAACTTAATCTTGTGTAGCAATCTTGATTCAGCAGTTTAGAGCTCTAAATTGTTACAACAGTCTACTTTAATGAATCTCCAAACCTTGGAAAACTCTGTTAAATCTTTCTGTTCCCTCCCCGCCTCAGATCCACTATTGGGGGGAAAAAAGTCTACTGAGCTGAAGTATGAAAATGAGACGATGTCTTTAATGAAATATGTCTTAAATAAAGGTTAATGTGAGTAGACCATATTGACCACCTCCTCCCTGGTCTTCTTTCTTTCAGTCTCCCTATCTCATTGAATTATCTGATACCATTTTTTGCCTGATAATTTTAAAATAAACTGTCTTTAAAGTCCTGCACGTGTCTCTGTATCAGCTGCATTGTGTTAATTTTCAGATTTTGTTTGAAAAGGGCCCAGTTGAAAACATTTGCCCTCTCCCTTTCAACAGACCTATAAAAATGAGAGATTGAGAGGTGTCATAGCATGTTGTTGCAGAGCAGCCCGATACAGTGGTATACCTCTGGCTGATTAGTGTAAGCACTACTCAGTGTGTGTAATCTCTAATCCTTGCATAATGAGCTGCTTGGGTTGCTATTGCTCTTGTTCTCTGTCTTCCCTGCAAAACTATCCTGTTTCTTAATTTCAGGATTTTCAAAGAAATGACCTTGTTGTCTCATTGGAACAGGAGTTATGTCTCTCAGATGTAGGCCCAGGGACCTTCTGGGAGGTGGTTCTTACAACTAGTTATCAGACTGTACTACTGGTCCAGGTGTGAGACATCTAAAGTGGTGTACCATTTTTAACCCATTTCAGCTGCCTTTACAAATGCTTTTGAAAGATAAGCTCAGTTCTGTCTTGGGAATACAGTTGATGTGATGTTTCTCAAGGAAATTAATCACTTTATCAATAACAAGCTGTTTTTTCTATTGATATGTCACTTGGTCAGCACTGCAGTGACATGGCTTTCAGTGGTAGCTTTTTGTCTGTGAGGTCAGATACGTCTCAGGACATCTCAGTCAGTGTGTGTTGACACTTACAGGGAGAAATTAGAGGAAATCACTTAAGCCTGTGTCGATAATAACTAGACTTCCAGCCAACAGCATGGTCTCGCAAGTCTTGTGGATCTGAACAAGTGCTGCTCCAGGCATGTATTGCAGCAGCTATGGAGTTGTTAGTCATGAGCGAGCAGTGCAAACTCTTCTCCACCTTGGAAAGCTCTAAATGTTGTTGAAGGTTAAATACAGAAATCCCTGCATGGAGTTTGTATTGCTTCAGATGTTCATTTCAAATAGGCAGCACGTTTCTGGGTATCTTTCCCCACACAACTGTACAATAATCAAAGTGTAAAAAAAGCTCAAAGGTGTTACTGCAGACATTTAATACATGTGTCCTATCGGTATCCGCCCCATTTTCTGACCAGGAAAACAGCTGGACTTTTTCCTGCAGAAGGCACTTAAGCATTATTAAGATGCTGAACCTCATTAACTCCCATCCCAGATTGCTTTAACATTCTGACTTGGAAGTAGTGCTCTTTGAAAAGAGAGTCTAGGATCTTTATTTAATTGACTCATCATTTAACCACAAATTAGCCAGTAAATTTGTAAGTGAGTAACTTCCAAGTTTATGCTTCAAATTAGATCTACCTAAGGAGTATTTGCATTACTTTATGCAGGTGGAATAATTACCTTAGCTTACTAGCACTCAACAGATTTTCATCTTAAATCCAGTTTAAATTCTATTTGTTTAAACAAACAGAATAAGCAGATATTCTTTAAATATCAAAATGTCAAGGTCTTAATTGAAGTTCGCAAAATTCTTTATATCTACTTACCACCCCGAAGGTATGCAAAAATGGCCTTATGTGGTATGCAGACAGAATCAAGTCCATTTCCCCCTTCTTTCTCAAGAGCCTTGAAAAACTGACATTACCCTAACTTTTGCAAGGGAATCTGTATCCTCCCAATCAATTTGCTCTAAAACCATACCTTTGCAAAGTATCAAATTTAAAAAAAAAAAAACAACAAAGAGAGTTATTTTTCTATGTCTTTAGGATTTTTGGTGATGTGTGTGAGTGTAGGTGTGGAACGTTTATTTGCAACCAGTCAGTCAAGGGAAAGAAAAATTAAGAGACATTAATAGAAGGCTGGAAATGATAACTATTCATCACAAGTTGAAACTGATTAAGATAATGGAAAATACTGGGATTGGGCAGAGTGATTGAGGCTTAAATGCTTCAATTAAAAGAAAAAAAAACCCCAAACCCAAACATCTGGAACTTCAGAATGAAGTGTTAATTGTGAGGGTTAATGAACATCTCTAAATAAGTTGGAAAATCATTTCCCACCCAGAACCTCACACTTGTTACCAGAAGGATTCTTTTAAATGCCTTCGGAGTATGGTATTAAGAAATTCTGAGTCCTTGCCTACTTCGCATATGCCTTTATTATGCATAAACCTTATTCTTGACAGGTGAGTCTTAATGTGAATAAATTTTTTTAGCTTGTTTTAGTATAGTATCACACTTCCCAGAATTCCAAAATCATAACCGAATATAAGCACTATCATGTTTTGATAAAAAATTGTTTATTACTAAATTATTGGTGCTACGTGTTCAGTTTACTTTTCAGTCTACTTTTCAGTCTTCTTCCTTTCCCTCTTACTCTGCAATTCCCCGCCACATGGCAACCAAGAGGCTGGAACATGTTAACACCGTCAAGCGAAACATTTCTGCTAAGTGACAACAGACTGTTTTTGTTGTTTCCAAAACTAATTTAACTTAGACACAAGTAGCAACAAAAAACCCCCAACCAATCACCCCCCCCCAAAAACCCACCTGCAAAAAAAAACCCTCCCCAAAACAACTGAGTTTCAAAAGTCAGTGTCCTTATCCTGCGATGAAGAAAAGAGAAAATTTCTAAATGGCTTGGGGTTTAATAATTACCACCAATATAACAATTTTTGAGCTAAAAAGTCTCCTAAGGATATGTCTAAGCTGAAGAAGCTTTGTGATGTGACTCTAGCAGTGGAACTCTAGCTGGCAAGTCTACTGGAGGCTGAAGTTTTATTTCATATTCCTTTGTGGAATAAGGTAAGGAATGCTGTCAAACCCACAACTCGGCCTGTGTAACTGCAGCTACAGTGGCAGCGGTGTGTTGTCTCAGTTCTGTCAGCTAGTGGAAATAACCTGCGTTGGCAAGAGATGTCAGTGTGAAAAAGGCTCTTATTTGACTTAGGAGCTGTCCACATATGTCATGGCAGTGAAAAAGGAATTCCTTTGGGGTAAAGGACTTACTGAGTATGGTTTGCTACAATGGCATGTATCTGTCAGATGAGGATAGTGTGGTAGCTGGTGGCAGAACATTGACCTTTTCATGCATGCCTTCGTGGAGACTTGGGCTATTTGAGTTTCATTTACCCAAAAAGAATAAATGAAAAATTATTTACCTCAAAATGGTTATATTTTCCTCTGTTATAGTTTGGCTACTGGACTCTATTCCATGGGTAGCAGCATTGATGTCAAATTTCACATTTTGGTGCCATCAGTACTGACATGGGGACAACCTCTAAAAGTTATGTAAGACAGTGCATATAAAATGAGGAAAAAGGATTCTCTTCTGCTACCACCCAAAGGAGAGCTCCAGGTTATTTGTCACAAGTTTATCAAAGAGATCAAAAAAGCTTATGAGTGTGGAATTTAATGATGACATTTTTTCGAAGTGTTGATAATCTGAAATTATAAATTACTTGGCACTGATACTGCCTTTAAATAGGAAATGTTATGTAACACTTGTCAGAAGAGGTATTTAATCCTAAATTAGCTTTTTAAGGAGCTATTGAATTGCTGAATACTCATGGCATGGAAAACTACAAATCCTTCTATAACAGGAAAAGATGCAAGAGAAATAAAACAGGGTGGGAACTTGAAAGTGAAAGGTGAAGGTCAAGCCTGACAGTTTGAACTATGCATAGCAGAATTAAGAATCAGTTGTCTGAGAAACTGCCTGTGCATGGTGTGAAATCCTGTTCACTCAAAACTTATCCTGTAGTTACTTTTGCAGCTCAGTGGGAGGAGAGGAAGACTGGGTCTCGCTTATCCTGAACATGAGTGCCTCCAAGGCTGAGAACTCCAGAGGGGTGATGAAGAACAATGGGGAAAGTACTGCGTGATTTTGTTGCTCATATGTATCACGGACCTCTTCAATTGAGCCTTCTTGGCTCAATTTAGAGTGGCCTTGCAGCTCCTGCTGCTTGTGTCACTGTGACAGTTCCTTCATAGTTGTGCAGTTGCAGAGGTGCTTGAGTATGGCATGTTTATCTCTTCTCTTGGCAGGCAGTTAGGATGGATACCGTTTTAGGGTGCTTTTTCTTTGATCCCTGTCAGTATACTTTGTCCTTATATATGAATAGATTAATATGACTAGATATGTAACTAAAAGCAAAAAAATCTTCCTGAATGCTGTGTACAAGTCTGTACAATTTTCGTTATGTTGTACAGTAGAAGGGAGAAAACAGTAGATAAAAAATGTTTATCTTGTCATCATCTTTTGTATAACCATGATCAGATTTTTCTTGCCCTTTTCACTGGATTTCATTTTTCCAAAGTTTTCTAGTAATATGTCATGATGAATTACACTTTGCTGCAAAATGTAGTGCTATGTTTTTGTGCAGTAGCCTTAACATAAATAGCACAGTCCCACTGGAACTAGTTCAGGTTTTTTGTGAAAAGCAGGGGTCAGTCTTAGACCAGTCACCTGGCTGCTGGAGTCAAGCCTGTAAACAACACTGCTGACAGTGTTTGATGCTCCTCATCCCCTGCCCCTCTAAACTGTTAATTAGCTTCAGGCTTTAAGTAGCTCTTTAATCTGAAAAGTGAGTATCTTTTAAAAAATACTGTACTTTGTTAGCTTTCCACTGCAGAGGCATGATAGATGTGGCTTCCCATCTGGTTAGTCGTGCTGGTCTTACTTGATATCAAGCTGTGCCACAAAATTGTGATCTACACACACTTCCAAACAAGGATTACTGGAAGTCTGAAACAATACAGCTCCAGAAGCAATTTTTGAATGTTTACCTTCAGGATTCTGTTTCCTAGAGGGTAAGTATAATGCAGTGATTTTCTTGCAGTATCTCATCCTGTAACATTGTATTTTTCACCCTTCTTGAATGCTCCCGTTTCTGGGATATCTGACATGATCAGTGCTGACAGCCAAACTGACAACATCAGTTTAAGGAGATGGGTGTGGCCATAAATGAAAATAGCACAACAGTGATGGTGGGGAATGAAATTTGCTGGAAATGTTGAAATGTGGATGTCTGTCTTTTTGCAGGTCAGAAGGAATGTAGGAGAAGGGGAAATTCAGCTGTGTAAAGCTGTAATTTGCCTGATGCTGTGGAAGACAGACTGAGCCGTGTTGAGCACTGTATTGAAACACCACTGTTTTGGAATGTTTGATTGTCAGTATATCTACTGTGGTGTGTTACAGACTCCTGGCAGATAAAGTCTGTACGTTTTTACCTGACGACACAAGGTTGTGCCAGGCTTGTGTGTTTTAGACAGGCGTAAGAATTTGTCTACTCTTATCACCTTATAATATCTGAGCTCTCTCAGGGGAGATTCAGATCTGACATTAGGAAAAGGCTCTAATGAGGGTGGTCAGTCCCTGGAGCAGGCTTCCCAGGGAAGAAGTCAGATCACCAAGCCTGACAGAGTTCAGTGAGATTCTTGATTCCGTGATCCTTATGGAATCCTTCCAACTTGAGATACTCTGTGATTTTCGTCAGCCAAAAAAAAAAGTATTGCCAACACGAATGAACATTTAGACATTAGGCTATACTACTGAGTTTCTAGTCCTGTACATTTAAACATGTTCAAGTTATGTTGGGTGGACATCAGCTTAGAAAGTCTAGTTAGTTATCTTGGCTTGTACAGCATTGCTACTCACCAATTTATTAAAGTGAAAAACACAGACTATACAATTTCTACAAACAAGTCATGACATCTGTGAAGCTGTGAGGATTAACATTTATCAATTTCATTGTGACTCTTAGTTCACTAAAAGTAATGAATATGAAACTTTTGAAATTCTTCACTTTAAAGTTAAAAAAATCTGGAGCCAAAGTTGTTTCAGGTTATTCAAAATGTTCAGATTTGTCTAAGTACCATATGTTCCTTTCAAATTCCCCGTATATTGGAGGGGATGACTGAGAGGTTCCAGGAAACTTCTTCAGTTTTCCTCTGTGTATTCAAGTATCCTATTGTCTCTTAGCCCAACACTTAGTAGATAAAAGCATTTACAAATTAGAGCTTTTGTATATAAAATAGGTAGCTCTTGTTTCTCCAATAGGCTGGATATAAAGTCCCCTGTTGATTGCAAACATCTAAAAGGGTTGGACAATGTGTTAGTGCTGCATAACTAATAAAAAAATTAATGGCTTTTTCAGAAACCTGGTGGCTATATCTTGACTACTAAGACAATGTTTGGCTTCAAATTAATTTATTGTCCATTTAAAACTTACTAAAGCTAGTCCTATAAAAAGAAACAAAAACAGCCTTACAAGACCAATATCATATCTGTACAAAAGTGTTTGAAAGGCTTGAAAAAAGAAGGCTAAAGTCCATCTTGTTTATCTCAAATGGTGAGAAAACCAATTGCACTGTACCTTACTCTGCCAACAAAAGTAGTTTGACTAAATTGAAGAGGGTCATAAAATGTGAGGAATGTGACAGATTGATGAGTAGGTTGAAAATGTTTATCCTGTAGAGTATGGAGGCTTAGGGATGAAGACCATCATCAATCTGTAAAGCAAATGAGATAACTTGGGAAAAATGTGAGTTGAATGTGGCATAATTTAGTCATAAGAAGTAATTTATGAAGGGTTCTCATTTTTTTTCCATGAGATCATTATGTTGGTGTTGGGTTGAATAAATGACTTTCATATCATGTTGTCAAAGACAGTTGTTGTAACCATTCACCACAAAAATGTGGCTCCTCTGTCCTCATTGTTTCTTATCGCTGCCTGAATATTATTTCAGGATACAAAGAGTGATATTTTCTGTGGAAATTTATCTGTTCACAGTTTTCTCTGGTAGAGTCAGAAACAGAAGATAAGAACTAGGGGCAAGATGGAGATGGAGGGAGAAGGGAGGGCAACAATAAACAGGTGAGATAAATTTTGCATCACCAGATATGATAACCCTTAATGATTTTTTTAATGGTTGTTATTTTCTGCAGTCTTATTCATGGGGATACTTTTTTTGAGTTTTGGAATTAGTCTAACCTCCTTACTGTTAAGGTCAGTAATCTTATACTAGCCCAGATCACAATTTTTAGCAGTCCTGAGAGCCTGTGGAATGCACCCTTCCTTTTGTCTTTGGGAAAAAGAAATATGAACAAATTCCTGAGCTTTGCCGGTTCATCTAGTGACTAGGAATGTCACATTAGTAAGTTAGTTTTTATGGGAGACAGGGCGAAATTATTTGTAGCTACTTGAACATTTATCTAAATTGGTTCTATCAACTAAATGCAAGAAGCTAATTCTAATTGACTGCATTTAATGCAGTGTCACCTGAAAGTGTCTATATTGCTAAATTTAAACATGAGCAAAATGACTTACATAGCCCAAGAGGAAGTTCAGGGTGGTTTTTTTTTTTTTTTTCTGCTCTGCTTAGCAATTAAAGAGCAAATCTCTCAAGATTAGCCAGGTGCAATATGCTGCTACTCACTTTTCTGTGTAGCATCAGGTATTGGCCAGTGCTGGAGGCAGCATGCTGGATCTGCTAAAATCTGCTGCTATGACAAATCCTGTGAGTTCTTTTGGGAAAGTGAAAAGCTGCTCTGCTTTGAACACTGATGCATTCTCCACAGATTGTGTTTGTGGGTTTAGTGGCATGTCTATTTTTCTGCTTCCTGCTTCATAGTAGTAACATTTCCCCCTCCAATTGAAAAGTTATTCTAGGGGAGGACAAAATGTTTGCCTTGCATGCCAACATGAATGCAGTTGAAACGGTAGAAGTGTTTAGGAGGAAAGCAACAAGGGCAAGTAGAAATAGAGATACAAACCAGTGAGGAATGCTTAGCTAGGGCTACCTGTTACATGGCTGTAGGCACCCTATTTATTAGGTGAAAATGAAATAGGACTTGCTAAACTATAACAGAAGCTGAGATTTTAAGCTCTAGTTCACCACTCCACAGTTACTGCCTGACGACCATTCCAGTTAGCTTGTGTCGTATTTTGAGCAGTCTGTTGTGTGACTTCACAAATGTCTCCTGGCTAGGTAACTCACAGGAAATGCAACCATAAGCACCAGTACATGTTGGGGGCCACCCAGCTGAAAAACAGCTTTTCAGGAAAGGACATGGGGTTCTACTGAACACTAAGTTGACCGTGACCAAAGAAATCAAGAGCAAAGGGGACATGACGTTGCAGTGTAGGAGAAGATGTTGCAGTGTAGAAGAACATACAGGTGACCTTGCCCCTGATAAGTAACAGCTGTGTTAATTATCCAATACAGCCCCACCCTGATAAGTCACAGCTATATCCAATAAAGATAAGTGATAAAAGGGAGTGGGTTAGCTGGTGAGTGGGGATTATGAAGAAGGAGAATTCTGGGGAGAGAATGGCTGCTGTGAGGTCAGTTTGGGTCTGTAGTTAGAACCTGTTGTTGGAACCCGCATAGTCTAGCTAGGTAAAAGCCTGCAGTCAGAGTCTGCAAACTGATACATGCAGTCAGTTTAGCAGGAAATAACCAGCAGTCAGAGGCTGCAAGGGAAACCTACAGCAGGAGCTTGCTGTAGCCAGAGCCAGTGAGTAGTTGGAATCAGGATGGCTAAGCTGTAAACAGGAGTAAACCAGGACCCCTTTCATGCTATGATAAACAAGAAGTCTGTGTCTTGGTTCATTTCTACCCTCTAACAAGAGGGCTGCTGCAACATTGCAGTATCAGTCAAATTGATAATGAGTAATGAAAGGGGGAGGAAGAAGATGTTGGACAGTGCAGTACTGAAGGCTTCCTAGCTCTAAAAAAAAGTGTTAGGGATTCCATTTTTGAAAGGATGACTTTGTGAATCTTTCCATATGACTGCTTTCAGGACAATGCTTCAATATTTTCGGAACTGTTATTGGGGGAGGGAGCAAAAGGTTTCAAAAGAATTGAGCATAGGGGTGATGGAGATAATTTCATTCTTTATTTCTATCTAATGTCAGTTCAAGGAACTTGGATGCATAAAAGCAGCTCAGAGGCTAATTATAAGATGACAGGAATGAGTCTGTATTAAAGATAAAACATTCCAGACTTTGTTTTTATGTGAGGAAGATGCAAATTCAAAGTGAAAGTTGCTGATATAGTGGACATCATCTTGTCCAATTTTCTTCTCCTGTTGCAGCATGGACTTGGTTTCAAAACTTTACTCTCCATCCCTAGTGCTGACAAGTTTTAGAAAAATTAATACCGAATACAGATACCTTTTTATGAGGAAACAACACTGTCTTGAATCAGTGCTTTCATCAATTTTGTGTGATAGTGGGCTAATAGTATTCATGCTGAGTTTATTTTTAATTTTGGGATGGCCTTCTCAAACATTAGTATGGAAAGAGGTAGATTTTTTTCCCTTTTCCCCCTGATTCACCCCCAAATGAAAACAATTGTGTTTTCTGCTCTAAAAACACAGAAAAATCTTACGTTAGAAGAATTATTAATTCTTAATTTTTATGAGTATGTACACAAAAATGTCAGAATGTGTTTTAGGCAATATCTGTGTTTTCACTGTTTCAGCAGCCTTATGGTCTATAAATACCCCCATAATTGTTATTCCAAATTTCCAAGTTGTGGTTGTGTGGGTTTTTTGTTTGTCTTTTCAAGACTGGATGCTCTGAATGTGAAGAATCTAAGATAGCAGTGAGAGGATGATGCAGCATGCATTAAGCATCAGAACAAAGTGTCTGGAATTAAGCTGTCCTCACCTGAGACAGAACACAATAGGAAAACTCCACAATTGTATCAGCTGGCGTTTAGAGGGAAAGAAAAAAAAAAAAAAAACCCCAGTATGAAGAGACCCTTGGAAAATGGAGTGATGTGGGTTGTGGTTTGTCTTTTTGCATGTTAAGCAGTTTATGAAAGATCTCATCTGTCTTCTGTGATGGCTTCAGCAATCTACCCCAGCTCTGAGAGAAACATAGAAGTTAAATGTTCATGACAATGACCTAGGATTTTTATAATTATTGGTTAAATGAAGGAACAGACTATACCAGAAGCATAGATACCCCGATCTGGATGTGAACTGTTCTATATGTTCAGAATGGCCCATAACTCAACAGCTGCAAGAAAGATACAGTGATTTGTACTTCAGAGGGTTTCTTGGAATGTTGCCTGGCACCTTTGCAGATGGTTTCACTTAGATTTATGGGTGAAAGAAACAAAAATGTTATTAGGGGTCCCTTTTTTCCTTAAATCAACTAACCAGCAAACCAGTTTTTTTCCTCTAGTCACTCTGAGAGGAACATCTCTTATTTGTTGTTGCACTAGGTGAGCTGAATCCACCTAAATAGAGTAAGCCACTGTAATTTCTCCGGAAAAAAAAAAAAAAAGTAAATTATATTATTCAAAAAGCAGATTCAGTGGGATGAATATCTGAAACACCTGCACTGAATCAGTGGTCTTTGAGTAATAACGACCCAATAGAAATTGCACAAATTTATTTCTGTTCAATAGCAGAATATAACGATTTTCCATAATCTGCTTGCTGTGGTGCAAAAATTATTTTAATGTATGTTTGCACTGGTAATAATCCTAAAATAGTTGGTTTTGGGGTAGTGGATTATTCTGTTCATTCAGATGACAGGTGAAGATGAAACAAGTGCAGATTTAGCTATGCTATACACGCTTGCTTTAAAAACTAAGTAAATAAGCTCAATACTAGGATTGAGAAAACCCTGGAACCACACCTCGAAAAAGCCTACCTTTTAGCCTGCTTATCTTTGATCTTGTCTAATCAGTAGTTGAGATCTCTCCCAAGAATATGCCTTCATGGCATTGCACACCATATTAGAAATGCCGAGAGAGAATGAAATAGACCTAAATGTAAGCATTTAACTTTCTTGGCTCTTGTTGATTTTTTTTTTAAGGCTGTGTGAATGATATTTTAACTTTTATTGGTAAGCCTTACCTAAAATCAGCTGAAATATTATAATTACAAAAGAGGGAGTTTTGTTTGCTGTGTCTTTTTTAAAGCAAACACTCTTTGGTATACCTTGAGGAGAAAATACTTTGATCTTGAGTTATAGTCTAATCCTTCATTAAAATCCATTTATTTTGCCCAGGAGTTGAGTGTCCTGCTCACAAAGACTTTGATACTCGTGTTCTAATTCCTCCAAGGGCACTGCACGCACTCAAATTTTTGTAGCTTTGGGCATAGTCTCTCTTGGTCCTTAATTTGTTGGGTTTGGTTTGGGGTGTGTTGTTTTTTTGGTTTTTTTTTTCATTTCTTGACAGAGTGTAAATTATTCTAAAATTCTTTTAAATAAAGGTCTGGGACATTCTGTAGTCTAGGTTTTGGGGGTTTTTTTTGGTTTGTTTTTTTTTTTTTTTTGTGTGTGTGTTTTTTTTTTTGTTGTTGTTGGTTTTGGTTTTTTATTTTTGTTTGTTTGTTTGTTTTTGTCCCCCCCCCCCCCCTTAATTTTTTCTTATTTATTTATTTTGACCCCCTTTCTTATTTTGAAGTACAGCAGTAGAGTAAGAAAACAGGAAAAATCTTTTGTAGGAAATAAATTCAATCCATGGAAGGAAAACTAAATTCACTTAATTTTCTTTCACTGAAACTGTCCTTTTCCCTGGAGAGAAAAAAAAAAATCTGAATATTTTAATTTTCAAAAAACTTATTTAGAGACTATTCTACCTGTAAAGCAAGATGTCCACTGTGAATAAATATCCTTGCTGAACTGTTGTTGTGGATGATTAGCCTTTTCATTAAAGGCTTGAAATGCATTCAGAATATCGGTCTAGCTGCCCTTGAGGTCCACCTCTTGGTCTAGCACATAAAGGTAATATTTCTGTCTTGTTTATATCTTCCCATATATTTATGGAGATCAAGATTTTCTGTAACCTGCTAAGTAGTTGAGAATTGATTTTAAACAAAAGGGGTTTTTTTCAGTATGGAAATGTTGTCTTGGTTCTCTTTGAGCGCACCTTATTTGTACTGTAGATATCACAATTTAACACATTTACCATGTGCTTGTCATTGGATTTATTAACTGTTTTTCCACTGTCATTTCAGTTCAGGGGTGTCATCAGTGTTCTTTCTCACTGAACAGAAAATTTCACATCTGTACACACCTGTGTATATCAATTCAGTGTGTGCCATGGGCTTCCATTTTTGGAATATTTAAGTGTACATAAAGATGTGCCCTGAGAGAAGAACACCAACATAATTTTCCTCTGCTGAAAGCAGTAGTAGTCCTTCTGTATTCTGTTCCTTATTTAATATAAAATGTTATCTTGATAGACACATAATTACTTTAATTATTTTTTCAGTGGAGCATTTACAGGGGGTGTTCTTTTTTATTCAGCCTACTTAATATTTTAAGAACAGTTCCTGATAATTTCACTTGCAAAGTAAAATTAAATCCTCTATGAGGGAAGAATTCTAAGTGGCGTTTTAACTTGTGCAGATCAGTTCACACAGCTATTCTTGGTTTGTTTCTTTTTATTCATTGATCTATTATATGGAACAGGTATGCTGCACTGAGACTGCTGTGCAGTGCAATGGCAGGGAGGGATTTGGGTCTGCATTCAGGGTTACCTCAGGGGGTGAGGGCAGACAGTCTTCACTGTGAGGATGTGTGGTGATTTGTCCTGGCTTTGGCGCTGAAGTTGTACATCGTTCTTCCTATGCTAGTAATCAAGGTCTGTATGTGCTTCTGTAAATCTGGCATGTTCCCCCTTGCCTTTAATGTACCTCAGTCCTGCACATACTTGACTGCTAACATCTGTAAGGTTTAAATCAATAGTTTGTAGTAAAAGTAGTATCATGCAAGTTTTGTACAGTGTTACATTTGTAAACTGAGACTGCTAATTACGGTTGTTGCTACTCACATTGCTAGTTACCTTTTCTAAGTATGGAAAGTAATCCTCCCTTTGTAAGGGATTTAGGTCTAAGTATAATAAAATTGTTTTTAAATGTCCATGTGTCAGTGTTCTGGAGGATAGTCAAATGAAAAGACACTGAAATCAAAGTGTAGGTGTAAACATGGTTCGAGTAATTTAAACTGACAGAGTTCCAAATCCATAAACTGATAGTGTTCCAAATGGGACCCTGTTTGTGTCGCAATCTATGTCCTGAATGGCTATGGGAAAAAAAAAATAAGGGAAGGGGGGCAAAAAATGTTCCTTTTAAGGTTATATTCCTCATTTTATTTGGTTATAAATGAGACAGATAATAGAGTCATTATAGATTTCTGGGGAAAAATCTGTTTCCATAGATCAGAATATATACCTATTCATAACTGCATGCATAATGTGATCTAAAATTTTTTTTTTTTTTCTTCAGGGCATTTGTAGATTGTTAGATATGTGTGTTCTCATTCCAGGTTATGAGTTTTGAATAATTTTTCTGGATGTATCTTAGTTTTTCAGAACGACCTTTTTAAATCAAAGGAATCCTCATTTTGACAAATATTCATTGCACAAAGAGATGACCTTAAGGTCTCTGAGAATTTTACTGCATATTCTGTTTAAATGGCTAGCCAAAGCTATGGCTGAAGCATGTATTTTGAGCATATATTTTCCTACTGACTTTATGGCGGAGGTGGGAAATGGTGGCAGTATGTATTCGTCTAGCCTTGGTCCCTTAAATTTTGTGATTGAAATCAGAGATGATTTTTAGTTATGCTGTGGCTGATTTGTAGCCTGCAGTGAAATCTCTGAATCTTCCAAATAAGAGAGAACTTCCCTTTTTCATTTGTTTCTTTCTTCCTAATGAATGTGTGGGGTGTTTTGGGGTTTGTTTTGGTTTTTTTTTTCAGGTTTGGGTCATTCACTGACCTTTTTTGTTATGACAGTAAAATCTCAGCAGTTAAATAGTGTGAGGAGATCACTACCACAGCCTGATAGTGACATTTGACCTTGCCTCAAATAAATGAGGGTAGAGAGTAATAAAGGCGGCAGTAAACACTCTCACAGTGATGGGATTTATTTTTCTTTTTTTTTTTTTTTTTTAATTCTAGTCTTTTTTGCAGACAGGTGCCTTGTCTGTCCTTATGAATAAATTACTGAAAATAAATGACCTAGTATTTTCTGATTTTTAGTTTTTACTAGTTGTAATAGATAGTCTAATGAAAACCTTTTATTAAATAAGGAGTATTTGCTCTTCAAGTATCGTATTTTGTGTTAACTGCATTTTTTATTCAGGTGCACAATCTGGTAGCACTGAAGTGATACATTTTTAGCAAGATAGATGAGATATATTTTGGATTATTCAGATTCTGTTTGATTTTGGTTTTGCATGTGACTGGCAGCAATGAAGAATTCAGATAAAATTATGGAATGACAGGCCTATGTTTGTAAAGGGCTGTCCTCTTCTCAAGCTGCATGCATAATTTTTGCAGTGTTTTCTTTCTCCTGTGGGAGATTTCTGCTATTGGACATTATCAGTCCAGATGGTTACAAGGATGACACACAACCTTTAAAACTGGTGTTTTCCAAGGGCTTCCCCTGCCTCCACAGCTGTAGAAATTCCATTTTGTATTGATTTATTTCCAGCCTTTGGTTGGTTTAGCGTGCTCTTGGAGGTTCTTCATGAGCTGTACATTAAACACTGTTTTCAAGCTCATTTGCATGATGGTAGCTGGCACAGAAGAGTTCATGTGCTAAAGCATTATTAAGATATATATCTCTGTCTTCTAACTTACCTTATGTTTGGTGTTTTTAGAACTTTTCATAAAAAACATCCTGTGATAGTGGCAGATTAGTTTTCTCAACAAGAGCTTCTAAAATAGGCATTATTTTTGGTCACCTAAAAATGACTAGCTTAAATAACAAAGTTTAAAACTATATTCTTTGAAATCAGATAAAACAAATTATTTCAATGGACTATTATATGAAAACCTTACAGATTTCACATAGAAAAATAATTATCATAATAGACTGTCACCACAAATATTAAATCCAGCATTATTTACACAGTTTAGGAAAGATTTGTTTCTGGTGAAAAAGAAATTGGCCATGAGAACAGCTGGTGGTGGATCAGGTAGCCCAGAGAGGTTAGGCAGCCTCCATCCCGGGGTTATTCCAGACCCAGATGGATGAAACCATGAGCAGCTTGGTCAGATTTCATGGCTGATGCTGTTTTGAGGAGAAGGTTGGGTTGGGTGTTTTTCTGAGACACTCTCTAACCTCATTTAGCCTTTGATTCTGTGAAAATCACTTGAAGTCAGCTACTGCTACTGCAAGTAAAGTAGTTGTGTTGTAGCACTTAGAGGTCTCTTTTAATCAGTTATACCTTGTATAAAGATAGTGAAAGAAATAATATTTAGTGCTTAGTGCAGGAAAACATTCATCCCTGGATGTTTAGATTTTTCCAGTTGCCTTTTGATATTAAGAAATTTTGTTAGCCCCAAAATGTTGCAGTGTATGAGGCAAATACATGGAGTATATTGATTCTCAATTTCTGAAAGGAGAGCTGGTCACACGTGGTTGTGGTTTGTCTTTGCAGACCTCTGGTGAAAAAATGTTTTGTACTTGAAACAAATAGTAATAGAGATGTATTTGGATGAAGGTGATGGATTTCTAGATATTAAGAGGAGATGTACTGAACTCAAAGAGCTTGGTGCAGAATGATGTCCAGAGAAGGCCTGGAAAATCAGTAAACTATTTGGTATGAATAGTTACTTTCTAAGATCTTCTTTTTAGCAATTCTTGTTTGGTTTTCCCTGTGTAATATTTACAGGTTACTTTTATTGATGCCCTGCAGTCTTGCACCAAGCCTTTCTCTTACAAACAGGAGAGAAGCTGGATCTTGGGCTATAGAATATTTAGAATAGCATAGAATTTTACTTAATTTTCCTCAGCAAATATGCATAATAGGTCTTTAAAAAAATTACTTCACATTCTTTTATTTGTCTAAGGCCATCTGCAGAAGCAATGAAGAGTTTCCAGGGTTTTCTTGTGTATTTGCTTTGTTTTTGTTGATCTTGATTGCCTTGTTTTTAGTACAGTGATTACTACTATTAATATAGTGTTTGTGTTAGCCTTGGTCTGGTGAGGTATAGAGTGACAGGAGGAAAACAGGACATACTGGAGTTTTTGTTTGTTTGTTTTGGTTTGGTTTTTTTGTTTTTGTTTTTTCTTTTCTTTGTTTGTTTTGTTTTTTAATTTCTCCACTCCCTCCCCTTCACCTTCAACTGTTGGGACACAGGAAGAATTTTGTGATTAGGAAGGGTGATAAGCAATCCCCATAACTCAAAAGCTGTCCTGTTTTCTTTTCCCCTAGTGGTCTGGGAGATGCCAGGTGCTGCCGTGCACAGAGTGGTACATAGCCCCTTGTCTTGCTCCATCCCATAACTCTGGTGCTTGTGGCCTTTGTGAATGTGATGGTACTTTTGTGTTTGCCAGCAGACTGCTGTGCATTTCTGAGCAAATTATCACAGAAGTTCTAAGTTCTTGGAGGGTAAGTCTTGGTGTCTTGTCTCAATCTTTGCTTAGGTTTCACTTTTGGCACTGCCTATCAGTCTGTGTGTATACCTCTTAAGGGCCTTTATACTTACTGCACAATATGGAACCACCAGAGGATTTTCAGAATATTTTGCTACCTGATGCAGTGAGATCAGCCAAGTAGGGTGAGATAATCTGGCAGCTTCATTTAGGTTCTCAAGGTAATGAGCTGTCTATTGCTAGAAATGCCTGGTGTGATTCCTAACATCCTGTCCTTTATCAGAGAAGAGAAAATAATGTCTTCAAATTTACAATTTGGATTGTTTTCATTGCTCAGATGAGAAAATATTTGGTAAAATTTGTTGTCTGTTAAGAAGAGTACAATGCCACTGGGTAGAAAGAAAAGATTTCACCTTTGTTCTAAAACCTTGCTCTTTCTATTTAGTACCATGCTTATCAGAAGCCCTAGCTGGATTTCCCTAGAAGTCTTGCAAAAGGACTTTCAAACACCTTGTAGAACGACATGATTTTTTAATTTTTGTTTTTAATTTAGAGCACATTAATGAGAGGCAGTAATGTCTTTCATTTGGTGGAATTCTATGTCATTTAATAAGAGCTATCTTTTGTGGATAGAGAAGAACTTTAACTTTTTAAACACTAGGTGTTTAAAAGTGAATGGCCAGAATACTTGGCTGTGGGAGGGGAAGTCTGTCTACAGAAATTAATTGTTTGCTTCTGTGGCTATGTCTTGGATAGTGACATAAAAATTCTTGGAGTATTCTTCATTCCATTACAATTCCTTGTGGGAAGTGAATTTACCCCTGACATGATAATGTGGGCGGCTGCTGCTTAGGCAGGCATCTTGCATTTCTTATCTCCATTCCCATTTGTTGTTGTAAATATTATGGACCTTCTCTTTAGAGCCCCAGAAAAACTGAGTGAATAACAGCTCTGCTGGAGTAAGACATGTCTCTGGGCCCTGATCTTTTCTTCCCTTCCCTAAACAAAAAATACAGATAAAAACCAAGCATATGAGAGCAGCCAATACCTTAATCTGGAATGGGGTGGGCTGAGGACTTATGAACAGGGGGAAGAAATACCTTTGGCTCCTAGCAAATCTGAACTTGAAAACCTTGAAAACTACATTTTCTTCAGTAGACTGACTTGCTAGAAGAAAGAATGGAATAGGTATTTATAAACTTTTAAATACAGAATGAAGTGCAACTGTGTTTTTTACCTTGTACCTGGTTCTGGATATTGAATACTTCATACAAGTAAAGACATACAAGACTTGTTATTCCATGCTCTACTTTTTCATACATATTCTTACAGTTTTTTATCTGCTGACTCCCTTTCAAAGTATGAGGTTATGTAAGAAAACACACATCTTCACGTGTGTGAAGGAAGAGAGGTGTGATGGCAGGTGGGGAACCCTATTATTTCAGCCCAATGGCTTAGGGTTGACACACATTTCTGTGAGCACCCATTGCAGTGTCAGTGTGCAGTCACTGCCCAAGGGTATGGGGCAAATCATGGGTTGCAATGGAAGGGCATTTCGAGATTACTCCAGCTGGTGAGGGGGTTGAGGGCTTTGGGAGGCAGCTGTGCTGAGCATCAGAAGGAGTTGGCTGCTGGAGTGACCAGAGGGTCCATGGGAACTTCCAGAGACATAGTGGGGGGAGTGGCAGTGTCTGCATGAGGCCAGTGGAGATGAGCAGATTCAGACATGAGATACAGGGCATACTGAGAATCTCAGGTCAGTTACTGGAGAGTTGCACAGCATGGTTTTCACGCTAGTGGGCCTTCATCCTGGTCTGCTAGTGGTGAACAGGGTGAAGCTGCTGGTAATATTCATGTTTCCAGCTGACAATTTACAGCCCTGAAAAGAAAGTGAGGTAGCTGTGCTGCTGCCTGTACACATCAGCATGATGTTTTCACAACCACATGAATGAATTTCATAGAATCATTTAGATTGGGAAAGACCTCTGAGATTGTCAAGTCCAATCCTTAACCGAGCACTACCGTGTTCACCACTAAACCACGTCCCTCAATGCCACATCAACACATCTGTTAAATACCTCCAAGGGTGGTGACTCCACCACTTCTCTGAGTAGCCTGTGCCAATTCTTGACAGCCCTTTCAGTGAAGAAATTTTTCCGGATATCCAAACTAAACTTCCCCTGGAATAACTTGAGGCCATTTCTTCTTATCCTATTCCTTGCGACATGAGAGAAGAGACTGACACCTGAACTGAGCACAGGTTCTCCTGGAAGCTGCTTGACCTTTCTTTGCAGGGCTGATTTCTCTTCTGCTGTTGCTTTCTCATTTTTGGGAAATTAGTTTTCTAGCTGGAATCTGGCTGTTGTCTGTGTGGGATCTGGTCGCATCCCATTTTTTTCTCCCTATTCCACACTTGATTCTAACTCCATTTTTGTTGTGAGGGGAGAGTAAAATGCCTGTTTGGTTTGCCATATCTTCTCTGCTGTATGGTATTGCCGCTTGAGGTCTCTAGCTCATTGAGTTTGCTCAAAATACATGTTTTTGTCCCTAGTCCTGTCCTTCAGAACAGCTGAGCAGAATTTACAGCAACGCTATCAATTCATATGAAAATGAGTTCATCCAAACTGTCTATCAAGTAAAAGATCTTTCCTTTTTTTTTTTTTTTTTTTTTTTTAAAATCAACAGTAACAGAAGTACATTTGTTGCTTGCCTATTAGTGGCACATTAGAATCAAAGTTTCTGGTTATCACATTGCAGATATCCAAGACAGTAGAGCTGGTTGTAATTGAAAGCATATTTATATTATGCAGCAAATATGCTCAATTTTAATATCCAGAAAAACATTAATTAGAAAAAAAAGTAGTTCCTTTCTTTTGAATTGAATGAAATGTAAGTTTAATTTTCAGAACATTGCTTGGGGCAATGGTTTGACATTTTCTTGAAACCAATCTGATTAATTCTCAGAATTATGCTGAGAAATGTCACTTACTGTGGAAAATACCTTTCTAAGCAAGAAACCTCAGAAAAGAAAAGAAAAAATATTTTTTTTCTTTACTAATTACTTTGTTCTTTTAGTTACAAGGATGACAGTTAGTTCTACTTGTGTATTGACCTTGTTTTTATACGATTATGGAATCAATTCAGAATCTTAATGGGAAAATGATATGGATTGAACCAAACCCATTGTGCTATTTTTGTGAAGGTGACCTTAAAGAAAAGGTGAAAAGTTTGAAATTTCAATACTCTTCTGCTGTAATTTTTACAGCATGAAGAGTTGCCGGTTCAAAATCTGCCTTAAATGAAACAGACTTCTTAATCTGAATTAGTGGCAAAGATATGCTCAGACATGTTTTTTGAGTGAGTGAATAAATATAACAAGGTTGCACACTATCACAGGACATGCTAATAGAAGTATTTAGCTTATGTGGTTGTGCAGGACTATGAAGGTTTCAGCAGACTAACTAGATCCTACTGGACAGTGAAATTATATTTTAATTTGGATATTAAAACTAGTGCGGTTAAACAGCTGGTAGGATTTCCAGAGCCAAAAGCCTGACTTTAATGATTAGATTTCATCTACTGTAAAGTTCAAGGTTTCTGCCAAAGGTACCATTTTCAGATCTGAATCAAGATTTGTGGTTATTGTTAGGCCAGCAGAATCCATTGTCTGGGGTAAAGATTTTTTCAGGGCTCTAGTAGGTTTTAATAACTAGGTTTCTTCATTAAGAATATATATATATAAAATAAAGACTGCACACATTTTAAAAACTTGATATTGTTTATGATGCTTGTTATTTAAATTCTACCCTGTATATTTTTTAAAATTAAAAAAAATAGTGGGGATTTGGACCTCCTCACTAGTTGACTCAGTACTATAGTGTACTGTCTATTTTAATCCAATTTAGTTTTTAATTAGAACTTTTTACAATGACAATGAAGTTGATCTAACTGTATTTTTGTGCAGTGTTTAATGTCATTGTAAACAAATGTTATTTTCAAGGCACTACATTAATCCATTAAGAAGAGAATAGAAAATCAGGTTTTTTTATTCCCACAAGATCTGGAAAATGTAAATTTTACCTCAAATTAAAAAAAGTAATTCATATTGAAGACAGAGAAAAGAAGATGGATTTGTGTGGTATGCAACATGCAATTTATAGCACAGATCATGAAAATGAAGGGAGTGCTTCCAAAATTGTTAGAATGGCTTTAAGCTTACACTGAAGGAAAGTCAAACTTGCACTATGCCTTGTTGATAACATTGATTTAAATGTTCATGTGTTAATGCATAAGTAACTAGTTGGATATACAAGTTGATGTATCTAAAATCCATTCTGACCCCTGCTATCTGAAATGTCCATGTCTTTTCTATTTAAAAGAAAAAAAAATATATATATTCAGACACTTTGTGAAAGAGGTCAGTATCTTTTATATTTTCCTCTTCCTTCTCTTTAATTCCCAGGTTTACAGATAGGGAAATAGGTAAGAGAAAAGGAAATGTTATTCACTCAAGGTGAATTAAGAAGGTCAGTGACAGGACCCAGCTGTATTTAGTTCCAGCCATATGACCTTCCTTATTCTTAATCAAATTCTCTTTCAAGCAATGTTAGTTTTAATTAAATAGAACTAGTCCTATCTCTAAGCTTCATTAAGGTATCATTAAGAAACCAGAGAGATGAGAAAAGGATGCCAGAGTTCCTTCAGCAGGACCTTAAGTTCTGTTTCTAAACCCTAATGCAATTTCATATTCCAGTTTATGTAATCATTAAGGACTGGTTTCTGTTGAAACCTTCTGAAATACAAAAATGCTGGTCATATTCTAAAGGAGCCTTCCAAATTATTAGAAAACATGTCCATACTTATCTCACCTTAAACATTTTTGGGGTCTGGAAACAACAAAACAGTCTTAATTGGGGGGGTGGGGGGGTGGGGTGGGGTGTAATGCTTACATTTAGTACTCAATACCTGGGAAAAACCACATAAGTTGTGACTGCAGTGTCTCTAGTTGGAAGTTGGCATCGTGGAAATATTATGAGGTTTAACAAGACCAAGAGCAAGGTGCTGCTTCTGGGTCAGGGGAACCCCTGGTACTAATCCAGTCTAGGGGATGAACAGATCCAGAAGGACTTGGGGGTGCTGGTGAATGAGAGGCTGGACATGACCCAGCCATGTGCACTCACAGCCCACAGAGCCAAACGTGTCCTGGGCTGCATCCCAAGCAGCGTGGGCAGCAGGGGAGGGAGGGGATTCTGCCCCTCTGCTCTGGTGAGATCTCACCTGCAGGGCTGCATCCAGCTCTGGGGTCCTCTGCACAGGAAGGACAGGGAACTGTTGGAGCAAGTCCAGAGGAGGCCACTGAGATGGAGCCTGTCTCCTGTGAGGAAGGACTGAGGGTTCAGGTTGTTTATTCTGGAGGGAAAGGCTCTGGGGAAACTTTATAGAAGACTTCCAGTACCTTAAGGCCAAAGAAGGCCTTTCTTACAAGAAAACCAAAGAAGGACTTTTTGCAAGGACAGGTAGCGATGGGATGAGGGGGAATGGCATCAAGTTGGAGGAGGGTAGGTTTAGAGTAGCTACTAGGGAGAGATTCTTTGTAAGGATGGTGAAAGAGTGGAATGGAATGTTAAGGGAAGCTTTGAATTTCCTATCCTTCACAGTGTTCGAGGCCACATTAGACGGGACTTGGGCCAAGTGCTCTAATAGCAGATGTCCCAGCCCACTGCAAAAGGGTTGGAATTAAATGATTTTAGACATCCCTTCCAACTGAAACCATTCCATGATTCAGTGATTTGGGGCAACCTGAAAATAGTAATTTTTCAGATGCTCTCTTTTGATGCTAACATATTGTTACTGTCATCCTGAAATCAGGTTTGTCTTTCTGTGATGTTCTATTGTGTATGGTATTTTTGTTCTTCAAACATAATAAAGCTCAGAGTTTCAGGTTTTCATCCACAATTAGGGATTTGTAGACAGATCAGAGAATTACATGACTGGAAACACATCTCTTCAAGGAGGAAGATAAGAAAACATAATGTTATAATAATGTTTAAAACCAAGAGGCTGAAAACTGTTGACTTTTCCTTAGAGGTGAGCTGCAGCACCATATGTGAGCAATTTAAAGTAGTCTCTTTAATTACACAGTGTTTTGAAATTTGCAGCATATGCTTGTGTGTTGGGATGACTAATTGATGTCCACTCAGTTTTCACAACACTCTCAAGAGCAGGAACTGTGTTCTGACATGGTGGGGTCTTTTTCTGAAAGTAATGGTAACAGAAGGCTGCAGGTGCAAGGAGGAAATGGCAAGGTGGGCATTGAGCAGGCATTTTGCCCCGAAGTTTGTATATTTAAAATTGCTTGCAGTCCCTGTGAAGTTTATAAAGTTAAAGCTGTCTCCTTAATTTCTTTTCAATTTGTTTTTCCAGCTGACTTTAATCATTGGAGAGGTAGAGGACAGAGGATGTGTCCTGGAAGAACATTGATTTGTTTATTTGGTTTGTATTGTTTTTCTCTGGAGACAGAGCACAGCCAGTGTTATCTTTGCTCGGCAGTCTCACTGAAATGCCTTATTCCTGGCCAGTTCCTTCCCTCTTCCTAGAGGGGATCAAACAGCTTTCATCCTCTTCAGCTCACTGCTTTACTTATCTGCAGAGCTCTTGTTTTGAGGCATTTCTTTTATGTCTTTGGTAATCTGGGGCCTAAGGAATTGGCCTTGTTGGTTTCCAGCACCAATGAATTGAGCCAGGGACTAAGGAAGGACTTGCAGTTCAAACCCAAGAATGGTTGTGGTAAACTGTGCATCGATTAAAAAAAAAAAAAATCTTTTTAATATTTCCCTCAGCACTATGCTTTAGGAAGAAATGACTCAATGAACTGTATCTTCTTTTCTTTCCATTTGCTTTTCTTTGTTGTCCCAGCATTTTCACTTTCTTCGTTCTGAATCTGCAAGTTGGCTGTATTTAAGCAATACTTTCCCCTCTTTGTTTTGTTACTCACTCTAAAGATAGGCTATGTATTTGTTACATGTGCAGGAAAAACCTACTGAAGTGATAGGGAATGATTTAACTCTCACCAAGAGTGACACTTGCACACAACATGTGCACTGTTTGCCTCGCAAGCATGAGCTGTGTTTTGAGCAGCCTTCAGCTGTGTTTAAAGTTAAATCACGCTGTGCTGTGATTTCTGGATGCAGCCACACACTCTCTTTTTGTAGTCAGGAAATGTGCAAAAATTAGAAATCTATATACTTCAAAAAGTGCAAAAATTATTTTGGACTCTCTCCATGTGTTTTGGGATTTAGGCTCATTTGGACACAGCATTCCAGATGAATCAGATTCACACAAACAGATTCCCTATAGCCTGACTATAGGGAACTACTAATACAGGCGAAGAGTGATCTCTTACTTAGGCTTCCGTTTAGTTTCACTTGATCTGATCCCTTTAGGAAGAGATTTCATCAGCTTCATTGCCCGCTAGGTAGAAACATGAAGTTGCTAGTGGTAGGCTGAAAACTGGGCTACAGTATGATTAGAAAATGAGGTGGAAACTTACAGTTACCCGGTCTACCATTGGATATTCATAAAATGAAAACCTGGGATGTCAACTCCTTTTTCTGGAAAGTTTCTTCCAAAGAACATGTAATTCCTTAATTCAGGTGAGTTTAGCACCTGGCATGACCTAGGAGAAAGACATGGGTCTTACTTCTTAAATTCACTGGTATTTTTCTACTGAAAATAATTTGTTTTCCATTGTTTTACTGAGAAAAACACACTTGCAGTGTTCTCCCCATCTTTCTGGTTGTAGCAGAAAACGTGTTCCCCAATGCCTTTTGAAAACTTGCGCAGCTATTAAGTTGAGTATCTCTAAGGTTTTCATAGTATTTTGTTCCTGAAAGTAGATGCAGAAAAAAAGTAAATCTGCCAGCATATTGATTAAAGGAGCAATGATCTCTCTGATAACCATTCCCTCACAGTTGTTTGCCTAGTGATCTGCTTTTCTTACTGAGGAATTCAAGCATGGTCCTGCAGCTTCTGAAGAGCAAAATACTGCCTGTCCACATGTTTGTGAGATTTGGGGCGCCAATACTGCAGTTTTCCAAACCATGATGTTCTTAACCCATAGTTGCCCAGATGAGATGTCCCACTGATTTTTAAGTGAGGAGGACTCTTTTTCTCATAGCGTTCTTTCTGTGGAACTGTGAAATGCAACGATATTTGTGCATGTTAATATACCCATTTGAATTTGTCCATTCCACAGGAAGAAGCAGCCTGCAATAAAGGGCTCCCACGAATTAATTTCACATAAGGGTTATGGGATATGGATTACTCTGAAATGAGTGCTTTAAAGTAAATATGCATGCATGTATGCGTATGTAAGTGCACATAAACATGGCTGTAACATGTAGAGTGTATTTACAGATAAATGTTTGCAGGTTTTTTAACGTAAAAACCTCTTGCATGATGAATACACAATCTTCCCCTTCTTTAGACTTTTTTTTTTTTTTTAATCTCTTAAGTTACTGTATTTTTGCACTTGCTAGTGTTTCCAGAAGCTATATATCTCCTCAGCACCCACACCTGCGTACTGTGTTTAGTTTTGATTTCTGCTACACAAAACAACCTTGTGGACAAGCTGGAGAGGAGCCACAGAAGGGCCACAAATACAATCAAAGGACTGGGAAGTGTGCCATGTGGGCCGAGAGAGCTGGGTTTGTTCAGCCTGAAGAAAAGAAGGCTTATCACTATGTTCCAATATTGAAAGGCTGGCTGAAAAGAACACGGAGACTCAATTTTTAAAGGAATCACGTGGAAAAGATGAGGAGTAATACATCCAAGTTACTCCTGGGGACATTCTGGTTGAACATAAGAGGAAACTTTTTCACAGTGAAAACAATTACCCGTTGGAATAATCTTCCTAGGGAAGTGGTGGATTCCCCAATGTCAAACACATATAAGAGCCAGCTGGGCAGGCTGCTGGGCCATCTTGACTAGACTGTGCTTTTGCCAGGAAAGATTGGGCCAGTTTATTCTTGAGGTCCCTTCCAACCTGGTATTTTAGTGTCCTTACTACAAAGCTGAAGCCATGAAAAAAAAGAAGAAATATTTCTCATTATGTTGTTCCATCTTCTAACAGATAAAAGTGATGCTTTCATAGTTTTCTTCTAAAGCAATTAGCTGTACATTTTTCTTAGGATTTTCTACCATCAGAAATTCCAAGGTAACACTGGCAGCTGTGACAGCAAGACTGAGGTGTTGATCTGCTGATGTATGGCATCTTAGTTATTTTCAGTCTAACTCTTTAATAGTTAAACAAAATAGTATTGGACGTATACATTTATGTAATAGTTATGAAAAATTATTCTTCATCTCTAGTTAAGGTTTTGCTTTCTGTCTTAAAGTATTTCCATTTCTGATGGGAAACTTTGTAAAAGACAAGCAACTTAGGGGAAATTTTAAGACTTCTTAATCCTTCAGTAGTGAACAAAGACTTTTTATCAAATGTCTTCCACTGCTGCAATAGCTTTGAAAAAAAATTAGTATTTAATATAGTTCTAAAAATATTAAATATTCATAGTTAGTGTTTGACCTTATGCAAAAATATAAAAATTAGAATAAAGAATTTACTTTAGCAAACTGATTATGACACTTTCATTCATGCATGGGGTTTGATTGACTTCCCCAGTGCTTCTTGTCGAAATCTTCAACTTTAGCCCAACAGTACCAAATGGATGGTATTATTAATTTTAAATCATTTCCCTATGTTATTTAGGAAAAAAAGACAACCGAACAATCCAAATTCCAGTTATTTTTTTCCTTTACCTTTATTTAAAGTTCCATATTTTCACTGGAATAATCACAGTTCCTGGAAAGCATAAACAGAAAAAGAAAGTATTATAGAAGCATTTCATCAATGTAATGTTAGCTGTTCAAGACAGATTTGAAAGCTTCTCTCTTGGGATATATTCCAAGAAACCACTGCTGTGTTATGTATAGTATATCTTTATTGTGTATTTCTATATAACTAAGTTTTAAAAAGGGAAGTTAATTTTGTTTCAGATCTAATTTTACATAATAAATTGATCAAACTACTTGGCTAGTGAGTAGAAGTATTCCTCTTATTTAATCATCTAAATGTGTGTATTTATTTTAGGTGAAATACTGTTACTGTAATTTATAAGCATCTACTTAAATTAAAGAGCCAGGTGGTATGAACTGGAAAAAAAAGGATGTCCTTAGATTTCCAAAATCTGACTTAGGAGTGTAGTGATCATCTCAAGGAGTTCTATATAAGATTGCTTGGTCTTTTTGTCATGCATTTTCCATTTAAGTCAGGGGAAGTTGTATAGCTAAAATCACACTGAATTCATTGCAAATCTAGGGCACGCTTAAAGGGGCACTTCATCTGAGCAAAGAAATCATTGCTTTGACTGTTAGTCTGTTAAGTAAGAGATGGAAGTGAATAGCTTTGAGTTTATTGCTCATTTGAAAGCTAGAGGGAAAAATGGCCTTTGTCTACCTGCCAAGCTCTTCCCTTCCCCCTGCCCAGACTTCCTAAAAATGCTTATTTGAAATCTGGCAGCAGTTACCTTTGATTTGTTTCAGGAGCTTTTTATATATGTATATATATATATATTATTTTTTTTAACAGCATTTTTGTTTCTTGCTTTCCTGTAATAAATTTTATCTATTTTTAAAAATGTAGTAAGTAAAAAGCTTATGTGGCTTGAAAACAGGTACCAAAGAGTCACTTATTGATAATTTGATACTTTAATTCAAAGTTTAATTGCTAGTATGTACTCTTCAGTTGCTCAGTTTTCCCTTGTACAATGATAAACCAACCTGTTATGTTTCCTTAGGTAAATTTAAAACTCCTACCTCTATGTATATACTATAATGGCATCTTATTGCAGATGCAATAAGATTGTGTCATAATGTTGAAATCCTGTAATTGCAGCTTGTAAAAAAATTGTCATGTGCATATAGGTAGATATGACACCTTACTGTTATGTAACTTTAAAAAGAAAATGAAATTATGAAGTCTTTTTTTTTTACCTTAAATTATAGTGCATTTAATGCACTAATTAGGCTGTGTTTGCTCTGAGACCAGCAAAAGAACAGAGACTATCTGTTGTTTTCATGGCAGATGATTAAACATCAAAAGTTTTCTTAACAGAAGTAATCATGGACTTACTATGATTTTGCATTTATTCTACTTTTTTGTCTTCTCATTTATTTGGGAATTTTTCAGCTGCTGGCAACACCATGGATGTCAAGTAGGCAATTTCTTGAGAGGTTTATTTATATGGAGGAGAAAAAAAAATTTTTTCTTTCAAAGCTGTGTTTGTTTTTTTTTTTTTTCCTTTCAAAGCTGTGTTATGATAAAGCACTTTCTGTATTCAGGGGTTCCAATTAAGGGTATAGATAACTAAACCTGAAATTTTGCAAAGTCCTGCAACTCATTGCAAGAACAAATGAAAACACTTCCAGAACAGTGTGTCTTTCTAGGTGATGTGAACATGTCCATTTATACTTTGCCCTTGTAAAGACAGTGTTACTTCCTTAAAGTTTTAAATAGCTTTTATGTTTGCTCTAGAGTGACAGCTGATACCAGGAACAAAGTCAAGGAACAGTTTCCCATGAAGAGAAAACCAGTTTACAAAAATTTAATCTCTTTTCATACTGGAGTCAGGCTTTGTTAGTGGGTATGAAATGGAAAAGGAGCTACTTATGATGCTATTAATAAGTACAAGCCTAAGGGAAGAGACTCTACAGAAGTCAAACTTTGGGGTGGGTTTAGTAAAGAGTTCCCAAGCTATGCTTCCTCTTTGCCACCTTGCTGCTGCTGGATTGTGAGAAAATCCAGTTTTTAAGTATTCCCAATACTTAACTTTCCTAAGTTAAATACGTCCTTATTATTGAAGTGGTCTTATAAAAAGAGATAGGTCTGGGTTTGGCTAACATAAGACCTCTTCTCTCAATATTTTCACTTTGAGGGTCCTCTCACCTAAGCTCTGATGTCATTTTAGATATTGTGGTCTTTTATCCTTCTCCATCCAAATTAAAGCAACTCCTTAATAAACTCTTAAATTCCAAGGATATAAAATAAGCAAGTTGTACTATTTGTGATGGCTATCACAAAAAATGTTGACTAGCAAAAAATAATGTTGTAGCAGCATAATGATTCCTGTTTGATAAAGATGCCACTATAGATAATGATACTGCCAGATAAATGTCATTAGAGTATGAGACATTTGTAAAAAACAAATATCAGATCTCAGTTGATATGGATCCAAAAAATTATTTCATTAGCAGCTTGGAAGGTGCTTATTTTTGCATCGAGGTTAAGCATGTTAGGATGATGATTCCTTAAGCACATCAAGAGGATATTTAGGAGACATACTTTCTCTTTTTGCCTTTGTGATTAAAGAGGCTAAAATTCTTAGCTAAAGTTGTGTGGTTGCCAGACCCAGGAGATACCACTGATTTTTTTTTGTGCAGTCTGGTGCTGCCAATACAGCCATGATGGGAGAATTTTGGTACATGTGTAGATTCTGAATCCTGCTCAAAGTGCAGCGTACGTACAGCAAAAGACTTGACTGTTGTAAAAGTATGGATCTTCTGTAAGAAATCGCATCCTCTGCTGGCAGCCAAACTGGGAAGAAAATGAGGCAGTGGTGCAGGATTGGCAGTTTTCGTGGTAGTCAAGGGTCTGATGAAAAGCTGGAAGCTTGTGGCTTATAAACCACTGTGACAATATTTCATCATTAATAGGCATTACAAGGTACTGCTTGAAGTAATAGTGATATTCTCAGTTGAAAATAAATTATTGGTTTATCCCTGGTAATTTCATAATCTGATCAATTTGATTTAAGGGGGAAAGAGCTTTCTTCATAATGTAACTTAAATACCTTTAACAGCATGTCTGTGTTATAGAAAAGACAAAAAGAGCTTTGTTTCCTATTAGTTTACTTAACTGTTTTCAGAGATACCCTTCCTGAAGTTCAAGCTAAACTTTAAAAACAAGAATGCTAAGAGTTTTACAGGCCATTATGTTAGAATACTGTCTGTACAAGTCAATTCACAGAATCCAGTTTGCGGCATCATTTTTCTCTGTTTCAAAAGAATTATAATTGACAATTACAGTATATGTTTGATTTCCATGAGGTTTTGTTGGACAATACTGCCATATAAAATTTAGTTTTGAAGTTAATTTTTTGAGTCTTTTTATCTCTTGTTAAACAGAAGTTGGAAATAACTACTTTAATTGTCTTGGCTTATACAAAACAGAAAAAGTAAAACTTGTTTAGCATGCAGTTTAGCTGTTTCAGTCTTTGGTGTGGTTTATCGGGGTGTTTGGTTTTGATTTTTTTTTTTTGGTGTGTGTTTGGTTCAGGATATTTTTGTATATTTTCTTTTTGGTGTTTGGTTTTGTGCTAGTTTTGTTTGTGGTTTGTTTTTTCTTTTCCAAATAGTGGAACTGTAGATTTACAAAGCATTTATGTTTTTCCTTGGGGGTATTTAATTTAGGCAAAGTACCTTTCTGGAAGGAACCATGCTTCTCCCCTATTTCAATCTGTGATGTAAAATGTAAGTAGATAATTGGATCTTTGGGAAACATTTCCTCAGAGCTAATATCTCATAAGGTGATGTGTGTTGGATATGTTTAGAAAATTACAGGCACCGCACTATTTGTGTAAACCTCTCAGTGTTACACATTTGAGGTGTTAATACTTCCTGTAAAAAGAGAAAAATTAAGATACTGCCCACATTGCCTACAACTTGAAATATCGGGATGTGAGTAGCATCTGTTCAGTGAGCATAGCTCCAGGATGTCATGGCCTGTAGTCCGAAGGGAATCCAGGGAAGAGAAGTCTTGTGATTCATTCTAATTATAGCCGAGTTTGCTCTTGATTTAATTTCTGCTGGTAGCAAGCCCCAGAGATAAGTATCATCTGCCAAGAATTCCCTCCTTCTGGGTGCATAAGACAGAAAGCTTGGAACCCGTCAAACTTGCTGTGGGTGGGTCAGAGAAGGCTAGACAGTGAGTCTTCAAAAAGGCATTGCATCCAGGGAATTGTCAGTTGTACTGACTGCATAGCACTGGGTATTTCACACAGAATATTGCCAGCTGCCACAGAGCAGCAGCACAGCCTAAAACACGTGTTGTGCTTTCACCTCCCATGTAATACCATATTATGGAAAGCACGATGCAGGTTTTTACAGCAAAGTCCTAGTCTGGAACGTTGGAACACTTGACTGACTACTGTGTGTACCAAAAATGCAAGCAAACAAAAAAAATTCATCCACAGCCTACTGATATTATGCAGTTCTTTGTATTTTGCTATTTTTAAAAAAAATACATGTCTCAGCTGGACAAATTCAGTTTCCTGTCAACATTTTCACACTCCAAAAACCAAACCTCTGTCAGAATCTTGTCTCAAATGTTTGCTTTGGAATTCCAGGCCCTTGAAGAGTAGTCACCAAGGATGGAGTGATGCTTGATTTTTCATCCACTGCCTTCCTTCCCAAGGTAGAGGAGAAAGATTTGGCTTTAGTGAGCTGAGGAAAAAGTATCAGTTATAAAAGCAGCACACGGAAGCTTTCAAGAGCAGTCAACCAGTATCCTGATACATTTCGTAAGTTATGTTTGGGCAATGATTTTGTTGTAAATTTGACTGTATTTTATTAGTATTCAAAGTGCCTTATAAAACATTTCTAAAGTAAAACTTTAGGCATTATTGTAATATGTGGATAAGAGTTTGGACTACTTGTCCTTCCCCCTATAGTAACAAAAACTGGTGGTCTATTTGGCAGTGATTCTAAATTGAATTTAAATAGTATTGCTATTTCTTCATTTGCCATAGAAATGTTATCATCCCAAGCAGCACCTGAAATATTTCTAAAATGGCAGATACCATTTAGTTTAAAAGGCAGAGTATCTGATGCTCCTGTAGTTAAGGAGGCTGTGAGTAGTGCATGATAAGTAGAACTTAAATTCCTTGACATTTAAGTTTTAAAAAATAGAAATACCATTATCAGTGTTGTGCTCTTTCAGTAAACAGGGTGCATTGGAATTTGGTATCTAAGCTTTATCCTACGATCAGATTAGACAGGCTTGTAAATGTCTTTAGTTTTTGTTGCACAGTGCCCTACCCTTCTTTTGGGAAAACTTTTGAACTTCTCCCTTTGCTTATGATTAGTGCTATCTGTGGGAAGCTGGGTAGGTCCTCAGCAGAGTTAGTGCAGTTCAAAGAGGAAAAACTTTTCCTTCTGCAGAGCCTTAAAGATTTGGTCCCACAGAATATGGGAAGCTGCCTTGCAGAAAGTTGATGAGCCCGTAAGAGCCTCCCGTAGGCCTCATAAGAAAAAACAGATACGATGTGAATTTTCTCGCTTTGAGATTTGGCTCAGACAAGAGATACCAAGTTGCTTTCCTTTGTCTTGTCTGCTTGTTTTCTTTGCTCCTCAAGGTTGCTTGGCAGAGCATCCCTCAGCAAGGCACTCCTGGCAACTCCTGGCCTGTTTTCCAAAACCCCGTGTCTTCCTTTATTCCTCTTTACTGTGCCTTCAAAAATCTTCATTCATGATGTTCCCATTCCTCTAAGTCATGGTGTAGTGCATAATCTCAGTGTGTACTTTGGCAGGGCTGCTGCATTATCAACTACTGTTCTCCTGCAGAGGAATAGACTGAAAATTTAAAGTCATTAAGTTATGCAAGCAAGATTTTGAATAAATGAATGCATGCAAAGTGGGTTGAATGACTGTCGATTTAGTGTTACAATGTGGACTTTTTATGGTCAAGGTCTTGACTTTCTTTTATTGATCATTCACTTTTGGGACAAGGGGACAAAAGAGTATGTTTGAATAACCTTTCCATTGATTAATGTGTGCTTGGAATAATTTGCAATGAAGTGCTTCAATATGTATCCATACCAAGTATTATTTTTGGAGCCTGTGTTAAAATGGCCTTAAGCTTGATGACATATAAATTATAAGGAAATAGTGAAAAAGAAGAAAAAACAGAAGGAAAATTAGCTGATCTTGAGTAAATACTATGTAATATGCAGTTCACTTGTGCTGGATACTCTTTTCATAATGGAAGTCTGGATTATATAGATGTTAGAATTACAATATCCATAGCATCATGGTCAGCCCAGCTTCCCGACATACTCTTATCTATTGAAAGAATTAGTATGATATAAATCAGCAATCAGGATGGCTTGTGGGAGCTGGACTCGATGATCCCTGTGGGTCCCTTCCAACTCAGCTCGTTCTGTGAAAAGTAAAGGACTTCTGAGCACAGGAGTGGCAAACATAGAAAGGCATCTGGAATAGTAAATATCTGCAGTATGCCTCAAATGTAGGGAAAAGCTTTTCCTTAAACAAGGGAAGGCTTTGGTGGAGCCTAAAGTTTGAGCTTTAGACAGAAACAGAAGTGAGACTTCTCATTCTGTTTTTGGAGTTAGGTTCAAATTTCTGTAATTCTTGTATTGCAACAATGTTTGTTTACACATTTTTCATTGAAAAAAGGTGTTTTTAGAGAGATTGCCATCTCCTGTAAGATTTTTTTTGTAGCTGTTACCTTCACATGGTAAAAGGTAAATCAATAATTTTATTACTGAGTTTACTTTTAAGAGCACCACTGATAAAACTACTTGCAACAACTTTCTTCCTCATAAGATGTTAAAATATTATTGAGCATGATCAACTGGCATCCTATATTTTAGCAGTTCATGGAATGTTTATATGCAAGAATATATTTGATGTGCTTCTAAAGCACTCAGCAGTCTCATTTATTAAGAGCATTTGTTTCCAGACAGGAAAAAAGAACTATGCTTTTTCTAAGAGAAAAAAAAAATCCTTTTCTCTCAATTGATTGTCTTGAAAAGGTCCGGCAAAATTTTGTGTTCTTCTGCATGTGTTTCAGCTCTGAGTATCTTCCCTTTCCTCCCTTATAAGCTCATCAGACATACTACAGTACATTTTTAAGTATAATTCTGTTGCGATTTGCTAGCTGGTGAACTACTGCTAACATTCCTTCCTGTTTCTCTTCTCTGTCTGCATTTTTTTCACCCTCATATAAAGTAACTTAGAAATAAAACCATTCTTGCTGCCAGATATTCCTTGTGGGTGATACTGCATACTCCTTTTTGTGTTCTTATGCTCTGTAATTTTTCTGACTGTACAGAGAATTCTTTGTAGCTGCTTACTTAACATGTTTCTTGCTGTTATGGATTGATTACTTTTTAAAAAATTTTGTTTGCTTATCTTTTTCATCAGCAGTGTTTCCAAAAGTTCTCATGCTAAAACTGGTAGCGTTCTACTTGTGGCAGAATGTGAAGTGCTGGGCTGGTGAAGAGTATTTCTTCAGTCTTTTGTCTTTTTTTTTTTTTTTTGGTCACCCACCCTTTATAGTTGTCTCATACTTGAGAGTTGCTTTGGCATTGCCGCTGCATTCCCTGTGATGCTGGGAGAATGAGGGTTCAAGTGCTGCTGTTGCCACCATGTGTTTCATGGGGTGTGGTAAGGTGGGCTGTCCTGGAGGATCCTATGTCACTAGGCTGACTGTGTTTTAGACCATCTGTGGGAGAAACACTAGACCTTGTGATAAATCTGCTTCCTGAAAAAACACATAAATAAAACTCATGGATCTGCAATCTGAAGTACTTGAAGCAGGCTTCCCTCACGTGCCCCCAGGCTTAAGAAAGAGCATTATAAGAAATCCTCAGATCCTACCAGTCCCTCTGGATATACCGCCTCCTTTCTTTCTCCCTTGTCTTTTGGAAAGCAATACATTTTCACCTTCTATTTCCTTTTCTATTGGTTGTGGTTTGTGGTTTGTTGTTGTTGTTTTTTCCCTTGGTGTAATCCAAGAACTTGGATATGCATCAAAATTAGAAAACTCTTGTTTTCTGTTGTGGCTTTCTTAGTACTGCTCGGTGACCATGAGGCTTGGTATGGCATCCATTTTGTATTTGGTTTAAGATGTAGCTAGTCCTAAAAGACTGCATTCTGGATTCCACTTATTTGGCACATAAAGAACTTCCATTGGATATCGGAATGACCAGATAATCGTGAGTGGCAGAGAGCCATTAGTAGCACTCATTAGCTTTGTATTGGGAGGAAATTCTTATATGCCAAGAAGAGTGGAAACAGCTGCCTTCTTTGCATACCTTGTCTCAACTAAAACTCAGGAGCTGGAATGAGAGAGTTAGTTCCTGGAACAAAAGCATGGGCTGTTCAATTTTCAATTTTAAGAAAAGAATTACTAGAGAGGGCAAAGGTTGGAGTGCTTGCCTGCTACATGAAGATATTAATATAATTTAAAAATTGTTTTGTGCTGAGAGGGTTTTTTTCCTAGTATGTTCAGGATAAATACTAGGAAAAGTACTTGCCCTTGTGGAAAGCTGCAAGTCCATAATTTGGGTTTCTTGTACAGCAGAGGGTATAGCTCAGGGAAGGGTTATGTTGTCATAGAATCATAGGATGGTTTGGGTTGAAAGTAACCTTGAAGATCCTCCAGCTCCAATCCCCTGCCAGGGGGAGGGACACCTTGCTCAGAGCTTCATCCAACTTGGCCTTGAGTTCTTAGAGGGAAGCGACATCCACAGCTTCTCTGACAGCCTGTTCCCAGTGCCTCACCACCCTCACAGAGTTTCTTCCTAATATCTAATCTAAATCTGTCCTCTTTCCTTTTAAAACTGTTACCTTTTTTAAATCACTACAGACTTTGCTAAAAGGCCTACCTCCCTCTTTACTATAAGCCTCCTTTCAATAACAGATGGCTGCAGTAAGGTTTTCTTTGAGCCTTCTCCTCTCCAGGCTGAACCACACCAATTATCTCAGCACTTTTTCATAGGGAAGTTGTTCATTATCACAGTATTTGACAAATTCTGGATGCTAATGATCTTGGAAAATGTTTTCTTTCCTCAAATAGAGAATTAAATAGTCTGATCAACTGTACTAAATTTAATTTCTTTTACAATTATTATAGCAACAAAATCTACAATCACACACAATTTAAATATACATTTATTTAAATTAAAGCATTTTAGATCTATTTTGAAAATAAAAATTTAAAAAAAAATTACCAAGGAATAAACTTAAATAATATCAATTGGAGATGTTATTTTAGAAAACTAATTATCTAGAGTACATATTTGTAAAGAACTGCAGAGCTAATTTTACTTTTTAATTTATATTGCTCAAAGAAAAACCTGGAAGGAGGGAACAAAGGCTTAATAGTATATTGTAAATGTATATATTTTTTTAAAGTATATAAGCCTGCAACTTTTAATTTATCCATGATATTAAGCATAGTAGCTATGGCCATAATCAGAATGAAATCTGATTGCAAACAGGGTCTAAACATTCTGCTCTAAGACATACTTAGTCTCTTTCACTTACCAAGCCATCCTTGTGGTATTGCTGCGTGTTGCCATGGAGGCTGGTAGTTGAAGAAGCAGACAAAGTAATGTAAGAACAGACAGCTAAATGAAGCCCAAATGTTAAATGAAACCTCTTGCATGCTGTGGATGGTGGCTGTGCTGGGCTTCCCAATGGAGTCCTGCTGTACCAGCATTTATATGGCTGAAAAATTCTCCCTCTGGTCAAAACTGGAGAAAAAAGACGTGTGGTTGAGTTTTTCTTTTTCTCCCCCAGCAGTCTTTTACTGTAAGTACCCTGTCTTTCAAAATATTTTTTTCTCAAAAGTTACTCAGACTCTGTGGAAGTAATTGAAAACGGGGCATCTGTTTCTTGACAGGCTGATGTGATTGGTTGAAATACTGCAAATTGACTGCATAACTGAAGTAGAACTGGGGAGGGAATCCCTGCCAAATTGTAATCACCCTGGGACCATAAACTGCTTGAAACAATTACAATTTCCCTCCTTTTTCCACTTTTTTTTTTTTTTTTCCATGATGCTTTTATGAATTAATGGTGCATATGTGATTATTTTATCCTATTAGTACTGCATATGCATACTGCAAATGTCAGCTTAGGTGGCAAGGCCAGAGGAGCAGTTTGCTTTAGTTCACTGCTTTTCGCCACGATTTCCTGTCAAAAGGGGGGCAAAAGGATCTGCATCTGCCCAACTTGTTTCTGTATTCTGTAAATATATGCCAGATGAAAAGCTGAAATTGTGGTTCTCATTCAAAATAATTGCCTTTGAGAGGCAGTTCTATTTCATGCTAAAATGTGCATCCTACAACAGGTAATATTCTTTTTGTGGAAGCTTTAAAATAACATGATGACATTTAAACCAATAGAATATAAGAATATATGAAAGTGAAAGAATGTTACTCTTAATATTCCTTTTTCTCCCCTCTCCTCTGCTTTTGTAATGAATGAATGTGACTGTGCCCTTTCTGTGCACACATCTGGTTCAGGATTAAGCTTGTGAATTCAAAATTTGGATTTTAAATGCTATTCTTCTGCCTTCAGCAGAAGTTGTAAATCTGCAGCTTCTCCATTAGGACTAACAATTTAAAACCGGCGTCATCTGTCAGAGTACTGCTTTTTTTATTATCAGTTAGAAACTGATGCAAAGTAACCATATCACTTAGGATCCTTTCTGAGTCACCTACAGAGTTTAAAAAATACTGCTAGCAAAGTCTTCCATTTATCCCTTTATTTAGGTAATAGTCATGTTTTCCCTTTTCCATTCTCCTAGAACATCCTACATCAATCTTTCTTCTTTGTCATCCTAGATACTAGTTTCTTCATCTGTTTTGAGCCTCTCAACTGAAAGAAAATTCAAAACCCATTCAAAATTCATTCAGAAATGAACTGGAGGTAAAATTCCAGTATATCCACTGGCATTTTAATGTTACGGGAGTGAGATGCTTTTGTAGCACTGTCCATCTGGTCCAGTTACCATCTAGCACAGTGGTAGAGAGCCTAAAAATTGCTTTTGTAATAAAGTAGACCTGATTGCTGGGGAATTTTTTGTTCTGCTTTTGAATTTTCCTTTGATTGTTTCTGTTCTTACTAAATATCCTGGGAGAATTTGGCTGCGTCTTTGCACAGTATCCAAGTATTTGGCTGCATGTTTGCATAGTATCCAAGTGAAAGGCAGTTTGAAGAACCTTGTTTGGCTACTCTTGTGATGAGAATGATTTTGTCCAGCATTTGTACCTACATGTCTCCTTACACTGGTGCAGAAGTACACCAAAGCAAATTATAAGGATAAAGCAAATTATCCTTAAGATATGCTAAAAATCTGATGATACTTGCTTTTTGTTTGTTAGAATTCTGTGCCAGACTTTAGGGTGTATATTTGATTTGCAGAAAAGAGACTTGTGCTAATTCATGAACAATTGCAGGTTCATAATTTTATCACTTGTGTCTCAAAGTGTAGATTGAGGCATTCTTCTTTTTACATTATTTTTTACGTCTACCTGATGCTGTTGCAGAAAAGCTGTGGTAAAGTTTATTCTGCATGTGAACAGTAAAAATCATGTAAGTGGTGTTTTCACTGCAGCTAAAGAAAATTATTACTTTATCTGCCTGAAGTGTCATAACCTCCTGTTGTTTAGAGGTGATTCTCACCACGGCCTTGTAGAGGTAAAAGCTTAACCAGCGCTCAAGTAATTCTCTCGATGTCAACATACTTCATCTTGTCAGCTGCCTGCCTCACTGTGCTTTGAGTTGTGGCATTGTAATCATTACTACCTCAAATCAACGCTCCGAGCCACCCTTGCAAATGGAGGTTGATAGGTACCTGCTCCGCTGTGAGTGTGAATGCGTGCCTTCGGGATCAGGCAGCAAGAAAGCAGGGGCATGGAAACTGGGAGAAGGAAAGATGGAGTAAGTGGAAATGCGAAAGGAAAATAGGAGAGAAGGTTGTTTAGCCTTCAGCAGTGATTTATTATTTTAATTTGTAAAGACATTAAATCGCAAAGGTGTGTGTACTGCAGGCCTGCAGTTCAAATTGCTTTGTCAGTCTTGAATTCAGCATTATTAAGAAAGCAACTTTGTGCGTAACATTATCACATGCTCACGTTTTTATTTTTACCTGTAACTTTTTAAGATTTTTACTCCTTAGTAGAACCAGTGTAGGATGTTATGCACTGAGCAGAGGATTTCTTATCTCATGGAATAAATTCATAGACAGTTTTGAGAAAAACTGAAATACAAATTTATTCAAATTAGCTTAGTGAAGCAAATTTTAGGGGTTTGCTGGAAAGAGAACATCTTGTACATCAGAGAAGCAAATTATGTATCTGATTATTTGAGAATTTGCATAGAAATAGGAAATTATGCAGAAATCAAAACTTAATGTTCATTGGAGTTTGGACAAGGGCAGTAAAGAGACTTGGAGTTACATAAAGTAGAAAATTAAGGCAAAATCACTGACATACTCTATTTCAATTGAGATTATGTCCAAAGAAATACTTTTTTTTTCTTCTTTCCTCTCTCCTTTGGCATATCCCTCTGAAAGGGATCGTTGCTATCCATTGTATGTGAGACACTGTCCTTTAAATATGTTTGATAATACTGTAAATATTGGGGTCCATAATACTGATTGATTTTGAAGTTAGTTTTTTAATGCAGTTTTACCTTCCTAAAATGTTCGTTTAGATTTGCACCAATAAGCAATGCTCAAGTGTATTTTAACATAAGTAGGACATCGTGTCTGTTTTTCTTGAACCCCACAGCTCATGGATAAAATTTATGCTGAGGATAATAAAGTTGTTAGCCTGTCAATAGTTACATAAGACATGGATATCATGTTTTCTTTTGTACCCACTTGTAGTTAGAAAATAAGAGAGTAGTGCCAAAGTAATTTTAAAGCCACCCACCAGCAAAGAACCATCATACTACTGCATATAATACCAGTGAAATGTTTTGGAAAAAGAGTACTAAACTCAAACCAGAAATTATTCTGTACCTTGCTTATACCATTCCAAATTAAATGAATGGCATGGTTCTTGCCTTTGAGTTTCACAGGAGAAAAATTAAACAAGCTCTGAATGAATCTTAATCAGGCTGAAGTTTATTTCTTGGGATAAGTACCAATTGTATTAATAGTTATCTCTTTTTAGAAATCACTTCATGTCTTGTCACTGGATGTGACTTTACTTAAAGATGTAAGATGATATCCATAGATGTTAGATGAGCTTATGCATAAAGAGAAGCAATGTAGAAGAAGGAGCAAAAGTGAAGGGAGAGGTGTTAATTGCTAAAGTGAAAGTGTTGAGGAGAATTCTGTGCAGGGGTTTATAGGAAAGGCAAATGCACATGAGCCTTGGAATAAGGTAAACAAAGTCTTTAAATTAGAGAGAGACATAATGAAGTAACAAGACATTTAGAAAAGCAATGCATGTTCTCAATACTTCAGAACTATTCTGAAATAATTGTAGGGTTACAAAGGTAAACAACACATCTGGAAAAAAAAATATGATAGGCAGGTCTATGTTTAAGCAATCTTGCTGAAATGTAAAGCAAATGACATTATAGTGATGCTGTGAAGCAGATCTAAAAGGCAGCCCCGAATCTCCACACTGCAGGGACTTGGGACATTGGAGATCAGCTTGTTGTGGTGAAGATATAAAGAGACTTGGTCATCCCCACTGGTAAAAATCTTAAAAGGAAATTTTATCTGAAAGCCTTTGAGGATCTTTCTTTTCTGTGTGAAGCATCTGACAAATGACTAATAAAACCAAATCAAATTAACCTTTTGAGTTAAGGATAACTTTAAAATGTTTGTGTAATCTTAGGAGAGAAGGAAAATTGATCAGATTTGAGCACGAGGCACCATTCACAAACTGAGAACACAAGAGAGATGGTAAAAGGGCATTGTGCAACTGATTAGGGACTATTAGCCTACAAAGTGGTAATGGACTTTTTCATGGAGCAAATCATTGACATTGATGCTGCTTTGTCATGAAAAAGTAAAAATACTGCTGCAGTTCACAAAGAGGTTTGTAGAAGACAGAACATGGAATTGTCATGGAATAAGGAATTGTCAGTTAAAAATCAAAAGCAGAAAGGATTGCATTTATATCCAGAAAAGGAGGAAAGGGAAATAAAAAAGCCAACAAACCCAAACAAGCTCTATAAATACAATGAAGTATTAATAGAGAAACCTGTCTAAAACCAGGAAATTATTTCTTGTAATGAGTAAAATAAATAATTATTTCATTTAATTCCATCTGTAGGACAGAAGTATAATTTTGTCATAATTGAAACCCCAAAAGGCAGAAAATATTTCTTTCCCAGCCAAGCTTCTTTCCTTATAAGGTATGTACTAGGTACCTTGGAAAGTTGATTTTTGTGCAAATTACATGACTCATCTATATCCCCAGGGAGTGAAAGAAAGTGGAGAAAAAAAAAATTCTTTTTATCAGTTTTAGTGATAAAGGAAAGGGAAATACTAGCATTGCACTAAGGCAGATAGAGAAGTGATTCCATGTAGCCAGCTGAAATAGCATTACTGTACACTGCATTTCACCAGATCTGCCTTGCAACTGTGTGCAAGTGCTAAATGTTTCAAAAAGGTTAAATCAAACCATTAGACTTTGCAGCTGTTCATTATTTTCATTGAGAAGATACTTAGAGATTAAATATTCCTTGAAGATGAATGCATGAAAACTAGCATGCTTTTAGTAAATGTAAAGGGGTTCTCATTGCATAGTGAAGGGAAATGGTGTCTATCTACCCAACATATCAGAGCTCAGTATTTCCCTGAGAAAATATTTTGCATACTGAACATTTTGGAATCGAAAGAGGTCTCAAAGCTTTTGTGACAGTGTATCTTATTCACTGTTGGAGGCACAGAGACAAATCCCCATTCTTCAGTGATTTTCTCCAACTTCAGTGTCTGTGGATGTCACGGTCTGGTCAGACGGTCAAGGTGCTGCGACCATCCTCCTCAGTAGTGTCTTTAAAAAGACACGCAGGTTGATGGGGGCAGCGACACCCTCAGGTGTAGAGTGATTAAGTCTTTTGTGAGGCTGCCGGAGCAGCAGGAATAAAATAGTGAGATGGGGTCTTTCCAATCTCCAGGAGAGCTTCTTTATTCCATGAAGTCCAAAGGGGAAAGAGCCGGATACCCCAAGGGGGGAGGGACTGTATCGGGTAGCCAGGGGGTGGGGTTTCATAGCTTGGCCAATGGGGAAGGGGACCAATCATGGAAAGGATGCAAAAAGAACTAATCAGGAGGGGTAAAAAACAGGAAAAAGGGGAATAACCAATAGGGTATGAAACATTGACATAGAACTGCAAAGGCTCATGGGTTGAAGCATTTTGCTCACCCTGAGCTACAAGGAAGTTTCCCAGGGAGACTTCCCGGAGGGGAGGTACTGTTATTTGGGTCAGCCTCGAGGCTGCATACTCTCCAAGGGAGTGAAACGTCTTCTGTGGATGGTCTAAGGATCAGCATATGTGGATCTTCAGTGAAAGGATATGAGCCAGTGTGATAAAGTAATTTTCTGTGGCTCTATTCCTTCCTTGATTTGTCTTTCAGTTTCTGGTTAACAATCTATGAATTGATTTCAGTTGCTGCATTTTTCAACAGCATCCTGCTTCAGCTCTGTCTTCAGTAGGGAGGCACTTTTCTGAGCTTCTGTGTGTCAGTTCTGGTGGAAATCTTGCCTTTTTTATTGACTTAATCATTAGTCCTGCTCTCTGCCTAGTCTTGTTAGCAATGTTCAAAAAGACTGGCTGCTGTCACCAGTAATTTCATTACTTCTCTCTGCCTTGTGACAATCTGTTGACCACACTAAGTACAAGTCAGCTCACAGCAGTAATAAGTGCTGCATTACTCCAGCAAATGGTTTATTTGGCATATGGTTTCCAACTGGACATGACAAACTCCCCAGGTGGAGTCCTTTACAGTTCTGCAATCTCTGGACTGATTGATTCTCACCAAAAATTTACTCAGTGCTTCCTTTAAATTATTGACATACAATTTCAGATACAGAGGGATATGGATTTCTGTCCAGTAATGCTTTTACCTTCATGTCTTTGGAAGAAATTGAGATTCTAAGTGTTGAAATCCTAAACTTCGTTAATATTCTCCTGATCTTTGCCAATACACGTTAGTTAGTTGTTTTCAAGTGAGCTCTGTATTGTTTTTCTTGAGCTCTAGCACTGATTCCATGAGCTGCAGTTGCTGTTATTCATGTTGCACATAAGCTTTACTCTTATGGCCGTGTACAACAATGTTCTTGTGATTATTATGTGCTATAAATAATATACACAGTTTAGAATCAGTGTAGAAACATGCAGATCAAGTTCAGGCAATATTTGTACAAATTTTAACTCTGCACAAAACAAAACTTATCTGTATTGGAAAAAAAATGGAAATGGTCTGGAGAAACTGCTGCTCCTTACAGGTGCACACTTTCAAAGAGCATTTAAAAATATATGCATTATATGTGCTACTTTTTCAGTTCGCAGAATTCATGATTTAAAATAAAATATATAGGAAGCTTTACAGTAAAATCTGATACCTGGGGAAGAACTTCTTCAGAAGGTTTTTGCACAATTTGCAGTATATTGTAGTATTTATATTTTTCTAAAATAGCTGCTTTGTGTTGCTTCCAAAGGTCAGTGTTAAAGAAGACATTTAAAAATCACTCATGCTTTTTCCAGTATAGCAATTTTTGTATGGACTTTGCTGGAATTCTCTTTTCTATTCAAGATAGTCTGCCTATCCAGCTGATCTCAAGGCTTGTGCTTCTAAAGGGTAAGGAAGCACTCTTAATGCCAATAAGCAAACCAGTGTTTTGTTTTATCTTTTTGTTATCTTTTTCTTAACCAAGAATAAAAAAAAAGGAAAGTGTTTTGAAGCAGAATGCTGTGGTGTTGCATTGCAAATTGTGTTCAGTTAAGAAAAATAATAATACTGCAAATCTGTAAATGCTTTGCAAAACATGTTCACAGGCATTTATTTGTAAAGCCTAGATTTATGATAAAACTTCATTGCGTCTACTCATCTTTGTTGTACATCATCTTTGGAACATGTCTTTTGATGTACCTGATTTCATACTTTAAGCTGTTCATACAGAAAATTTTTGTTCCAGAAGAGATAATTCATACAGTACAAATTCCACAGCTGTGAAAATCATTGTAGCATCACTTTGATAAATGATTTATTTTTATTTATACTGAGAGATCTGCTGTGGGCAAGAGGAGAATTCCATTGTAAACAGAATAATTCAAAGTGCTGATAAAGAAATGGTGTTTTATTTTCAGTCCAGCAGTTTAGGTCTAGCTGACCATCGTTTATCAGTTGGCAGATGTTGATGAATGCACGTGTAAGGCAACACAGAGCAGGGAGAAGACTGTGTGTTACTGTTGATCCTGATGTACCTCTCTTACAGTCTTGTTTAAGAGGCCACAGGTTCACTGACAGTAGACAAGACAGTTTTCATGCCCAGTAAATACTGTGCCTTCCTTTGTACTGGATGTGGGCTATCTCAGATAGCCAGAAGCTTTGTAATACAGGTGGAGTTTTAAAGGGAAACAAAGAAGAGTCTGTTTATCTACAGTCTGTTGTGTAGTTTATGTGGGCCTCATTCCTTTCATGCTCAGACAGTTATTATTTTTAGTAAAAAATTCGTCATGCAAAGTTAAGCAAAACCTCACTTCTGAGGAAACAGTTGGCATTAGAACTATCAATTTAAGTCTGTATTCTCAATAATGTGGTATAATCGGTCTGTTATTTGCACTTTCTGTATGTATAACTTATTCTAAATGTGCAATATAAAAGTAGAGTTTTAAATATTTGAGTATTATTTACATTTGTTTTCCTGCAGATTTCTTGGTTTAGACCTTAATCCCCAGGTATCCACTTCTTATTTCAAATGCTGTCCTGATTTTAATTTTTTAAAAATTATATACATCATCCTGCAATATGTCACTCAAAAGCATTATACCTGAACACAAAAATAAAACATTGAATGCAAAGTTGTGTTAAGATTTTTTCTACTGAAAGAGTTTAGTTCACATCCACCAGCTCAAATAGAGCTTAATATTGTGTGATTGTTGCAGTCAGAGAGCTTGTCTAATGTGACAGACTGATGGTGCTTTGCCTTGACACTCTTGAACGCCAGCCCATCTAAGGAGGCAACTTGGGTTCACTCAGAGTGCTCTGGCCACATTCCACTTCTACCTGCCAGTGGAATTCCAAGTAATTTACAAGATTCTTGAGTCATGGAGTGTTTGGGAATATTTTGTGCTACCTTTTGGTGTACTTGCAACAAGCAGTGTTTGTTGGTAGGTCTTGGATCTTATCATGCTGGCTATTATTGCATGCCTAAATAGGAAAGAGAAAAATAATTTCTTTTAACAAAATTATAGATCTTTTGATCTTTAAAAGTCAATCTTTTTAAGTCATAGAGGTTACAGTAAAATGACTTAGGAAGCAAAGGAAATAGTATCTTTCTAAGTATTCTTGAATTTAGAGATTCTTATTCTGTTTAAGCAACATATTTTGTAAAAAAAAAGTAATTCTAAATAAATAATTTAGCCAACTATATCACTGTGTGGGATCTTTCCAAAACTATATTCAAATTCCCTGTCAGACCCTTTAGAAAAGGAGGGATAGAAGCCTGAATTTTATTTCAGAGAAATTGTTTTGACTCTTTGCTTACAGTAGACTAATTTATCACTGGCATAGTCCTGATATTAAATTAACTTGTTTGCCAGTATCAAGGTTACTTTTTTAATTTTACCATATCAGTATTGCTCAATTTGACTTCTGCTTCATGAGCTCATGTGGCTTTTTTATCACATTTGGTTAATAAGGTTTTATTTTGAGCCTTTGCAGCTTCTCATAATTCAGTGCTTAAATTTCATGTAACTTCCAGCTGCTGAGAGGTTACAGTGCTGCTTTGGTTGTGCATGAAACTTGTTCCATACCTCCACAGCATGGAGTGAAAACAAATGTCTTGTTTCTGTAGCAAGCTCTGGTTTCCCTGATTCATGTGTGCACTGCAGAAACAATGGCTTTCCAAGAAAAATATGTAAATTTTCTCTGTGTTAAGCTCTTTATGTGGTGTTTTTCTCTTGTTTCACTGTGTTCTAGGAATGGAGGGCTCAATTCAGTTACCTCAACGTAGATGCTTAATGCCATTTGAGACAGCGAAGTTTTTGCGGTTCCAGGATAGCAGATACACTACAGGACCTACAAGAGAGGAGACTCCTGAGTTGCTACCTGGACTCCAGGCAGGATTACCCAAAGGCCTCTCAAGCAGCAGTAGATACCTGTTGTTGATTACCTTTAATGTAGCTATTTTTTGAGTATTGTGATGAGAACAGCTCTATTGGATTTGACTGTCTTGCCCCCAAAATTGCCAAATATAAATGATCAGAAAAAAAGGCTTGAACACTGCAAATGTGCATTACCTATCTTTTTAGTGCAGTGCCAGCCTCAGGGGCTTTCCAGAAAAGGTGTGTTTGTTTCGTAATCTTGGTGCGTTTTTCTCACTTTGAAACTGTGTATGTGTTTAGCAGCTGCAGGAGCACTTCACAAGGACTTCAACAGCTCAGCAACGTACAAAGAGCCTCTTCCTTTTGTCTGTGTGGAACTTACCACACACTCACTTCATCTGCCATCTCTGCTTGTTCCTAATCCACCCTTCCTGTGCTACCCAGGCTTTTTCAGAGTTTTCTCATTCACCCTCTCAACTCTGTCTTCAAAGAGTTTTGGCATGCATCCTCATTCTTGACATGGGGGCCATTCCTTGCCTCTGATTGTCTCTGTTGCCCTTCTCTGGCTTTGCTATTCTGCTGTATCCTTTTAACAGAGGGGAGTCAGAACTGCTCACACTATTCAAGATGCAGGTTGCTGTTTATTGCCCAGTCATTTAGTCTTGCAAGTCTTGCCTCTGCTGTTCTCTCTAACTGACCATTTTCTGTAATATTTCAATTTCATATCATTAGTAACTTTCATTACCACCTGTAATGCAAAAAAAAGGAATGAGCAGTATGAATATGTTTAACACCCTAGCTTGCCACCCAGCTATTTCCTGGAATTTGTCTTTGGTGTCTGTTGGAAGAGCTTTCACTCTGCTTTTTTTTGTCCTCATGTAATTAGTAAATTGTGAAAGGAGCCTTCTACCCTGTGTAATATCTCTACAGTTTGCCCAAAAACTTTCAGTGAAGGACTTAAGAAAGGCTTTGGCACAGGCTGACACAGCATGGCTTTATCCAGCTTGGGACTTGTCTTACTAGATGAGTGAAAAACTTCCAGGTGAATGGTCTTACTAGATTGGATGAAAAACTGTGTGGAACATCAGACCAGAGGCATTTCCTGACTTTTTTAGCTCTTCAAAGTTTGTGGATCACAACAAATGGTGAGGTGCACTCAATGCACTCAGAGGCCTGGCTGCCCTTCAGATGAGCCTACGCAGGCTTGATGAGAGAGCTGGCAGAGACCTTGTGAAATGAGGCAAATAACTTAATCTTGAACCTCAGATGGACAAACTCCAGCCATTGGTACATCCTGGGCAGTCACTGGCAATCAGCTCTGCTGGAACAGATCTGTAGGCTGTTGTAGCCAGCAGCCTGAGCGTGAGCTGGCAGGGTGCCTTGGCAGCCAACTGCGTCCTGGGCTTCATTAATAGCAGCACAGCCAGGAGACTGAGGGAGAAGTTTATTCGCTTTTACTCAGTGCTCATTAGACTGTGCTCAGGCTGCCATGCACAGGTGTGGGGCACAGCCCAGTGCAGGAAAGACATTGATAAATTGGGGCAAGTTCAGCAGAGGCCTCCACGATGACCGGTGGTGGCAGGAGTACTTGCTGTGTGAGAAAAGGCTCAAAAATGGGACTTGTTAAATCTGGAAAAGAGATGGCTTAGGGGGAACCTAGCAGCCACCTTCTATCTGTGAGGAAGTTATAGAGAAGACTGAGGCAGGCTCTTTTGCTGAGATGTATGGCTGGAGGTTGACTCATTAATTGAGAGGCGATATTTTGGCTTGACTTAAAGGGAAGAAAAGTTCGCCGTAAGTGTAATTAGGCAGTTGAAGAGATTGCCTGGAGAAGCTATAGGATTTTCATTCTTGGATGTTTCAAGAGCCAACTGGACAAAGCCTAAGCAACCTGGTCTTTAATGTTGATCACTTGGCTAAAGCAGATTTTCCTGATCTGCTTGAATCAGTATGTTGGATCAGAAAGCCTGCTGAGGTCCCTTCTGACACGAATAATTATTTTTGTATCATTATTGCTCATTTTATGCATTCTTCTTTATTAATATTCACCTTCTTACCTGTATGCTTATTAATATCCAGCTGCTTAGCTAAAAGAAATGTTTTTTAAAAATAGTTATACTATGGAAAACAGATTTGTTCATATTTTCATTCAGCACTCACATGATTGAATTCTTACATTTCAATATACAGACATAACTAAAAAAATGGGTAAAAATAATATCAGTAAGGGATTCTAGTTTGAAATAAATCCTCCTCCCCTGCACTGGAGGAGTATTATATCATCTCCTTTTCCAAAGGAAAAACCCTGAACAATTAACTCTATCATAAATGCTGCATACTTAGCCTAATTATTTTTGTACTGAATCTACTGAAAATATTTTATGAAAAAATCTCAGAGATGCCTAATCCTCTGTGTGACAAAAAAAAGAAAGATACAAGTAAGCTTGGGCTTGGATGTTTTTGTGTCGGGGCAATTTCTAAGTCCTGGATAATTATACGCATCTTTCCAGAAGTTTTGAATAACCTTTTGATTATATAGCATTTCCCTGATGAGCTTGTTTGTTGGTATATTTATTATGCATCTCAGATGCAATTCATCTACCTAATTTTAGCTACCTGAAAAGGTAGTCACTGAGTTTAAAATAGTTGCCTAGGCACCTGCTACAGGTTAATAGAGATGATTCTTCCTATCCCCAAACATGAGTCATGCCGTCTGCCTTAGTGTCTTCACTTGTGATAGAATTCACCACTCTGCAAAGCACCTGTTTTACCCTATTAACTAGGAGGGGACTTCAGGCATTCTTCCAGGAGAACTAGTTTAATCTGCTTATTTTTTAAATCTCTACATTCAGACTCATCCTGTGTCACTTTTTTTTTTTTTCTCTCAAATATCATATAAATACCTGGGAGGTGCAGAAGTGAACGCAACTAAAAAAAAATCAATTGCTTTAATTTATTCTTAGACTTGGTAGCTGATGCAAATAACTATTTTGGCATAGCATTTCGTAATATAACTCAGCTGGAGCCCATATCTGAAGCAGATACATACCTGGTGTGATGACTTGTTGGAAACATGAAGTCAGCACCATCTTTACCACAGAGTGGGTTGCTTGCAGGACATGATGGAGTGGAGATGTTTCGTTTGGGGCTCTTGGATTTGGAATTTTTTTGTTGCACGGTATTGTGTGGGTGTGCATTTTTTTCATTTTCCCCTTCTCTAGCTGTCTTACAGGAGACATTGGTAACTGGAAAGGTGTTGATAACACACCAGAGTTTTGAGTACTGCTGAGCAGCACTGGCTCAGCATCAGTGCTGTCTCTCAGCATTCCCCACATCCAAGAGCTGGGGTGTGAGCAAGATCCTGGGAGGGGACATAACCAGGCCAGCTGACCAAAATCAGGCAAAGGAATATTCCATGCCATATGATATCTGCTCAGATATAAAAGCTAAGGAAAGGAGGAAGAAAGTGCAGCATTTATTATTTGTGATGTTTGTCTTCTGGAGCAAGTGCTCTGTGTGCTGAAGTTCTGCTTCCTGGCAAGTGGCTGAACATTACTTGCTAAGGAGAAGTAGAAAATAATTTATTTTTTTTTTCCTCTTTGCTTGTGCTCATGAAAACTTTTGCTTTTACTTTAGTAAACTGCCTTATCTAAATCTTTGAGTTGCTTTCCATCTTATTTTCTCTCCCTTGTCCATCTGGGAAAGGGAGTGGTAGAGCAGCTTGGTAATCACCTGGCATCTGGCCAATGTCAATCCACTACATTATCATTGGGAGACTGTGGAAGTTCTAGAAGTGATGTGTGTGAAATAAGATTCCATCCTATCCTGGGATTTCCTATTCTTATGCTTCTGTTTCATGATTTCTAGCTAGACTTAAAAGCAGATTGATGTTGGATACACGCTCTTTTCTTCTCCCTTAGCAATATATGAATCCTCTTTAGGACAAGTCAGATATGAGTTTGTATCTACTTCAGATTAAACCAGATGAAATTTGAAGTGTTACTTCTTTCTTTTCTTTCAAAAACTAATTGAAAGCAAGTTCATTCTTCTAGCAGCAGAATTGTGTGTACTTCATAGAAAACTCATGCAATTGATAAGCACTTCTAAAAGCCCAACTTGAACTCCTGGGCTAAAGGTGATAGCAATAATGCTTAGCATTCAAAGACTGCCTGCAGCTGAACAATGAAAGCAATACCAGATCAGCTCAAAATATAGAATGTATCTGAGGGCTTAAGGTGTAGGACAGGAAACAGCTGTCTGCGTTGTTAAGATTTCTCTTTTGTGGGCAAACTGTGTAATAAGTGTTAAGTCTAGTGGATTAATTAGAATGACTGTTCTTTTGGGGTTGTACATTCAAACATCTCTGGTAAGTTCTGACACCCCTGTTAAAAGAAATGGGAAATCATTAATACAGCCAGTGAAGAACTATTTCTAACCTTGTACTGTCATTATGTTTAGTATTTCCATTCAGTAAATCTTGCATGTGTTTGCTGATCATAAATTAATAATTTTCTACTTATTTAAAATGTTTTAGAGTAGTTCTTTAATTATTTTAGAGATACTATGAAGTTCTAATTACCTTAAATTTAAAAAGTGACCTTTGAGTCACTTTTAATCTCTTGGTTTCTCGTAGCTGGCTTTACTGCAGACAAGTAAACTTCCAGTGGATTTTTTTTTTCTTGTGCATGTCTGGGCTAACAAGCTCCAAGCATCTTATCAAATAACAGTATCAAATAACTTATGAATAATCCTTGTGAATAATTTATTTTGTACTCAGAAAATATCTGCATATGTTAAATTTTATGCTTGATTGACAATATTGAATTCGGTAGAGAGCTGCATATTATGCTTTTATGATATTTTTTCTAGTCTTTTTGCAATTTGTACAGTCCTTAGGCCAGTGGATCTTCATTTGCAGTTGAAGGCTCTAGATATTCCTATGGTACAAACAATTATTTTGCTGCTGTGCCCTGTAGAACAGAAACACTTCCAGAGATTCCACTTTCTCGAGAGACTTTTTAATAATGTGAACAGAAAAAGATACTCTCCAGAAACATAAGTCTTGGAAATGCCCAAACAATTAAAGACGGGGGGAGTATGTGTGTGTGCTTAATTACATGACAGCTGCTTGGGTAGAGTATTTCAGCCCAAACAGTGAGCTTGTGAAAAGTGTGAGTGGCTCAAAATAGGATCTTAAAATGAGAAGTGCTAAACACTGCTAGCTATGCCTGCAACCAGAAAGAAAATAGTGAAATTCCCTCACCAACTTTACATCATGGGATTCCACCAGAAATGCTTTTAAAAACTGCTTCCAGCAAATTTGACTTCCTGCTGTTGCTGACTGCTTTCCTAGAAGCTGTGATGTCTCAGGTCTGCATTGCTCACCTTCCCCCTCTTCACCAGCTTCATTTCAGGAAGCATCTTCTCATCTTACTCAAGGGAGGGAAGGGAAGATGAGGCACAGGGAGGAGTGGCACCTTCTTTCTTGGCTTCCTGCCCACATCCTTGGCCTCCTCCCCAGTATCATGGAATGTATCTCTGGCAGCATATTCCTGAACATGACGTTTGTTTAACTTGTGCAAACATTTTTTATGGTAAAGAAATTTAATTTTCTTATGTGTAATTTGACAGGATGAACATATAATTAGAATTACAAATACAGCTGAGATTCTGTGGATATAAGTAGATTAAAGATTGCTGTATATACATTCAAAGTTTGTCTGTAGGAAGTTAAAATGAGGTAATATAAACAGCCAAAATCAGCACTGGAAAACGTGTACAACTTAAAACAGTTGTGTGTATGTCTTTCCATGTGCACTGAAATGTATCTGCTTTGACTGGATGTAGCTGCCATTCCAGCCAGGGCAACGGAATTCAGTGCTGTCTTAAATCAACCTCGCAATCAAAATGAGGGACAGCAATTATTACACAATTAATTTAACCCAGCAAGGCAATTTTAAGGACTTATACATTGCAGTAATTTGGCTTTAAGTCTGTTGAAGACTTAGACAATAGTGTGTGTTTGAAAATAATATTCTGGAAAGAAAGAAAGAATGATTAAAAGAAGTCTATCTGCATGAAGACTGGGATATACTCTCAATCCAGGAGAGTGTTTAAGGGAAAAAAAAAAAAGGGAGTAGTGTATCTTTGTGGGGCTACACAAATGGAAGAAGTAGATGCTGGAGGATGTGTACTGAATTGAATGTATTGATTTCTTTTCTGTTACTGCTAATAACTTTGATTTAGGAAAGCAGAGTTACACAGTGTATAATAAAATTCAAGTACACAAAAGTCACAGGTGATTTTCCCTTCTATGCAACTAGGTGGTTTAAACCCAAGTCATTGAGGTGAGAGCTGACTTCCTTCCTATGCTTAACTGCCACTGCAGCTTTATTATTGTTTCTGATATTTTAGCATAACCTTTAAAAATGGGCCCATTTTTTAGGAACCAAATTTTGTAGTTACATGTTCTTGAAAAGTCCTGTGAAAGTAAACAGGCCCCTAATAAAAGACAGTAATATGATTATATTGTAAAAGAAGGCCCCAGATTTAGGCTTTTAAAGAAAATTGCTTGTTCACCTGCCCAGAATACTTGTAGATGCAATAAAATATAATCATAATTAAAGGCCAATTTATGTTACTATGTTAGCTCAGCTGTTTATCCTCACTAAAAAAGGGTTTGTGGTTCTTCAAGCGGCACATTGTTGGCACTGAAATAAGGAATTTGATTAAGGTTCTGATAGTGCTGTGGGACTGTTCCTTTGGGTGAGTTATGGTGGCACTTTACTGTTTTATGAATCACTTGATTAGTCTGTTGATGTCATGTGAGGACACTTTTCACTTGTGGTCTTGTAGGCAAAACGGCTATGGATAAGCAAGACGTGACATACATCCTTCACAAATACTGTTCAAACCCTCAGTCTGAGCCTCCTTCCTGCTTAAGTTTAGTCAGCCTGTGTTTGGAGAATTTCTAAGCAACAGCAGGATCCTTATCTGCTTCCTGTCTTTTATCACTTAGCAACAAAAATATTTGAATGACCAGTTTCTGCATTTAAAATCACAGAATGTTAAGGGTTGGAATGGACCTTAAAGATCATCTATTTCCAGTGCCCCTGCCGTGGGCAGGGTTACCTCCTTCTGGACCAAGATGCTCAAGGCTGGCTTTGAACACTGCTAGGGTTGAGGCATCCACAAGCTTCTTGGGCAACCTGTTCTAATGTCTCACCACCCCCACAGTAAAAAATTTCTTCCTAATGTCTAACCTAAGTTTCCCCTCTTTCAGTTTGAATCTGTTACCCTTTGTCTTACTACAGGCGGGGTCTCACAACAGCAGAGCAGAGGGGCAGAATCACCTCCCTTGACCTGCTGGCCAAGGTCTTTCTTATGCAACCCAAGATTCCATTGGCTTTCTGGGCTGTGAGTGCAGACTAGTGGATCTCATGTTGAGTTTTTCATCAACCATCACTCCCTACTCCTTCCCCACTGTGCTGCTCTCAACCACTTCTACACCCAGACTGCTGGTGTGCCTGAGATTGCCATGACCCAGGTGTAGGAACTTGCATTTGGCTTTGTTGATCCTCATGAGGTTTGCACTGGCCCATCTTCCCAGCCTGTTAAGATTCCTCTGGATGGCATCCCTTCCCTCTCTGTGCCTGACACACCACCCAGCCTGGTGTTGTACTTGCTGAGAGTGCACTCAATCCTACGCTCCATGTCACCAACAAAGGTGCTGAACAGTATCAGCCCCAGTACTGACCCCTGAGGGACACCTTTGGTCACTGGTCTTCACTTGTACAATGAGACAGACCACAACCCTTTGCCAGCCAGACAGTACATTGTCCACCAAGTGGTTCATCCATCAAATCCATGTCTCTCCAATTTTGGGACAAGAATGTCAAGCAGGACAGTGTCAAGCACTTTGAGTAAGTCCCAGGAGACGACGTTGGTTCTCTGCCCTGTAAAACAAATGTAAAACAATTGACTCTAAGAGTTACACAAAGTTCTAGGTTTGTTCATACTTTTCCCCCAGAAATTTTTACTGCTTTTTAACAGATTATCTGACTTGATGTATAGAAAACAGGAAGAAGACAGACTTAACATAGCCAGTCTATTATAAGCCTTGCAAGTGATGTATTCTTAACCATTTTATTTTAAGAATGCGCTCAACATATGCATATGATAACACCGTAAATTGATACCCTTTAAGTGTGACAGAGTGAAGGTTGAAACTGTTAGACTAATTACAGTCTTACACAACTTAAGCATACATATTTTTATTCTTTTCTGTCAATAAGCTATCTCCTGAATAGTATGATTTTTGCCCGGAAAGAAAGTCAAATAGAAGGTACATACTGTGAAGGGACACTGGGTTAAGTTTAACTGTGAGGGGTTAGTAATTTTCAAACTTTCAGACAAACTGTGAAGAAAGTGCAGATGACATCACATTCTTTTAAAGATTGTCCTTGTTGATTTAAGTATATTTCAGTTAAATCCAAGCTTTCAAACTTGGTTTGGGTATGTAAAGTAAAATTAGTAGAAAATGATCCAATAATGCAAGGATTTCTGCCTCTGCTTTCTGGCAGGCAGAGATCTAGAAATGGTTTTGTACTTTTTTTTTTTTTTTTTTTTTTTTTTTTTTTTTTTTTTTTTTTTTAATGACTGTGTTTCTAAGGGACTTTATTAGTTGATGTTTCAGCAGACATTTCTGTCAGTGTTTATTTCTATGAAAATCCAAATTTCATGCTTGGAAGCACATAAAATATTCCTCTGTATAGAGTTTAGAAAAATGGCTAGGACTGTACTGATAGGATTTCTGGTTTGTTTTCTCTATTAAACTGCACATACTATCATGAAGATCAAAGTTGACTCTTGGAAGAGCTGAATTCAACTCTGATGTCCTTTAGATTTCTGTATTTTAGCTGAGATACTTTGCTTCTTTGTGACTTTGTAGACTTTTATGAAATTATAAGCATCACATGATTTTGATATCTCATCAGAGAGATGATTTGGTCCAGGAGGAAAATCTAGGCAGGTTAGTTCAATGGTTGCTTCACACATCTCTTTTCTACAGGGGTGACAGTGAAGTCAAGGAATGAATGAGGATGTGTCAGCACAGTGTTTCAAGCTGGACTGTGTGCAGACCGGTGTGTAGTCATGGGGCCCCCCAGAGCAATCTCTGGTGCTCTTGGGTCCTCTGCATGTTGGTGAGGTGGTCCCTAATCTTGCTGTAGAGTCATGAGGTTCTCACCTCTCACTTTTGTACTCTGGTTTCCTGCAGTATTAAATATCCTTAGTTATAGGATTAGGTGGGGAATATTGTGTGGGTAATGAGTCCTTTCAGATCTTGATATTTCCTGATTTGCATTTGCTGCTCTTGCTGCTCACAGTCTGTTCCAGGTACAGAGTCTTTGCACTTTTTTGCTGATCATCAGGCAGTTTACATAGTTTGGCAACCTGTTTTCTTCAGCACACAAAACCAATTCTCTTTTTCAGGACAGGTAGCTGACTGTATTTCATCTGCTTTTGCCACAGTAAAGAGCTGTTTACCATTTACTGTCTTATGCTAATAGCTATCCTGTCTGGACATAAATCATGCTAATTGCTACAGAGAGTGAAGAAAAAAAACCCTAAGTTCTGGTTTTTGTTGGTTTTTTTTGTTTGTTTTTTTATCCCAACTTTCTTGGTCATAAAGTCTGTTCAGGGAGCTTCCCATTTTGCAGCGTTATTTGTAGGGATGCCCTAGACTCTCAAAATATTGTAAAGAGCTTATGAATCCTAAAAATCAAAATAATGGATGATAAAATCTCATGTGGATAAATTTTAAATGATCCATATATGGAGAACAAGAGTAATACGACATCCCAGCTTTACACAGGAATCTGATTTGGGATTTTCTCCTTTTTGTGGGGTTCGGGCTGTGTGCAAAGGCCTGTATCAAAAGGACTGAGGAGATGAGAACCTACAGTTCGTATTGGGAGTACAGCCCTCTTCAGGAAAACACTCAGGAAATGTTTGATTGTCATGCTCATCTTTGGCTGGGGGAGGTGCATCCAGATGTTTAAAAAAGCAGTTGTCCTTTCCTCAGCAGATCCCTACATCAGCATGCAGTGAATAAGTAAGAAGAAGATGTGCTCATCTGCCAACCCCTTATTTAAGGGGTGCAGCCACGGAAAGAACCCCCAGTTATTGCTGTCTTTGTTCCCTAGTGCAGCCCTACCTGCCAGACATCGTGTTTCTGGAGGTCAGGCTGGAGATGCGTTGCAGAGTGTTATATGGGGCTCAGAAGGACACATTCTGCTGTCAGGCTCTAATGAAAAGGAGAGATGTGAGGCAAAGAGGATCTGTGCAATTCAGTATGATACATATAAGTAAGCTCCTTAACTGCAGGAATTAGTGAGGAAGTAGATTAGTCCTGAGATTACACCAATACCAGAACTGTCTAGTCTCCTTCAGGTTGAGAGCCATGGGAGACATGAAGAGTAGTCAGCATGAATCAGCCTGCAATTTAAATTTAAAGTAGTGGTAATAAAGAGTCTATTTTGGCAAGAGCCTTAGTGGATTATTTGCTTCAGACTCATAGGGCTGTGCTTTTGCCTTGCTATTTCTGTTTGTGAAATGAATGTATGTCCTCAGGTGTTTCTGCCATTGACCCTATCTCTTTCATTACAAACTTCTTTTTCCTCTGATTACTGTTGGTGGTGTTGGGAGGAATTGTTCAGTCACAGTGTGGTCGGGGTTTGACTCTGGCCAGCAGCTAAGCCTTCACCCACTTGCATGGTAACCCACTACAGCAGGATGGGGGAGAGAATTGGACAGGCACAAGTGAGGAATAAACCTCCAGTGAGTCAAGATAAAGACAACTTAATAAGTAAAAGGGAAAAGAAAGTACCAAGTGATGCAAAAGCCCTCACCACCATCAGACTGATGCCCTGTCAGTTGCCAAGCAACAGCTGCTTTTAGAGAAACTGCCCCCAGTTTATAAGCTAAGCATGGCATTGTATGTTACAGAGTATGCCTTTGGTCTGTTGGAGGTCGGCTGTCCTGGCTGTGTCCCCTCCATGCCTTGCTGAGGGGCAGAGCGAGAAACAGAGAAGGCTCAGTTCTGTGCAAGCCCTATTCAGCAGTAGCTGAAACACTGTTTAATTAATCACAGTATTATCATATGAGCTTCTATAAAGAAAATTAACTCCACTCCAACAAGAACAAAACATAATGTAATTTAATTTTTTGGTTCACCCCAAGGCAGTAAATGACCATTTTAATGAAAAAACAAACAAACAAAAAAACCAACCAACCAAACCCCCCCCACCAAACAACAAAGGCACTCTTCATATTATATTAGTATCACGTACTCCTACAGTTTCTACGTAATACAAGACTTTAAGAATTCATTGTAAGGACTGTTTTTGGCTTTTGTTTGTAGATGTGCATTTTTCTTGCTCTCTATGCTTGAGGATATTGGTATTGTCACTGAAGTAAGAACTCCTGTTCCCTCAGTAACAGAAGCAAACAATATTCTCTCATTGGGACTCCATGAATGAAATAAATTTCCTTGATTTATGAATAGATTTTTTAGCAAAACTGAAATCAATTTTTATAAATCCTTGTGCTGAGTTCTCTAAAATACTGAGAAGAGGATGAATTTTTATGCTGGTTTCTCTATGTGATTGTATTACTAAATCCAATCGAAATATTTTCCTAAGAATTTTAGGAGGTTGCTCAGTTCTCAGATGGTGCATGCTAGCTGGTTGTGGTAAATCCTTACAGATTAGGATGGTGGTTTCAGGACCAATGAAACAGGAAGAAGCAGCATGTGGTGTATATGTTCTGATTAATCACTTGTTCAGTTGCCATAATATATTGATAAAGAAGGGGGCTGGGTGCAGTGAATTGACACAGCCCTGGCTTTGTGGTTTGGGTCTGATCTTAAATCTTTATGCACTGGTCAGTAGTGGTTCTGACTCTGGTTTGAGAGGGGAAAAAAAAAAACAACAAGGGATGTACAATTAGACTGGCTTTGCCTTTTTTTTCATTTGCCTTTGGGCCAAATGCTGTACCTTTTTTCTCATAAGCCCTACTGAGTTATTTTGCTAAAATAATTGGGAATGGTTTAGAATTTTTGTTTCATTTTAAGGAGGCAGGCTGTGTAAGTAGTTCAAAGTACTTGAAATAATAAACATTACAGCAAAAAGTAAAACTGCCTTGCTTTATAACATATTACTTGAGCAAAAAAATACTTAGCAGGGTCATTGAACTAAAATGTTTGGAATCGTTGCAGATGGCTTAAGTACTAGTCTTCTAAAGTCCTCTTAAGTTCTAGTACTAGACTTCAGGTTTCATATGGCTTCCAGTGTTCTTACACTGGTTACTGTAGCTAGTGGCAGGAAAGTATTTGATATAGCCTGTGGAGGCATAAGGCTATTGTGCTCATAGGACCCTTCATTTTGCTTCCTTTTTGCAGAGCAGGAAAATGGTGATATTTTAATCAAGACTCAGGGCAGAAGTAGAGAGTTCCTGAGGAAGAAACTTTTTCGTCTTGAGCTATAGTCTTTGGAATGTTTCAGGAAATGCCTTTTTGAGTCAGGCATCTGTGGAAGAGAAGGAATTTTTAGGTATTTCATATTTGTCTATCAGACTTTAGGATGGGCTAAGTCAAGGAAAATATTGGAGGAAATTTTCCAGTATAGGTTCTCTTCTGTCAGGTTTTAGAATAGAGTTGTCTTTATCCCTTACTGTGACAGTGGAGACCTTTTATATCTTCTACCACACCTCTGCAAAGAGCAGGCAGGAAAAAAGAGAAATTTTGTGATTTAACAAACCTGAACCTTAACTTTGCCTAAATTTCAAACTAGAGAGTTCTTTTTCACACTCTTAGAGGCACTAAATACTTAGATAGTATGGTTGAAATAACAGAGTGCAGCAAGCCAAAGTCACAAAAGAAAACAAAATTATCTGTCTTAGTGAGCTGGAAGATGGATGAATCTGTGAACAAAGAACAGTCCCAGAAAGAAAACAGAGCTCTTGCTCTTTGGAAAGCCCTTGTGATGGGTTAGCTGGAATAAGAAGAGTGCTGACTGATCCCACATATCCCTGATCCCTAATTGAGCCTAAGCCTTTCCAAAGGTCTTTAAGATATCGTGTCTCCTTTAATTAATCTGTTTTCCTGCCTTAGTAATTTCAACATAGGAGATCTCTGCTTTAGGATGTTGTGATAACTACTTAGGCAATCAGAAGACATTTTCGCCTTCAAGCTATTTGGCAGGTTCTGGCAGTTTTTCTTATCTTACTGTTGACTCAAGAGATTATCAACCTATTTTTAAGAACACTTACTCAGACACAAATTGTACCAGGCTTGTCAGCTAAGATAGGACAGTAACAGAATCTGCGATTTCAAGGGGGTTTTGTGCAGGAGGAGGGAGGGCCCATGTTTACAGACTCTCTACCCTGTTTCACTGCAACACAGACGAAGGATTCAGATTCATTGCAGAGAAAATCCAATGCAGCATTAGTAGGTATGTGTCCTGCTATCTAGAGCCAATGCTATCTCAGCCTTCACTCACCTCCATAGTCTGAGAGTACTGAAGGAATAATGGTCCTTTTTCTACTGGAAATGATTCCTTGCATATCTAAATTCTCAAGCAGAGCCAGTTTCTACTTCTTCCGGTTGGAATCTTATTCCAAAAGTCTAATGTAAACATATTTGTTAGTCTACTAGTCGTATGTGATAATATTTGAATTGATTTTACAATATGTAAAAGTGAGAATTACTATTTGGGGTATTTTTTCCCATCCTTATCTGCACTTAATATGACTTGTGATATATATAATAATTTGCAAGAATGACCAGGCCTACTTAATTCTGTGTCTTTCTGACTCATCATATACATCCACTGAATTCTTAGCTTATCAGAATGACTCAGTGAACATCATAAAAGCTTGTGGGTTTCATGTTCATAGATACAATGCCAAATCTCTTTTTTTTTTTTTTTTTTTTTTTTCTCACAGTTGTTAGAAGCTGGGGTATGTTGGAGCTGTTGACAACTGTAGTCTTTCAAATAGCAACTGTTATTTGAATATGCTGGGAGAAATAGATATTCCAAGTGGAAATTGTACAACCATTATGTAGAACACTGGAGTAATTTATGCATTTATTTTTTAAATTACAAACAGATAGAAATGAGATCAACATTAGCCCTTCTGACATCGTGATGTTAGTTTAGATATCATAAACAGTAAATGTAAGTGTGGGGATAGTTTTAAGTAAAACAAAGAAACATTAAATTATTTTCATTTTAAAGTAAGTCCTCATGTTTTTGAGACAGTAGGAAAAAAGGTAAGAGCAATTCTTAGGAAAATTAGGAAAAATAGAAATGCCTATTATTAAATGCTAGTCATATGTTAATCTCTACAAAGCATGTCTAAGGTAGAGAAAAGAAAGCAAAAAGTTTTTCTTGATGCATAATTGCATATTGGATTATTTTAAGTGACTGGTTCTTATCCAAGGCTACTTCAGTATCATTTGTGGCTTTCCATATGAGCTCAGTAACATGCCAGATTTGATTACTGTGCAGTAAGACAGCATGACTTACACTTTTATAACGAATGCACTCACTGATTAATGGTTCATTGTACAGGAAGAACTCACTGCTGAGTACGTGTTTCTTACTGCAATATCTTTCCGTAAAAGACAGATACTTGGATTTTCTGATTCCCATGATTTGATGCAGTTGCCAGTGGAGGGGCTGACTTGGCTTTTGCTGTAGATTCTTAGGCATTGTGGAGCTGGTTGGTTTGTTTGGGGTTTTTTTAACCCATGTGCACTTTCTACCCATGAAAGGGTTATTTTATTATATTATTATGAAACAGCATTAATAAAGTGACTTTTAAAGGAACTTCAATCTAATATTCAAAATTGAAATTCTGCCTCTTTAAGCAACATTCCCTCCTTCTTTAAGCATTGATGCTGCAGCTTCTTCAGTTCTAGATTTTTTTTCTGTGAATGAAAAAGCTTGGTTATATCTGATGTGGCGGAGGAGAATAAGATCAGTGAAAGGCACATGTAACTACCCCATCTGAGAAAGAGCAGAAGGAGTGGCAACATGTCACAGAGAACTATGCCACCAAACTGCTTTCACCAATGACATCATCATGGCCATACTTCTTTAATTTCCTGTTTAGTAAATCTCTGCCCATGACCTATGCAAAGTGTGTGTACAAAATTAAACTTTTACGTGAAAACCTCAACATCTGACATTGCCATTTTCATATACATTTTAAATTCCTATTAATATTTTGTTTTATCTGAGGATTTATTTATGCTGTAGAATGTACCTCTGTGCTTGAGTTAAGCCTGAGGAGTTTTGCAATTCGACCTTGGAACTAGGTTGGTTGTGTTACCTGAGATGAGGCATGAAATCCTCCTCCAAGGCAGGGTGTCTGCCATCCAGCATCCACTACCATCCCAAGGGTTACAGAGGGAATGTGGTCTTGCCATTTTTATTTCCCAGTTCTGAATGTAATGCTATTACTGTTGCCAGATGCTTGTGTGATGTAGTCATAAAAATTTGGATCACAGAGGTATAAACTGATGGTCCTCTGAGACCATTGAGTCCAACCATTAACCTGTTTCTGTGAGTCCACCACTAAACCGTGTCCTTAAGCACCACATCTACATGTGTTTTAAACACTTCCAGGTATGATGATTGCAGTTCCATGGGCAGCCTGTTCCAGTGCTTGACAACCCTTTTGATGGAGCAATTCTTTCTCATATCCAGTCTAAAACTCTCCTGGCACTGCTTGAGGCTGTTTTCTCTTGTATCAAACGGTGCTTGGGAGATCAACCCTAACCTCATTTCAGGTGGTTATAGAGAATGATAAGGTCTCGGCTGAGTCTAATTTTCTCCAGGCTAAACAATCCCAGCTCCCTCAGCTGCTCTGGACTCTCTCCAGCATCTCAATGTCCTTCTTGCTGTGAGGGGCCCAGAATTGAATGTGGGATTTGTGGTGCCTTCACCAGCGCCGAGTACAGGGTGACAATCACTGCCCTGGTCCTGCTGGCCATGCTAATTGCTGATACAGGCCAGGATGCCATTGGCCTTCTTTGACACCTGGGCACACGTGGATCACGTTCCCAGGATGGCTTCCAGGTCTATTTCTTTCCGGGCAGCTTTCTACTGGGCTTCCTCCTCACATTATCCCTGTTCCAACATGGGGCCTGCCCAGTGCCCGCAGGAAAGCGCAGTCCCGCCGGTGTCTCTCCCTGGCGGCAGGGCCATCCCTGCCGGGTCTCTGCTGCCCCGTCCCTGCTCCCGCTGTCCCCTCGGGGCTGGCAGGGCTGTTTCCGGCTGCGTTCCCGTGGCTCAGCCCTGGCTGCCGGGCAGCGTTTTGCCCTCCCTGGCCCAGGCTTTCCCCGGGGCTCTGTCCCGCCCGCCCGGGGCTGAGGGGCTCAGCCGTGCCCTGCGCTGGGGCCGCTGCAGCCGCTGGCACCGCCGGGGCCCGGCCCGGGCAGCGCCGCAGAGCCAACACCCGGACACCCGCGCCCACATGGGGAGAGGATGGACTTGTTAGGATTTACAGAGTTGCTGGGTTTTTTCCTTAAATTGAGATAAAGTTTTTAGATGCTCTTAGAAGGACGGGAAAGAAAAATTGTAAAGGGTCAAACCCTAGACATAATTTTGCCGGCACTTTGGAACACGGGAACCATGAATTATTTATGTCTGACTTCCTAGTATGTTCCCAAAAGGCTGGTAGTATTTTCCCTGTTCATCTGTCTATGATCGTCTAAGATTTTAATTTGGTTCTCTCAGGAGTGTGCATAGGCTCTGACTTACAGAATTTCATCTGTGTTTTTGTGGCACCTATAGAAAATAGTGTTGGTGTTGTGGAAATTAAATGCAGGCAATTTACTTCTAGTAGCTTCTCAGCTATGGTGTACTCTGTTAAGCTGCTTAGCTTTTATTTTTCTTCTTGTACTCCCTCTAATTTTCCCTTTGTTTTTGGTGATAAATTCCCAGGAGTGTGGGTGAAAAGGCTATCAGCCAACTTACTTTATGAAGAAAAATGAAACGAATTGGGGTGAGTTTGTTAGGGAAGGGGAGAAGGAAACGTACCGTAGTCATTATCGTTATGTGGGAAAATGTGTTTTTGAAGACAACTGATGGAATTATTGGGTTTTTTGTGCCCATGCTGAACAGGGGAAGAAACAGGGAGATTATATGTATTATATTAAACTGCAAAGAAAGTTTTCTACTGATAAGGCCAGTGGAGCCTGGAGCAGAGGGAGGTGGCTAAGAGAGGCTGTGCAGGACTGGTTCTGTGTATTAAATATGTGGAATGACAGGGAAAAAATCTGCCTTGTCTAGAGATTTGGTAGTGGGCTAGGGGTGCAGAGGCTCATTTCAACCGTATCTTTTGTAATTCTAAAGTACTAGCGGTTTCAAGTCCCACTGAAACATGAGAATGTCCAATTTCTTACGCTGAAGACTGAGCTAAATTAAGAGTTCGTCTCTGAACAGATGTGCAAGTGTGAGTGCTTGCTATGTTGGTGTTTGCCATTGAAACACTCTTGTTTCATGTGTTTCAATGAACATATTTCATGTTGCTGGGTTTTGTTTTTTTTTTTAATTTAACTGTCTTCTACACTAGAGTAGTGTTTCTGTTGCTTGTGAAGATTCATTCTCTTTCCTTTCTGTATGGTATTTCTCATAGAATGTTAAGTAATTAAAGAATAGCTGTTAGAGTCTATAATGCTGATGGTTCAGCTGGATATCACAGAGCTGTAGATCCAGGGATACTGGCCTACTAAGTGCTATTGGCTGCAATCTTTCCCCTTGAAGGACTGTAGTAATAAACTGAACTCATATGATAGATGTTCGAAATGACATTCTCTGTCCAGAAGAAATATTTTAATAGGGGCACAGAGCATTCCTTTTAATATCAGAGACATTTATTTTGATTTCTCTGTTTCTGGATGAAGAATACATGTGTAGCATGCATTTTTAAAATTTTTTCTTCTCCTCTCTTTTAATATCTATATTTAGAAAAAAAAAAAAAAAGGGAAACATGCAGTGGTTGCAGAATGTTAGGTACTGTCCAGATATTGAGTCTATTTGAAGTAAGTACAATTTATGATAGTAGTTGATTGTGTAATCAGATTTTTTTTCCCATTTAAACTGATGCTTACAAATGTAGATGGCTAAAGCAGTTACTGAAATTTTTTTTGGTGAAAACAAAGAGGTTAAAAGAACTTACGGCCTAAAAATTAAAATGTACTGAAATTGAATTTAGCCCTAGAAGAAGTTAACGATAGCAGCAGGCAGTTGCTGCCCGTGTCTCAGGGATGTAATCGTTTTGAGCTCACATAAACTCTTCTTGCGCCAGCAGCATCTTTTTGGTCACAGAGCAGCTTCCTCATTGGCCAGGCAGCCTTGGAGTCCCTCTCAGATACACTAAATATTCTGGAGCGTTTGTGCTAGGGCAAGCATTTTGTGTAGTTCTGGACTCCCCGTCTCGTTTACTTTGCTGCGTTTTCCCTCCTCGGGCGGGTGTTTATGAAGCAGCGGGTTCAGCAGAGGCTCCCCCGCGGGGCCAGGCAGCCTGGGGGAGCGCGGGGGCGAGCGGAGCGCACAAAGGGCTTTTCCCAGAGAGCTCCCTCCCCGCTGCGGGGAAAGCAGGATGCAGCAGCATGCAGCAGGGGAGCTGCTCTCAGCCAGGGCGCCTGAGAGCATTTCACCAGACGCCTCATTCACAGCTCTGGTGCTTCTAGCCGGCGCAGTGCAGCGTCGGGATGCAGTTCTTTGAGCGTCGTGCTGTTGTAGTTCCATGTTGAGCTGCCCCGAGCGGGAAGCACGGCTTCCCGGTGCCTAGAGCCAGTGTATGCAAGGGAGATAGGGCTGCTTGTACTTGTCCTTGCTCATGTGCTTGCATCCCTTGGGCTCGTTCAGGCTTCGCAGGCTACGGAGTCGATAGCAAGGAGTGTTGCGTTACAGCGATTTCTGCAAATAATCACTCTACAAAGTTAACTATTAGGCAACAAAATCAATTATTAAGCCATTTGCATTTTTTGTATGTAAATAGCCGCACCAAAAAGAGAATTACTTTTGCTTATACTGTGATAATGTAATTATTTGTCGGGTTTAATTCCCCGGCATTCAGGTGGTTTTAGAGTCTTTCTTGCCCTCTGCAAAGCTCTGAGCTAAACGGATGAAAGAGAGAGAGTCTTCAGGTTTAGATTTTTCAAGGTTGCATGCTTCGTTTATTATTTCTTATCTTACAACTTTCTCAGTCTAACAGATGTTTGCTGCGGCTTGGACTTCTAAAGACTCCTCCCGAGCTGGGTTGTCCTTATCTTTTATACTAATTGCTACGTATTTTATATTTACTATTTCTTACCAATGTTTATCACTATTACTAAAAAGGTAATCTTTACTCTGACTCAATCCTCACTAACTACTTTGTGCCATGTCACTGCTGAAATGAAGTGAGGGAAGGAGAAATGAAGAAGAAGGAGACAACACCCCAAATTTTCCATCTTGTCCCCATTCACTTCAATGCTATAAACTTAAATATACTGTTTTTTTCACCCTGTGATATACTAAACTACAATCTTTTATACTCTTGTGGCCTGCAGTGCTTCCTGCAGTGCAAGAAGCCTCTCCCATAGACTGAAATCAAAGCTAATGTCTCTCTGAGCTCTGGGCTGGAGTCTCAGACCCCCTTGCCCAGGTCTCTGACCCTCCAGGGCAACCAAAGGAATGCCCTGGACTCCAACATCTCCCCCTCCTGTTTGAACCAAAACCACCTCCTTGGCCACTCTGTCCATGGCTTGCCGTATACACAGAAACAAACATGGCAAAATCATGAGAAGGATTACAAGCCTTACTAAAATATATATAACTATCTTCAAAATTTCCTTCCACAATGGTGAAAGGTTAAACAAATTGAACAAACCATCTACCCATGACGCAGTTACCTCTTCAAGTTTGTTCACACTCTCCTGCTATTGCCTGATGTTCTCATGAATGGATTTGGAATGATCTGACAAATTCATGCAGCACATTCTCTCAAAGACCACCTGTGGCATTTGTGGGGGTTGTGGGCCAAATTTTGTCTCCACAAATGAAAAGGTTTCCTCTCGGCAACTGAGCTGGAACATGATTGAATGGTTTTTTCAGCATCTTAGTGTAATTACACTAAGACGATGAATTTCTGTAAAAATTGAGGTTTGGAGTGACATCTATAATTTTATTTTGTGCCACTCTCGAAAGGCCGAATTTTCCACAGAATTGCATTTGGACCGATCTAAGAATTTCCAGTTCCTGGGGTTCAAAAGGAGCCACAGGAAGGAATTTCGTCCAAACATCCCATTGGTCCACTGGATTTACAATGGACTTTGAAATCTCTGGAGGGATGTTTTCTGGAATCGGCCATTTGCTCACTGGCAATCCCACTAAACATGTTGAGAAGGGTTTCCCTGGCTTTGAGTGTGTCAGGCAGATGGTATCCAAACTTGATGCATTGGCTAGAGTTTCCCAAACATTATCTTTTGGTTGAGCCAACAATTCCTGTGACTCCAACAATTATTAACTAAGAAAATAAAGTAAAATAACTCAATTGTTTGAAAGCAAGGTAACTAAGAGTAAAGCTTTATGTGTGTGCCTACCTGTCTTTTCTATGGTACTTTGCAAGACAGCAGCAAGTTTAGTTGTATGTCACAAACTAGTTAAATTCTTATAACAGAAGCTCATTATTTTCTTAAAAAAAAACCCAAGAAAATGTAATTTGAGAAGTCCTTTTAGCTTGAGATATTGGAATTGAATAGAAGTTTTGTTCGGTCTGCCTGTACTTGTGATAGAAGAAGGCAGGTATGCCCCCAAGGGTTTCTAGTTTAACTTCAAATAGTGTTTGTGTCTGGAGCAAGGACATTACCAGAGCCAAAGATTTGGTAATTTGCATTGTCACTAAGATTTATTAATAAAAAGTAAGCTGTATGAAAATGAAAAGTAAACTTCTTTAATTAAAATTATATATAATCACATTCTTCAATATATAAACTAACCTAGCCTGAAATTTAGGGAGATTTTTCTTCTAACAAATAACTGTCTTTTTTAATGAATAATCTGTGTTTTCAGATTTTTGTCTTGCATATGTATGCCAGTGTCTTGAGCTTCAGGAAGCTTTGGGAAAATGCTACCCAGCTGAGCTGTGTCTTCTTGGGCAGCACTGTGGCTTCAGAGACAAAGCTTTATAGAATGTCATCTTCCCTTCTTTTAGAGCTCTAATTTCCATGGCAGACTGTTGCAGGGATGCTTGGTCTGGGTATTGAATTTTATATTTGCTTTCACCAGCCACGCTTTCCTACTGTTTTCAGTCAGTCTTCTCACTTCTTCCAGAAGAAGCTCTACTATTATATATTTTAGCAGAATCAGAGCCAAGGCAGAAGTTTTGCTTTTGATGCAAATGGTGACTGCTCTGAATATCCCCACTGCTCTTCAGGAGGCCCACCCAGCTGGCAGCCTGTGGGCCTCTTCTCTTGCACAGAATATTTCTGGCCAGCTCCCACACGAATATGATTTTATCCTATTGTGCCTGCACATAACCATGTGAGCTTCCTCTCTGCTCCTTTACTTCTGGAATGTGGCACAACATGTCTGCCTCTGCCTTATAAGGACATTTAAACAGATACTGCACTGTAGCTTATCCTTCGGAAAAACTCCGCAGTCACGCTACTATTTTGGCCTCTGTAAAGAAATGCTAGAAATGCTTCAAATGCTAAGATTCTGATTTTTCTTTTGGTTTGGGGTGTTACTTGTTTGTTTGCTTGTTTGTTTTGGTGTTTTTTTGGTAAGAGGTCTCAAAACTGGCTTAACAAGTGGTGTGCTGTTTTTCATAAAAATACTCAGATAAAATGTTGTCAAAATCACCTTCTAGACTAGAAGAAAGGGTGTGAAAGTTACCTCGGCTTGAAATACAATACATGTTAAATAAACATGTGTGTTAGCAAGTAAACACTAGATAGTTTATATTTCTGTCGTGTATCATTTGTTGGTTTCCTGTTTGCAAAGCATTTCTCGATTCATTACTTGCATGATACTATAATTTTATGCTGCGTGCTGCCACTGGAATACTATACAAAAATCACAGCTATGAACTGTTTCAGTCCTCCCAAATGTACTGTTGGTAACTATTTCAGAGCTAAACTGGGAGATAAAATATTTTTTTTTTATTAAATCAGAATTTTTTGATGTTTTAAATAAGTGATATATTCTACAGTACAGAAGCATAATCTATAATTTTTACCACAAATGAATGTTATTATTCTTATATGTATATGAGTCTGACATTTTTCAGGTTTATGATAACACATGATTTTTTTTTTTTTTTAAATTTTCCATGAACTGCAGAAATTATGCCTGTTCCAGACCAGCCCTCGTCTTCTGATAAGACAAGTTCCCTTAGTCCTGTGTTGAACACGTCCAATGGCGATGGCTCCGAAACTGAGACAACCTCTGCCATTCTAGCTTCAGTCAAAGAACAGGTAGGCAAATGATGAATCTGGAAAACAATAGTATGATTTACTGGTTTGTGGTTTTTTTGTTTGTTTGTTTGGGTTTTTTTTACCAATGTTTCATTGCTGGTATCTGAATAATTTAGTTCACAAATTCATATTGCAAAGAATGTTAACCATTTCTTCATATCTTAGTATACTCCTGTAAGGTTTCCTACAGTAAATTTAACATAATTTAATTGGATTGCTCATTTTATTCTCCACTTTCACTCTTTACTGTGGATGGTAGTTTTCCAATATCTCTCCTTTTATTGTTGGCAGTCGGCATGTGGAGTTACAGTATACAGGCATGGCATGTAAGAGTTACAGACAAATGAATTGTGGAGAAGATGTGTTATTGTAGAATTTTTAAAGTATTAATAAGACCCCTAGGATTTTAAAATTTATATACGTGTTTTTGGGGGTTTTGTGTAAAACCTGATAGGAGATTATTTAAAGGCAAAACTGGGTATAGATAGAGGCACTCAGTTTTGAATTATTAAAACCAAAATATTAGAATTTTTCATGGAAAAGGTCCTCAGTGTGATTGTCTGCTTGGTGGTAATAAGACAGGTTTGGACATTTTAATGTAAATTTTTGTGGGCTGAGTGTCAGAGATTTTGCTTTTAATTCCTTCTCGAATATTAGGAGATGGATAGTATTTTAGTTAATGCAAACAACTGGTCTCTGTTTCTACCTGCTTTGGTTTAGCAGCATCAACAGGATTTCCAAAGACAGACATTAAAATCAGCTGCTTTTAGGCAGCTTTCTCCTTGCTGAAGGTGTCTAAATTGGTTCTACTTTTATCAAGCACAGATCTTTCCCAGCCAAAGACATTCATTGCTTCTTGATTTAAGTTAATGCACGAATTCAGCTTAGGATGTCTCTCAGCACTGGACTGATAGCTCTTGAAGTCATTGAGGTTTTATAAAAATTAAGATATCGCTCTTCAATGGTTATTTTGCTATATTCCAATTTCTTTATTTTGGAAGTTAGAGATGAGTCATATTTTCTGTTATGAAAAGAGGAGTGCAAAAATGAAATATTATAATGTGGAGGTTGCTTGAGGTTTATGGCACATCATTGGACTTGAAAATTGCCCATGGTCTAGATGTTTGTATTCTCTTCCATGTCAATAATATTTCTTTGGCATGTACCAGAGATTCAGCCTGTGGCACTGCATTATATTGAAGGAAAATACCTGCCTTACTTTTTGGCTCTCCAGTAGTGGAAAATGTGTACAGGGGGGTTACATAGAAGATATAGCTGCATGTTGGAATGTGGATCACAGTGTGGAATAGTGACAAGAACTTTACTGTTGTTTGGTGTTGTGATGTTCACTAGTTTTACCTGGTTATGTGTTTTACAAACAAACCTCCCACCCCTAAAAATTAATTAATTGAATACCAGAGGGAATTGCTGCTGAATCCACCAGATGAAAAGAATTTCAAGCAGTAATATATTAGCAAAGTTATTTCTGATTCTTGTGAACCACAGCAGAAAGGAGCCTGTAATAAACTAGTTCTGCATTCACTTATCACCAAGAACAGCCTAGCCTGCTAACCGAAGTTACTGCTGACTAAAAGATAATGTCTTGAACTATTGTGATACAAGTACCAGAATTTAACAGGTGTTCTCTTAAGGTGACTTGTTTCTTGACAGGTATCTCTAGTCAGACCTGTCTTGAAGCTGGAAGAATCTACTAAGCACAAAAACCAGCCACAATAATAATAATAAACCACAAAAAAAACCCCCAAAACAAAACTAACAAACAAACAAAGCAAAACAAAATGGGAAAAAAAAAAAAAAAAAAAAAAAAAAAAAAAAAAAAAGAACCCACCCAAACCTGCTTTTGGGCTTTTACTTTTCCCCACAAGATTGTGTGTTTTGACACACTTCCGTTGTTTCATGTTCTGTTGGAAAAATTGTAGGTAATGCCACAATCCCGTGCTTCTGGCAGATGAAGTACATTGCATTGCATTGATTCTCCATTATGAGAGTAAATGAAGTTAAGTTTCTAACAGACTGTTCAAACGGGTAGCCGCCTGTTTTTTAGAAGGAGGAAATGTCTGGTATGTGATTTTGCTCTTTATGCCCTTTGTTTTGTAGCTCAAAATATAATTACAGTTAAACAGATACAATTGTTTAAAAGTATTGCTAATATAGAGAAATTAAGGTGTTTTCAACATATCAATCATAATTAAGGTGGTTTTCAACAAATCAAATATATTACATCTTCTTTTTCTGTGCTGATGCTTAGCTTTAAAAGGTTTCCTTGTATTTTTTCTCTTGTAACACTTGAGGGTAACTTGATTTGTTACTTCTCATAAAATAAATAGAACATTGTCACTGAGTGATGGCAACAGAGTAAACTGTGGTATCTAGAATACTGAAAAAAGTAGGTGTTTGCAATCTTTGAAGAGGGCAGGATATGTGAAAGGCGCAGAGAAGTAGTAAATAAATGTTGTATTTATTTGCTCTACTAAAATCTCCTATGTGAAACTTAAATTATATATTCAGAAAATTAAAGCTTTGCTGTGCTTAGTTTGAAAAACGCATATCCCTGTGCTGTCACATTTTGAGGAACTGATTTATTTGGTCTAAAAATTTTATTGGGGCAAAAAATTGTGCTTGACATGTCAGATGTAAAGTGACACACATGATTGTCATTAATTGATCAGAAGATTTATCCACATGCTTTTCAAGCTGAGGGTATCTGTCAAAAGAGAAGTAGAAACCTGTATTTTGCTGTTGAGGAGTTAGATTGATTTTGAGAAATGAAAATGTATAACTCCGTGCTTTAAAATATAGGCTGTTTTGTTTGTGCTTTGCCTCTGGATGAGTGTGCTCTTTCAGTTTTGGGTTTCAGACTTCAGAGATGCTATTCAGAACTGATAGATATGGAACATTAATCCATTCTTTATCCCTTGCTGCTTACTTTCTTAAGGTTAGACAGTACTGCTGGAGGCAAGGTCAGAACCATTCACCATATTTCTAAGAAACCATGAGATGCCAAGCAGTGACCTTTGGCTTATCTGTTTTTGGGCAGACCTCATGAAGAGAAACAGTAAATACCTTCTGTGAAAATGAAAGCTGTTGTTTTGGGGCTTTTTGAGTGTTTTTTGTTTGATTGCGGTTTTTTAGATAGTATCAAATTCTTTAAAGAGAAATCAACCAGTAAAGACATACTATCAGTCTTCCATGCTGTATAAAATTTGTGAAGGAGTTTTTTTTTTTCTTTCTGATGATATACTGGTAAATACATTTGGCCCAATGCGTCATAGGTTTTAGAAAACATAAGGCCATTTCTCTTTGTGCTTTGTCATCTGGTTTTATATCTGTAAATATGGGAAAAATTCTTCAACAAAAAAGTGAGCTATCAGGACTCTTAATTTGTGATAATAACTGGGATAGATGCAACTACTTCTGCAAAAAGTATGATGTGCTTCTGATAGGGAATTGCCACCTGCAAAAGAGACTTCTGAGCCTACTTGTTAAAAACCATCCTGGGAAGGGAGCTATTGATGATACTCTTTTGAAGGTGGAAATAGCTGCTGGGGAGCCTTTTGAGTAAATATGTAATGAAGCTGATGCTGTTCCTGGAAGTCTCCAGGCATATGTGGTTCACAATACTTTGGTTCTTGGCATACAGAAAACTGCTCCCTTGGAAGCTGAGGAGGATTGTAGTGACCTAGCAGAGGCTTGTTTTGGCAGATTTTATTTTTATAGAAACACTTGGAAAAGTTGACATAATATTAATTTCCGAGGAATAATATCCATCTTGAAGTATGGACAGCTATTTTCAGCTCAGAAATAGTATCATTCATCTCTTTTATTTTCTTTGTGGCTCTAGATTACTTTAACACCTTAGTAGGCTGTTTCAGAGAACAGCTTTCACTTTGGGGAAACTTATGCCAAGAACAAGTTGTGCCAATGTTTAATATTTCTTTTGAATATTTTTTATGCATACCTATTTTGAATAATACTTGTTTCCAGTTGCCTGTCTTCATTTCACCCTTTCAAGAAAAAAAAAATTAGACTAACCCTTTTGAAATATTTCTCAAAATGTTCAAATAAGTATTGGTTGATATGTTCTTTAAATCATATTGCTGATTCCAGAGAATACAGAAGTCTGGCTTTTATGGTTGCAGGTGGCTTTTGCTTTTGGTTTGGGGTTTTTTTAGGTTGGGTTGTTTGGGGTTTTTTTGGCTTTGTAAGATGCATTTTTTTTTTTCCTAAAATGGCTTACATTGCTTTTAATATTTACTATGCTTTTCCACTAGAAAGCTACTTGTTTTTACCAAGAAATTATGATTTGAAACTATATTAAAAATTATATACAGGGCAATAATTACTAAGTGTTATTATTCATGTCAGTATTAAATAAGGGCAATATATCTGACTTAAGTGAACCTTTGCATTAGGTGTTTGTATGCTTGGAAGCAGTGTTATGTATGCCATGCACATCTTATATAGGTACGTGTAAGTAAAAGTGCAGATAGAAGTTTGAAGATTTTTTTCTTTGCTCTCTCACGTTGTGTTCCTCATGTCTTTATATAATGATTGAAGTTTCAGGAAAAAAAATCACATATCTAGATGGGTGTTTCAATTCAGGCTACTTTTTTAAGGCCTTAAGTCCAGAAGAGATGTGAAATCATCTAGTCTGACCAGCAGGTCATGACATTTCCTAGTAATCCAAGTTTTTGGCCCCCCAGTCTGATTACAGGATGACATATGCACTGTTTTCCCCAATATAATGCGTGCCATATTTTAATATGTAATATTCACCAAATTAAAACCCCATTCTTGCCTTATGGGTACCAGTAATTACTCCAGTAGTATCAAGTGTTTAGCAGGTTTTCTAACCAGGTTCAATTATGATATATTCATGTCTTGCTTCCCTGCAAAGGGCAGGCTCTTTTTCTGCCTTTAGAAATTCTAGCAGGTCTGTTTCAAACCCATGCTAATTATATTTCATCAATAGATATTTCTTTCATAATGTCTCTTAAGTAGCACATCAATATATTCACTTCCTTAGTTATAGAAGTCCCTTGTTTCCAGTTGGGTTTTAAAATATTCCAGAGAGATATTTCTCTTCTATTTTCATTATATTGATTTAAGACAAGACCTGGACCCATCTGTATGATATGCTCTAGAATAGCCCAGGTCTGTACAGTGAATATGCTTTTAAGTTTCTGAATGGACCAATACATTACTGAAATATGAAGCCTCAGTGCTGGTGCTTCCCAGATACATCTTCAGGTTGATGGGAATTGCTTTTGAGACATACAGCTCTACTAGGAGAATGGCAAATTGAGTGGAGAACTTTAGAAGAGCACCATCACATTGCCTGTTGAAGAGGGAAATCATTTAATAGAGCTACTATCCACCCTGCTCTATAAGATTCTCAGGTTCTTAATGTAGTCTGGGACTGCTTTCACACCGTTCTTTGGAGCAGCCGTGAGTGTATTCGTGTTGTGCTCCTCAGGAAACAGAAGTTAACAAGACCGGAGACCTAGACAAGCAATAGTTATTCCTGTTCAGTGCCCTGTAGTTCTTACATCGTGCCAAAGGCACAGTCGCCGTAGTAGATGCAGTATGAAGAAACTAAAAATTTCCTCACTGATAAAAGCTTGTGATGATATTCCAAAAACATTTTTGGGATGGTTTGAAATGAGCTGGAATTGCAAAGATTTCTGTGGAGGTTTATTGTGATTGAAGAGTATTGAGGCAATATATCCTCCCAGCAAAACCATCTTTGAAGAGAGTGAAGAAAATGCTAATTATCAGAATAAAATTAAAGTCAAATATGATACTATTTTGATTTGAAGTAATGTTGAAAAATTAGTATTTCAAAGCCAGGAATTTCAGAGAATCTGGGTAGCCACAGCTCAGTCTAATGCTAATTTAAAACATTAATAAAGGCCATCACAAAGAAAGGCAAAGTATCCTTTCTTATCAGGCAGCCAGTATATGAACATACTTTTGGTAATCCAACAGCACTTCTGCCTTAGCTTATTTTTTTGCCATTAGTGGAATAATTTCAAACTTGGAATAAAGATACCCTTTGAAAGTAATAATATTGATCTCAATGCCAACATAATTTAAATTTTATTATATTACATTTCTAACATTTTAACATATTACATTTATAACTTTAAGATCATTGATTGCTTTCTCTCTGGTATCATTCATTAGGGCTTTTTTTAAGCATAAAATATTTTCTCTCCTAAACCTGATTTTTAAAACCAGTGTAGTAATGGAAGAGTTTTTATTTCACCTCAGAGTCACTTGAGAGGAAGATCTGAGCTTAAAAAACTTAGAAGAAGCAAGTCAAGTTGTGCCTTTTCGTGTTCTGATGCATCTCCCTCTGTTGTCCTGGCAAACGTGTGCTTTGCAGCCATGTGGGGAATGCTGCTTGAGTAGGTTGGAAATATGAAAAGATGAGATGGCAGCTTTGGGTTATTGGAGGTCGAGTGTGTTGCTTTCCCTTTTGGTGAAGGGCAGTTGGGTCAACGTTGACAAATTGTCAATTGACAATTGTCCACAGAAACCTTTAGCATAGCTGTTGTAAACATATACTTTAGGTCATGAGTTTAATCAATTTTCCTGTAATATTTGGAATTATTCAGAAAGGCCAACTTAATAGACCTATATAGTTGTACAGGGGAGTGGAAGTTTTGGGTGTGTCTCCCACAACTCTGTCCCACTTCTTTCTCTAAAAGCAAGTTACAGGCTGTATGAGACTTAACTATCTAACCTGTTTTCAGCATTTTTCTGTTTCTACATTTGAATTAGGCAATATCCATCAAAAGTAATTTTCATCAGCAGCTTAAACTTTTTGCCTTGTTGGGACTTTGTCATTGTGCAATACTTTTTGATCATGTTCTTTTAGATACATATAGAGGACTCTTTAATATATAGTTAAAAGTTTAATTAATTTCATGTTACTTGCAGTTACGGGGGATTTTGATTTGAAAGTGATACAACAATTCGCTCAAATCACAGCTGAGTTAGTGAAGTGCAACAATTTCACCATACAGTTTGTGAAATGTACAATACAATACCTACAATATAAATGGAATTTAATTATTTAGAACAAGGTCAGCATCATGGTGCTAAGCATCTCCCAGTCCCCAGAAAGGAATAAGTTTGTTGAAGTCAGCTGAAGGCCACAACTCTCTTCAGAAAAGAGTTACTTGGTTCATTAGGAGTTCCATATAATTCGCATAAAGCAATCCAGCAAGCTCCTCAGTGGGGACCGTATTCCTTCCTCCATGACCCTCTGAGTCCAATAGCACGAGCTGTCCTGCATGCCTGGAGCTCAAGACTAGCAACCACAGGGAAGTGAGGCAGGTTCTTCCAGGAGGTGAGTCTCAGCTCAGCCCACGTGCCTGGAGTCTGCAGTTGCATTGGGACTTCATCAGTCACTCACTGTAGGAGGAATCACAGCAGGCAAAGTCACTTGCTGAGGGCATGACTGGGCTCTGCAGAAAAGCAATAATCTAAACACCTATTACAGTTACATGAGTAAAAGATACCTTTCATTAGAGTTATAGGATGATAATTCATAAGCAAATCCAGTGAATACAGAAGTTACATTATTTTAACCAGAAGCTAAAACTAGCTAAAACTAACTTAACCCCTGAAATTTGTTTTGTTTTGCTCTAGGTCTACATTCCTTTCATTCAGGGACAGGCACTTAGGCAAACAGTAGAGATACTTTGCTGATACAGTCAGTTTGTCTAAAACAAAGGCACCCTTGGGTTTCCCTTGGCAGCGAGATGAGTCTGGCTTCCTTTTCAACGTTTGTGATCAATCATGCCATTATTCTCCCCTGAGCCTTCAGGTCATGTAGCCTCTATTTATCTCTTCAGAGCATTCCTTCATTGTGGGTGTCTAAGCAGTCTGTGGAGTGGGGGTTTGATCTGTTAAAGCTCTTTGGCTCCTTATTTTACAATACTTGATTGGAAAATCTCATTTTCTCCTGTGCAGAAATTTACCTTTTTGTGTAATAATCCCTTGTGACACCAACTTTTGTAAGCAAAAACCTGCCATTGGTTATCTACTCGACAGTATACAGAGTAAAACTTCTGTTTCTATTTGTATTTCCTCAGCTTCTTCTTACAGTCAGTTTGGATTGTAACACAGCAAATAGCTGTTTGTAGTCTATTTTCTTAGTTGCTTCAAAATGTGAGCTGTACTTCTCAAATTTCATCTCTCTTCCTTTATGTGCCACATTTGTTTTTCCTGGATTTCTCAAGAAGCATTATTCTTTTCATTTTTCTGACAGTCCCATGTCTTATGCATTACTAGCTCCTGTCTGTGTTGAGCTTTCCTTACTTGGATTTCTAGTGCCCTCCAACATAATGGTCTGAGTAATCTGGAATGACATTTTGCTGCTTAGTGTGGTATTCCATCACTCTAACCTGCAATTCATGTTGCAGTGTTATCCCATGGTCACCATTATCCATCTACCCCAACAGTAACACAGTGCAATTATGTGCCTGACTTTGTAAATAAGATTTAAATTGAGCCATTTGTATACCATTACCAGCCTCTTCATCCAGGAAAAATTGTAGTTTATGTTCACATAGCTAGGCAATTTTCAACAGATTTTTTGGTGGGGGGAAAAAAAAAAAGGCCCAGAATGGGAAAATTTTCCAACTTTATCTGTTCACTTCTACATCTTTCATAATCTTCAGTCTTGATGTAAATAAGTCAGTTAAAGAATTGTGCTGGATTTTGCCTTGAAAGTGATAAATATTTTGTTCAACCCCTGTCTGATTCCAGCAGGGTAACACATCTTGGTAAAACCCTGTTTATTTTTAATTTTTAGTGTATTGTTATTTTCTGAAGTACCTTCGTGCTTTAGGTTTTAACAGCCGATACCTCTGGAAAATATTGTTTTCATGTTTCAAAGTAGCTGCAGATTTTTTTTCTCCTTTTTTATTTCTCCTGTATGTAGGTAGATCAGTCTTTGTTCAGCTCATTGTCAATCTAGGTCATTATCTGAAGCTTTTGTTGACAGACCTCTTGAGGGTAAGTACATCTGATGCTATAAATAGGGCTGATTCTTCATAGTAAGTCAGCAGATTCACTTGGAAATTCTTGGCTTTGTAGTAGGTTTGATGAAATGGAAGATCTACTGCATTCTTCTGTCACCCAGTAGCATAATCATGTTTAATGAATTAATATCTTCAAAACTGCGACATACCAGAATTTAGTAATTATGAATTAATACAGGATTACTAATTTTGTTTAGAAGGGTGAAATGGGCTCTTTAAATGATCTCTTTTTAATTTTTTTTTAAATTTCTGTTTTTATTTCACAAAGCAGTGCTTGCACAAGAAAACTTGTTCCAGCACATTTTATGCTGTTCTGTTTCTTCCAGATCTTAGAAAATTGGGGATACTATTTCTCTTATTGTATGTTTTCAGTAGCCTGCACGATGCAAATAGATGATTCTTTGAATTAGGGTTTTATTTGTTTGTTTAGCACAAATTGTGTCAGGGACCAACCAAACAGAACTCATTCTTGCCACAAAGTAAGGTAGCTGCATGGTACAGCTCCAAGATGCTGTTCTACTGGCTGAAAATTGTCAGGCATGAAAAAACCTGGAATAGGTTGTGTTTTCTGTACAGCTACAATGAGAGGGAAGGAATTAGGAGCAGTTCTGTCTGCAACATGTGCATGGGCACCATTCTGAAACCTTTCACCACTCTGTGTGGTGCTGGAGCTTTAAAAATCAAAAAATTATGTCATTTTTGCATTCTGTACAAGTCCTTAAAGGCTTATATTCTTGAGATTAAATTAGCAATGTATTTTCATCCTGTATGCACAACAAATGTATCACGGAACCAGGTACAGCACTAGGCAAGCATCTCTGTCTCTGAAAGTTTGACTGGCCATCCCACTGTTGTGCATTTTGGGTTGAGAAGCATTGTAGGTAGGCGTACAGACCACAGGCTGTAAGGATTTGCCAAAATGCCCCCCATGGCCAAAAGGCAGCACCAGCATCTACCCTAGAGTTTTGTCATGCTGAGGCTGCATGAGGGGCTGAAGAGCTGGAACCTGAACAGTTCTTCATGACAAATCTGATGGCCACTAAAACTGAGGCTTGAATCAATGCCTGTTGGCTGATTCTGAATTAGCATTGCTGCCAGTGCTGTGCTTTACCTGCCAGATTCACTGTCAGACACAGAGATATGAATTAATGGATAGCATATGCCACAGCGACGCCTATCTAAATGCAGAAGAGCTAAGTTAATAACTTCAATAATTTACTCATTTATTTAGTAATACGTGAATATTTAAAGGCTTATGAGAAGTCCACTAAGTGCTTTCCATTTAATTTTAGAAAGTGAGCTACAGTTTATTCCTAAATTTTTTAAAAATAAAAACAAGTAAAGAAGTCCTTTCTGCACCGGTGGCATGTGAGTGATAGCCAGCTGTATTTCATATTTAGCATGAGAAATTGTCCAACAGTTAATGTCTTTGCTAGGTTGTTTGGGTATGACAGAGAGAGAGAGAGAACCTTTACATTGTCACTAGTTTTAGTGCACTTTGGTTTGCAAAGGCCATACTTAATTTCCTTTATACACTGGGAATGAAGGGATTTAAAGAAATCTGTCTGGTTGTCATCAGTTTAGTCAGAACAAAAACAAGTGCATTCCCTCCTCTTTTTCGTCTATGGTGAGATTCATGTGAAAATTAGTCTTCTTGGTTTTCCCCACCACAGTTTTGCTTCTGATTTTCTTGCGTTGACAACTTTGTCTACTACCTCCCAATTAATCTGTGGTCATGCAATGAGCTACCTTATGGCTTCTTACATTAAATTTGAGAGCTATATAGTGTCTCTTGATTTCTTGTTGTTGTTGCCTTTTATTTAATAATGTAGGCTGTTAATCTTTAGCCATAATGCATTATTTATAGATATAATTAAAATTTTTTCAGGCCCACTACATCCTTTACTGTAGTCTAACTTATACACCTCAATGTTTACCTTTTTTTTCTGATATAGTCAATGCATCCTTTTAGTGTAGCAGTGCATAGGTATACATACAGAGAAATAAAGTCTTTAATAAAAAGAATATAAATTTGTGTCTGTTCTGTTCAGTATTTTAGATATCCATGAAGATTTACATGTTGTGAAACTTAAATTTGATTTTTCTGATAATCTTCATTATAAGAAGATTTTTCTAATAATCTTCTAATTATCTCCACTTAAACATGGAGAAAGAGGCAGAGAGGTTGTTTGAACTCTCATCAGTGATTGTGGTGAGATGCAAATCGACTGACTAAAGAAAAGTGAAAATCTTCAGCTTTAACATTGAAAAGGATGGTATTAACATTGACAAAGATACACAAGCTACTCAAATTAAAATAATTCTTATTTTAATTTGAATATTCTTGGCATAGACCCTTCCTAGTTGGGTGAGTTTATTTCTAGGGTTTGTTTTCTATGTATGCACTTGAAAGAGTCATCAAATGGTGGCATCAGTGTGTCCTTGCAGTTGTGGTCTAATATTGTCTTTTTTCCCTGGAGTTCAAGATTAATCGATTTAGATAAAAAATTCCTATGAAAATTTTAAAATGTTTCTATTCATTACTAAAAAGCATAATATGGGAAAGGTTACTTAATTCCATTCAATTAGTAGGTAAATAAAAAAGTTTATCACCAGCTGTATGCTTTTGTTTTTCCCCCCAGTGCCAGACCAGTTACTTTATAGCAGGAGGAAAATCAGCTGTTTTAATTTCTTTTTCTGCAACATTCCCTGAGACTTCTAAGAAATTTTTTTCACCTGCATTACTTACTGGATAGAGGTTTCTGCATGTGATGCCTTGTGTCAGTGAAGAAAGAACCTACACCATTCCTTCAAAAACACAGAATTTGTTCCTAACCTTAGGCTTATTTTGAACTCTAAGTTGAATTCAAGTTTGCTATAGTGCTTCATGTAGTACCTCTAATTTCTCCTTCACTATTTCTGAAGGAAGTAAATGGAAATCAGGAAGGCCAAAGCCTACCTGGAGCTGAATGTGAAGGCATAAAAAGATTCTTTGAGTATTTTCCAGAGGGAACTCAGGAAATTTGCAGGTCCACGGTTGAATGTTGGCGACAAACCAATGGTAGACATAGAAACATAGAAAAAGCAGAATTTTTTTTTTGTTTTTTCAGCAGTTCCCAGACAAGGGTCCATTACCATGGCAGAGACACAGGTTCAGGACTGTTTAGTAGAAAACAGATGTATTCAGCTTCTTGGGGGTCTATGCCAAGACTGACAAGAGCTCGTTTAAGTAATAGGACTGCGAGGCAGCTGTCATCCAAGAGGAAACATGGTAAGTGAGGAATGTCCTGAGAACTTGAAAGAGGCTAACCGTATATCAGCTTTTACAAAAGTAAGGAGAATGGTACAGGGATACACAGGCTGTGTCAGGACACTGTCAGTCTCCAGGAGGGTTATGGAATACATCTTCTTGTTTCTAGACATGAGAAGGGAAGTGTGCCTAGAAAGAGTCAGAACAGATTTCTGTAGTGCAGTCTGTGTTTTATTTGACTATGAATGAGGGGAGCACATGTGGTATGGTGTAAACTGTAACTTTATTAAGGCTTCTGATTCCTTCTCCCACACTGTTGTCAGCAGTAAGCTGAGGAAGCATGGGCTGGGTGTTGAGTGGGCTGAAAATTGGCTGGGCTGCTGTACTGAAAGAGTAGTAATCAATATCACCAACTACCCAATTGACCATCTATCAGACAGTAGGAAGTGAAAATACTTCAAGGGTTGATTCTGGCACTTCTGCTACTCAATTCTGCAGTGACTTGGATGACAGAACTGAACAGAATGCACCCTCAGCAATTTTATGAATGATACTAAATTAGGGTGATGCTTGGAAAGCCAGATTGAGCTTCAGTCTTAAATCAGAGAGACCTTCAATGAACTGAGGACTTAGCCAAGAGGAAACTCATGTATTTAAAAAATAACAGATTGAAATTCTGCATCTAAGGTGGAACAACACCATGGTTGGGAAGCACCTGGCTGAGTTACAGCCCTGCTGGAAAGGACCTGTGATCATTAAGAATGTCAGGCTGAATAGGAGCCAGCACTGCAGACAAAATTCACTGTGTAGAGAGCTGCATTAGAAGGAAGGAGGAACATGACTGGCAGACTGAAAGAAATTTTTACCATCCCTGCTTGGAGCTGCTTCTTGCACAACACTGTGTCATTTTGGTAACCCCCAATACAGAGAGGATGTTGAGAAACAAAAAACAGGCCATGACACTAAACTGATTGGAGGCATAGACAACATGATGTAATGGGAGAGGTTAGGGAGCTGTGATTTTCAGGGAGCTGGGCCAGGTGAGGCAGAGGCTAAGGGTGTGAGCTTAGATTAGTTCACAATAGTATCAAAATGAGGGACAAAGATGATGGCACCAAACTTTTCTCAGGACTGGTAAAGAGTTTAGCAGGGGACAATACCCTAAATTACAGCTTGGGGAGTTCAGACTGGACACAGGAAAATTTTCTTCATGAAGAGGTGACTAGAAAGGTGGTGAGTTTGATCTTTCCCGCTCAACTGCATAAATCCTCATCTGGTGCTGGAAATTATCATATTTTTTGTGGGAGGTGAGACTAATTGACTTCTAGCCAAAATTTCTGTGATTCTGTATTGATTCTTTGATAAAGTACAATTTTGCTGAAATTATGATTTATGTATTTCTTATGTAGACCATGGAAAATAAAATGTGAGGGATGAGAGTGTAGCTTAACATTTCCCCCATTGTGATTACGTAGTTTTTAATGCTTTAAAAATGGGATAGAAACTGAGGATAGCTGATTATTGAAGTATAATCTCAATACGTTTCACTGTTTATATTGTGGCAAACAATGAAATAGATCAACCAACAGAACTGGTGGATAAAGGGGAAAATTAGCTAACACTGAGTGGAAGATTTTGATAAGATTTAGGTATTTTTCACCCTGGAGATGTCATCTATCTTTTTAAATAGGTTTTAGATGTCAAGTTATTAATTCTCAAACTCTACGAGATTTTACTATTTGCAAGAGATAAACATGTGGAAATAAATAGTTTTTTTCTTGTGGTTATTATAAAAGTGTAAAGGTAGCCTCACATTTAGATTTGATATCCTTTCTGTCAAACTTTGTATGACTGATCCCATCTTTTCACAATGCCCTAGCTTTTTTTTTTTTTTTTTTTTTAATTTGGAAAAGTAGCATTTACCTTTATTTTGGACAGCTTGCATGTATATGTACAAGAAGAGAGACAGCACTGGGTCCTTAAGGGAGATAGGGCACTTTTCTGTCAGTTGCTTATGTCAGGTTGAATATCTGGAGAAGAGCAAAATAGGTATGAAAACGATGTTACACACTTTAATATGGCAAAGATTCCTATCTCATGAGGGCTGAACCTTCCCTTCAGAGGATTCAGAGCTAATTCATAGAGACTTTGCATCTCCTCACGTGACTTGGACCTCAGGTCTTAGAAAATAAGTCCAGGCAAGTCAGTTAGGCCTTCAGCGCGAAAATTAATCACCTCATAAGCTGTGTGTAGCATATAAATAATTAGACTGGAAACCAGAGGAAGATATTGCCAATAAGGGAAATGGAGTGACTTCATGTTGCTGCAATAAGCTGCTGTCTTTGACTGCTTGATCTCAGTGGCACAGAGAACAGTGAACACTTTTTGAATGTGGGATCAGTTCTGCAGGAGACTGTGTTAATCCTCAGATTCAGCAAGGTATTATTTTCTGGTGTTTGTTCAGCTCTCCCTAGAGCTGAGGGAGAAATACAATGTAATTGTTGCAATGATGGATTTTAGGATATAGTATGTTGATTGTTATCTTTCTAATACTGACGTGGTTGGCATGAAAATACTGAAATGGCGGTTTCAAGCCAGACACAGCTCTTGTTCTTTTAGCAGTTGTTCAGAAGTTCCAGTGTCAGCATGCCAGATGAGGATGTCAGGCAACAGAAGTGTGATTGTGGCTGATTTCTGCCTACTTTATCAGACTATTTATACAGTAGACATATACCAATACCTCTTCCTGCCCTCCTTCCTTAAATACTAAGAAATGCTTGGTGATTTAAAGAAAATCTATACTTTAAGGGCTTTTGTGAGCATCTCATAATTTACTGAGGTGCTATTCAACAGTGCTGTTTTACCTTTTGTGCTATTCTTAATGAGTATTGTGGTTCAGTTCTGGGCGATACCCTATAATCCAATGTGTTTGCGCAATGCCCAGAAGCCGGATGTAATAATAATAAAAATTTCTGCATTATCTGCTTTAGCTAATGTACATTGTCTAATGTGCAAGCATTTTCTGCAGCAGTCTGTTCGCAGTTAAAATTTACTTTCTCCAATTCCTTCTATTGCATCACTATCAGTAAAACTGATGTTCTGCATTTTCATATGCTTGTAAAGTCTTATTGTCTTCATCAAGTTTCTGTGATTTTGGATTAAAGTAATTTTGCTATAGTGCTCTTGGTTATTACATGAATGAAGATGCTTTCTGACTAAGATAATGCCTAGCTTTGAATTACAGATATCATCTGGGGTTGCATTATTTTTTCAGTCGGTTTTACATTTCTGCTAATTAATTTTAGCCCTAATGAATTTGTTGTTCTGCAGCACAAGAATTCCTGTGCAGTTATCATGTTTCTATCTCCATTTTTTTTCTTTAGTGGGATGTATTTTATTGCAGGAGAGGGTTGCATTGTGTGTAAAAAGCTTGCTTTCCTCCATTAGCATTTTATTCCCAACACAGTAAGATTCTTTCCTGTTGCTAAGACCTATGGATGCTGTCATGCAATTTTTGAATTAGAATAACTTAATCTTCAGTATCTTTGACACTTTCAATGTAAGTTAGCACAATCTCCAGAAGGATGTTTTTGTAAAAAAGATTTTTTTTATCTGCATACTTGTGTAATTGAACAACATAGTTAGTACATGTGTAGCAGTCTCTCAGTGGCTTGGCAAACAGTACTGGGTTTGTTAATATGCTGAGGAAGACCTGAGGTGGCTTCATGTGATCAGAATTCCCCATGGTTTTGAGCACTTGCAGTCTCAAAAGGAAATAAGTAAATTGCTTCTAGATCCCAGCATGTTTTGAATGGCTTACAGAGGCTTGGTGCTTTACCTGTCTCCATCTCTCCACAATTCCCTTGGTGCAAGGCTTTCTCTTGTTATGTTGCTGTCTTCTGGAATTCAATTCCCTGAACTTCATTTTCTCCATGCTCCAAAGTCACCTGTGTTAGACCAAGCTGTGTTCAGTCTTCTGAGCTGTGAAAGTAACTAAAGTTATCCAGCTACTGGAATGCTAAACCAAATGCTACAAAAAGAAATTCTACTAAAGGAGATCATAAAACACATCTATTTGTCTGGATATGGTAAATATGAAATGATCTTACTTCTTGGGCAGGAAAGAGTTATTCAGTTCTTGACCTCCCTGTCATAATCCTGGTGTACTTAGGCATCTGGGAAGTCCTTTCTCATGCGCTTTTTACCATAGAGATTGTGGACAACAGACTCATTGATGTAGCTGTATTCATATGAATAGCTAGAAGTTAAATTTTCAAGCAATTTCTCTGTAAGTATTATTGTGAAAGGGGAACAATCCTGAAGATCCTTGAGCATAACTGTGCTCACCTGAACATCGTAATACAGCTGGTGAAGTTACTTGTATGAATTGTTTGCCAGTCAGAGGGCTTAGAGATTTGAGTAGAATCCTGATTTTAATTTTGGAGAGATGGCTTTGAAGACTGGGATTCAAATGATGTTTAAGTTAATTCTTGAGAATGAAGCCTTTCATGAAAAAAGCAATTTTAGCATATAAATTTCCAAATGTCAATGATGTAATATCCAAATCCTATGACTTTTTACATCAGCTTTCATTTTTTTTTTTTACTGTTGGAACTTACTTTCCTGCTGTAAAAGGAAGCACGATATATTTGCATAATTTTACACAAATTTTAAAAACAGCAAATAACCTGTATGTGAATGTTTTATACTGACAATTTACATTATCTATCTTAAGTATGCAGCATGTTGCTTGGCTTTTAGAAGGGTTTTTGTCTAGTTTTTCATAAATTTCAGACTTGAGCTGGGTCTCAATTTTAAGACATCTGTATCTGAGATATGTATTTGTACAAGAATTTGGAAATTTCCTTTATATTTTAGAACACTAAAAAGCCAGTGGAATGTTAAAAGTCTAGTACAGTGCTGAAAAATTTTAAATTAAGAAATTAATGCCCTGATAGAGTTTTGAGGAGGAACACTTGTTATTTCTCTCTTGGTGAAAAGCACATTTGCTTATGTGTCTTTCAAGGTATTTTGTTAGATTGTTTGTTTGGTGGTGGTGGTGGGTTTTTTAATTGAGATTTTTTTCAATGACTAGAAAGAAATACCTTCAACTGGAGAGAAATATTTGAAAGCAAATGGTTAGTTAATTATCCAGAATAAGGACTACTTTAGGAGTTATTAATAAAAATAGCTCTATATGAGTAGAAAGTTAGATAGTGTACAGTTGAGGACTTGGAGACTGTAGTGTGATGTGTAGGTGTGGCTAATGTTTTGAGGATTACTTATTAACTGAGTTAACAAGGTTACTTTTCCTGTCTTAATATATAGCAAAATAGAAGTAAACTCTGCATAGTCTTGTTGTCTCTATTAGAAGGTCCCCGAAAAGAATTGTCCAAATGTTTGGGGTTTTTTCTGTTTAAAAAAAAAAAAAAAAAAAAAAAAGTACTCTTGTTTTCCAAACATGCTCAAGATGAAACATTTCACACTTGTTGAAATATTCCACCTTTTTTCCTTTACCCCTGCTTCCTGTCTCTTGACTTCCAAGTAACATCTTACTCCTGCCTAATCATCATTTTCCAACAAGGAAATATTTCAGCAAAATGTTTTAAAGAGAATCTACTGGAAAATTCAGCTAAAATTTCAATATTACCTTATCAACGTGCAAAGCAATTCTGGACCACTTGCGCAACCCAATTCCAATGTGACAAGCCGTGAAGATTATAAATATTACCAAGCTAGAGATACAAGTTAATTTACATTTGTTTATTTAACATGAAGAGGAAACTATTTTTAGTGATCTTACTCATCAAATGCACAAAATCTGGTGTATTTAGTGAAAACTGCAAGGCTATTTTATTCCTACTGGTATAGTAGTGTTGTGGAAGAGTGAAAAAAAAAATCCATTTTGTTCTTCTGCATCCACTGTCTGATTTTTTTTTTTCTGAGCTCTGAATGTTTGCATTCTGTCTTCATTTACTCCTTTGCAAGCTCATTGAATTTTATTAGTTATCACTGCAAGCTAAATGAAATACCAGTAGTTGCACAGCTGCAGTGATATGAGTCTGAACTGCCTCATCATCCTTACTTGCACTGATATGAAAACAGGAAAAAATGAGCTTGATTATAGATCTCAGGAACTTTGCCAGAACCAATATACAAGTGATTCTCTCAAAATTGAATCATTTTGCGCTGGGAATCTTAAAAAAAAAAAAAAAAAAAAAAAAAAAAAAAAAAACAAAAAAAAACCCCCAACAAAACCTGGGTGGGGGTGGGAGGGGAAGGAAGAACAAAAGGCAAGAAAAAATAGTCTCTTTAATTCTCAGGTGCTCAGCATTCTTTCTCAAGTCAGTGAAAAGTGTGAGCTCCCACTGTCTTGTAAAAATATGCAAAAGGTTTTGTTCATATTAGGTTCATTATCTTACTGTAACAGAAGTGTATCCTAATGCACTCTAGTTGAGTTTGGGTAATTGTGGCAGAAACAGCTGTGCCTGAATATTGATCTTGGCTATTGCAATAAACCCGTTTATTTTGTGTACATAGAAGTACGTATTTTAAGCTTCTAGAATGAGCACATTTGTACTCTGCAGTTAGGTAATTTCACAGCATTACAGCAGGCATAAAGACTGGAGTGAGGGAACATCTCTCTAGTGGGGTTGTACCTGTTGAACTGCTGCTTGTAATTCATGTTTAGTGCAGTGCGTGTTTGTTTTGTAAATATTGTTTTCTGCTGTTGCCACTCGGTAGATTCCCAAAAACTGTGCCTTGAAGATTTCAAGCTGATTTGCCCTGAGATTTTTCCCGGTGGTGCAGGTTGGCCTAAGAAGCTGAGATCAAAGCAGTGTTGTAAACAGGGAGCAGCAATGTGTCTCCCGAGACTGGAGTTAGGGAGCTCTTGTCAGAACTCCAGGGACAGCGTCTGCCTTCACACATGCGGTGTGTCTGTCCTGACACCAGCCTCGTTACTTCAAGAGTCACAAAGCCACGGTGCAGGTTAGGCTTTGCGAGGAGCTGAGAAAAACTCGAAATGGCAAGTGTACAAAGGGAAAGCGTGGGACCGGGTATCTGTCATCAGCTTATATAGGCAAGAAGGACTGTATGGTCTGTATGGACACAAAAGGATATAAGATGCTTTTGGCATAAAGCCAGCCTCACTCCAGCTGAATGAAAAGCTGCTGAAGGGGTGTGCTGTTCAGAACTGTACATCATACCATGCCTTCATTCCAAAAAAGTTTTAACCTTTTATTACCAGCCTTTATCAGTCAGATGGACAGTGTGGAGTCTTTAAAAGATAGCTTTAAAAGTAGTTTTTTAAACGTATATTTTGGATTTCTGCATTAGATTCACCAGAATACTATTAAGGATCAAATCTGACAGATCATTCAAGAATTTACTTGTAAAGAAGGAATCTGTAACAGTTTCTTACTTGATTTTTGGTTTTAATTTCCAAGGTAAATAAATTAATAATAAATTAATATTTTATTTCTTTAGTATGTTAAGAAGCAAACAACTAGATGAGCAGCTGTTAATTCTTCTCTCCTTGTACTTCTGTTAATAGCAGGTTTTGAAACTGAAAAGGAGGATCGAAGGAACAAATTTGCCATGCAAATATTTTCAGTATTTTTTTATCTTGTTTTGTTTTGTATGTATTTACACTTCCTCTGCTTAGTGTCAGTTTCAGTGAAACAAATAGTAATAATAAAGAGGCATTTTGCAATAACATCTAAATATTTTACCTTTTCTCTTACTAAAACATGAAAGTTCAAATTACATTTCCTGATCTGATTGCATTTTATGTTCTTGCCTGAGATGCCTGTGTACCCTCCAAGTAAATCTGTCAACAGGTTTTAAAAATTCCTTATTTTACCTGTCAGATTTTAAAAGGGTGAAAGCTCTCAGCTGCTAAAATAAATCTTTGTTTTGTTAGAAAAAGAAATTATTCCACTGTAGGAAAAGAGTTGTTGTATTCCCTTGCTTAGAGAGTGGAGAAAATTTATTCATACATGAGTAAATAAATAAAAATTAAAGTTCGATGTGCTTTAGTCTCAAGAGGAGAAAAATATTGTGGTGGCTTTTTTTTTTTTTTTTTTTTTTTTTTTTGATTTTATTCTTTGTTTCAAGTAAGGCATGATTGGTGCCTCAAGTCCTCTGGGAATACATGCTAGTGCACAACTCTGCTCACTAAATCCATTACCTCTGGCTGTTGCTGACACACAGAAAGACAGTAAATGGTTTCACAAAGAGAAGAAGCAAGACAGTGGCATGTGCTGGTGACTTGCCCTTCCTGTTTTCCCAACATAACCTATAGCACTGTCTCTTCTTTGGCCAGCCTGTAAGGAACAGCCCTTTTATATCTGCAGAGGTCGATATGCTGCAGGATAAGGGGCATTGAAATGTTCTGACTTGAACTTGTTAGTACTTCTTGAAACTTATTTCAATGAGTGACCAGGTTTTCAATGGCACTGATAAGTTACTATTATACCTTGTAATGAGAAAAACTCCTGCTTCTGACTCCTCCAAGGCTATTTTTTGTAGGGAAGAGAAGCAGGAGGGGCTTATGCCTTGTGTCACTGTGGTGGTACCTGCAGAAGCAAGACTGTAAAGATTCCTTTTTTTGTGTCATCAGCTTCCCCAGACACAATTTTTAGTACCAAGCATATGACTATTCTTTGACAGGCCAAGAAAAGTCTTTTTATTTTATTTTGGGTTTGCTTTTGTTAAATCTTTCAGATTTCGAACAGAGGAATTCACTTACTCATGCTGTCACATAAATATAGGTGCTTTTTTTGGATGAAAAATTAGATTTTCTTGCTGACTACCGGAGAGCAAAGAAGGCAGAAGTTTCAGGAAATATGACAACAAATGACTGAAGGCTTCCTTTGTTACCTACCTTTTGTAGTGGGTAGGGACAAAGTATGAGAAAAATTTGCTGCATCCCTTCAGGAACAATAATAGTAGGATTTCTTACTATTCTTGAGAGTCTTTCGGAGAGAGTTCTGAATTGCAGGGGTAATAACTCTTCCTTACAGGATTTTAAGCTAAGAAATAGCCTGTAAAATTGTCTGAACTTAGCTACTGTTTCTCTAGCATTGGGATTCCTGGAATAACTGTCTCCATTTATGATGATTGACATACCAAATAAGCAGGTGCTATATAGTCAATCTGTTAATGTGTGTATTTGTTAAAATTATTTATTTGAAGTAGAAGTTGAGTGTTGTTGAGATATAAGTAAACCACTCTTGGGATCATTTGAGAGTCACAATACTAATAGATTTTATGAATGTAAACATACAAAAAAAGTTTCATTTCTCTACATTAAACACAAAGGATAAAATTAACATTTATCTCAGTTCTAAGTATGAGGAGTAAATGACAAAGCATTGCTAAATCTTTGTCAGAAGTAATACTAATTTTTTCACAGTTTTACAGTAGCATATTAAATCTCATAATAAGAAGTAATTCCTAGTTTGGTTTCAGTTAAGTCTACCCAAACTCTTAGCTCAGTAAAAGTATTTTTATGGATACTGCATATTTTTTGAATTACAATCATTTCAGTGGAAAAAAAAATAAGGCAAAATCACTATGATTGCTTGTCGAAGTTTCTCAGAACGGTGAGGGCAAAATAATAAAACAGCCACTGAAGCTGCTGGTATTTTGTTTTCAAGTCTCTCCATTACTGTTTGGTGCTTTCCATAAATATGGTCTTCAGTGTAGTGGGTAAAAGAATACTCTTCCTAGCTCCTCACCCCATATTTTTATCTGATCTAAATATTTGTATCAGCAAAACACTGGCAATTCTTGTAAATTCTTGAAGTGAAGAATCTGTGATGCAAAAACTTGGACCTAGAAGCCGTGAGCAATGGTGTGTACTTGAAATATGGTTTTGGCTTCTGGGAAGCATAAAAATGCGACCCTTATAGATATTATATTATGAGACCTTTCATTCCTTTGTTATAGTGTCTTTTGGGTCGAGTTGTATGTCTGTGTGGTGGTGTTTTGATTTTGGTTTTAATCTTGATATTGGCATACCAAATTCATGTTCGTGTGTGTTAATAAATGACCTACTATCCACTGGTGGGACATATTGAAAGAAGCTGTTTTGAGCATTGAGCAATCACCAGAAGTCAATAATTAATGTGTGATTATTTTGGTGACTCCAGTCTTTTTTTATATAGTAGCAGTAGCAGTATGTAGCAATAGGGCCTGAAACTGTTGAGGACTTCTGTTTTTACAATTTCCAGGAAGCTGTGTAAAAAAAAAAAAATATAAAGGCAACCCCTCAAGTGTTTCTGATCAATCCCTTCCTCTCTCCTAATGGTTTAAATAGTCCCAAAGATAATTCTGGTCTTTGCACTTCATGGCCTGTGAGCATCTGAAAGATTTTAACTTGCCATTTTTATAATGCCCAAAATTCCTATATCTACAAGAGAGGCTTGTTTGTTTTTTCCATTCACTCTGTTCCACTTTTTTTTTTTTAGTTACAATTACAAGAGAAGTCTTTTAAACCCCTGTTAGAAATAAATTAAACCATCACTCAGTAGCAAACATTCACTGCCCCTACCAGAAAATTTGATTTAGAGTGTAATTTCAAATTAAACTAATATTTAATTTGTTGTCAAAGTTACAATTAAATAACAGCCTTACTAGAATTGCTGACAGGCCAGCACAGGTACAGGTTTTAATCTACTTTTCTGCATACCATTGTACAGAAATCTTAAAACCTGAGTAAAATGTCACAAATAGCAAAATTTTACATGGGCAGAAAATCAAAATATGTGACACCTGTTCAACATAGATTAGAAAATAATTAAACAAGCTGAAAATGGGTACAGATAGTTTTGGTCAATGCTATTTTGCTAATGCTTTATGGAGAATGATAGACCTCAACCTGTCTTAACTTTCAGAATCACAATTAGGGGAGGGACTAAAAGTGGAGACACTTTTTGAGTGTCACCAAAATGAGAGTGTTTAAATTCTTGTTAAAGTAAAAGTCAGCTTGATTCAGCTTAAAAGCAATTTGTGTTGCACTAAGTGCTGCTTTACTCAGTGACCCAAGCACATGTAAGGGTAGTGCTTGGTAGTAGTAACAGAAGTTGTAAGATTCTCACTGACTCAGGGGAGTGTTCAGGTGATACTGGGTACTCCAGTTGTTCTTGAACATATCTCAGCTCTGGTCCTGCACTAAATTACATTGAAAGCTGAGTGGATACCCACTTTTGACTGAACTTAACGTATGAAAATGTACGTAAACCTCAAGGAGCTTTGATTATGCAGTAGAGTAGCCAAGGGCTTGATTTGTCATGTCACCACAGTCGGTGAGACTTATACTGAGGTATAAAGACTTTCCTTGTTTAAAGAAGTGATTACAAAAATAACAGACTGCAAAATTTCTGGGTGAGAGGGGAGAAACAAATTAGTGAAAATGGGGGTGGAAAATGTAGTCTTTCTCATTGTAAAAAATGTCATATTGAATTATTTTGGTGTGGGGTAAATGCACCAAATTGCATAGGAGTGTCTCAAATTCCTTTCAGCAAGAAAATGAACAGTGTTATACTATGGCTTTGCCACATAGTATTTCTGATGACAGGATAAGGAGTAAAGTGAAAACAACTTCCAGCTGAAGTCTATAGTCATGTCATCGTTAGAAGTTATTATTAAAGAGTAATTTTCTTGAAATACAATGCAAATTATACAAGCAAGCTGATATTTTATTTTGATGAGTGATTCAGTTTGCAATTTTTGTTTAGCCAGTCACAGCCAGCTCTGCAGGTAGATGAGACTAAGAGGATGTGAAATTCTCACTGTCACCTCATTCTTAATTAGTGCATTGATCCCCTGTGATCCCTATAGAGTAAACACTGAGATTTTACAACAGTTTTTCACTTAATTCATTCCTGCCTGAAAATCCATATCACCTAATATTTCAAATAAAATACATTATTTAGACCTTCACCTTGTAGTCCACTTAATATTTGGGCAGGCTTCACCTTTTTCACATGTTCTTATTCACTAGAACCTTTTTTAAATGACTGTATTACTCAAGAAAATAGTAAATACAAAAACCAGATCAGTATCTGCTGTCACCTCTGGTTGTTCCCTGTTACTGTAACCCATAAAAAACCCCCAGCTCTTTGCTCTGGCAGTAAAGACTTAGATGTTTAAACCTAGGTATAGTCTCTACTTTTTCTACTTTATAGCCTTCTTCAGTAAATATTTTGGAGCATGCAGTTTTCTGTAATACAGTCAGCTTCCTGTCACCTGTGATGCAATGGGAATACCGTGTGTCACAGTACCCTTTGGAAATGCAGCTGTCTGCTGGAACACTTGTAGAAATAGATACCAGGTAATCTTAAGCACACACATCGTGGTGACTGCCCAGGAATAGGGTCATCCATATACAAGATGGTGTGTGTTAAACAAGACGCAAAAATGGGCTGGCTAATTCTGAGGTAACTCCTACCTTTGTGTGTAAAGCTCTACACACAAGTGGCCTGTGAACCCGAAAAGTCTATTTGCTCACGTATGGCTTTTCATTTTAAATGGCTCCCTGTACATGTAATGAGACTGTTCTGGTAAATCTCTGCGGACATGAGCTTTGGGTTCATCATTCAAGTACTTAACTTGTTAATTAAAGCTCAGCTTGTGTATAAGTCACCTTGTTGCCTCTGTTTCAGTGTTGGCCACACTGGAGCAGAGCTATTCTTTGTAGAGGGGCCCTAAAGAAAGTCGATACTCTGTTCTTGCTTCTCATGGATCTCTACTAAGAGCTGCTTACCTTAGTGATGTGTGCCAATGGACACAGTTAAACCTTCCGTGGAAATCTGGGATTACTCAGTAAGGTGCTTCTTATCTTGGCAGTTTTAAAAAACTGAACATGTCCATGTCTCCATAAAGAGTACAGCTGCAAATCTCACCTGTGCATCTAGTTGTTCATGATGCATTGCTGGGAATCAGATTTGCATTTCTGTAGCTTACAGCTACAAAGCTCAGACACTGCTTAAACAGTTTTTGAAAGTCTGGAAGACAGTGCTAATAAGCAAATGCCATGCTGAAATGCAGTTTTCGTTACCTAACCTAAGGATTTTTAAATGCTTGTAACTTCAAGTGCTTCTTAGGAGCTGAAATTATTCCAGGCTCTGTTTCAACTTAGTCATTAATTTTTAAATTTTTAATATATTATTTTTTATTTTTGAAAAGGAAAAATAAAAAGGAAAGGAGCACAAAACTTCTTTATTTCTTTATTTTTTTTTCAACTACAGTACTAAAAAGATAAAACTTTTGTTTAAACTTTTCTTGTTTCATGGACTGTGTAAACCTTTGAACACTAATCCTCTCATAAAGAAAATTGGTGTTTCCCTTTCCCTGTGAAATGCTGTATGTTATAAGATACTAACTCTATACCTATTACATAGATTTGTAAGTAAAGGGAACGTTGCTCATTTTGGTGTTTTTTTTTTTTTGTGGAAAGGAGTTGAACCTAAAATACTAGTACAAAATTGAACTATGAGTGGTTGCTCCATAAAATATGAAGTGTTTCATTAAAAAGTAATTTTTTGTAAAAGAAATTAGACTCAAATAGTATAAGACTCAATAGTTAGACTTGTAATGGATACGAGTTTAATTTACTCATTGAGGCTCAGTTTTCTAGGAAGGAGTGGTAGAAAGGCAAAAGCTATGATTAGTAGTAAAATTATATTCATTGAATATTTACAAAGTTGTTCCTTCTAGACTGTTGACAGCTATGTAAAATTGTCACATCATAATTATGTAGTATCCTACATATCAGCAGGTCTTCTGAATGAAGAAAAGTCATCTCAGCATTTATCTCCTTCAGGGACTTAAAACACAACCCATAGACTCTCACATTTTGAGTTGAATCTAGAAAAGCTGGGCTCTTTTGCTTACTGAGGTTTACTTCATTTTAAACAATAATTCAGTACTTTTTAGCTTTGTTTTGTTTGCTAGAATGACATACCTCTGTTTATGCTGGTCAGAACAGAGCAAAAACAAAACAAGCAAATGCTCATGGAAGTTCTCTCTCTCTCTCTCTCTCTCTTTTTTTTTTTTTTTTTAATTCAGACATAGCTGTCCTTTCACTTAGAGATCCTTAACTGTGAGGTGAAAGTTACATGAGGTCCTTAAGTGCTAGCTAACTACAGATACTGTGATGGTGGATGGCATCGTGTGTATGATGGAAGGGATTGTGTAGGCTGAAAACAGTGTAAGCATAAACAGGTTATTTTCTTTATATAAAGTAAGCTGGGCATTTCAGTCATTATTTCAGTGCAGCTTTCTAGTAAAACTTTGTAAGCTTGGAAGCAGTCTCTGGAGGAGAGGAACAGTGCTGGCTATCAGGCATGTATCTCGTTAAGATTTCTGAGCGTTCAAGTAATTGAATTTGGCTTGCAAAGACAATAGATAGCACTGACAAATTCAAGTATGCTCTAACCATGCATCTTGTAATTAATCTAAGTGTAGTGCGAGTATTTCTTTCAGGAGGCCATGAGCACACAGGGCAGATGTGAAGATTGCAGCCAGCAGTTGTAGTACTGCTCTCACCGTGACTTACAAGGTTAACACACAATTGTGAAGGGTTTCTCCCCACTTTCCTGAACTGCTGTGGGAGTGGCTGAAGCTGGATTTTTTCAGCTTAACTACTTAATGAGACTGGTGAATGAAATCACAGTTTTCATTTCAGCCTTAACAGCTTAAGGCATCTGTGGAGAAAAGTAATTTTAAGCATCTAACTCTTAAGTTTAAGCTGATTAACTATGCTGCTCCCCTCCCTAATCGCTCACCCCTTTCAACATATAGGCCATCACTTTCACCTTCTCCCTTACCCACAATATTTTAAGTCATTTTAGAAGCTGATACTAGTCAAGCATTGCCATTTTTCTCTTTTGTGCTTCCTTAGTCCTCTGTGTGTATCTCAGGAATGTATCAGTAGACAACAAAAAGTAGTTTGTCATTTAGCTCAGCTTATAAATTAAATTGTGCTCTCCTATTTAACATGTCTTCAGCTGTTCATTCACAACCAAAATTTAGGATTTGTTCATCTCTCTGACCATTTCCTTCACTTCAGTAAATCTGCAGAGGATTATGATTGTCATATGGCAACAGAGTAAAGAAAGGCAAAGGGGGACACTAAAGTCTTAGAGAGGAAAGCAGGGAGTACAGCTTAAATGCAAATCTGCATATAGCTACATCCCACTGGTTTGTAGGCCATATTTCTTTGTTGAATGCTCATTCTTTATAGTACCTGTATCTTATTAGTATCTAAAATATATATCTTGTAATTAGAACGTGAGAGCCTTTGATTAAGCCTTCAAGTAAAATAAAACAACATAGACCTCCAAATCTAATAAAAAAGTAAACAAACAAAACAAAAAGAAAGACAAAACCAAGAAAAAACCCAAAGAAAATGGATTTTTTTTAAAGTTTCTTCCTCTTTTCCCTCTTTCTGCCTCCCTCCTTCCCTTCCTTCACCATCCCAAATTTGGATCACTGACACAACCCTTTTGAATTTTAGTAAGTATGCAATTTCTAGAAGACTTATAAATCCTCCGTAGATGTAATCTTGATTCTACTAAAGACAGAGGCACAAAAGGTTCTCAGATGGATGAGAGTGCATTATCAGGTATCTAGAAAATAGAAAGGCTTGTTTAGCTCTGTGTACATCACCTGCTCTGGTGGTGGGGACACCTGTCTCAGGTTACCATCATTCCTGTTTTCCATGTTTCATCTCAGTCTCCAATCCTCAGCAGGCATCTCATGCTCTGCTCAGAGAAGCAAGGTTGGATCTCAGAAATTATCATATCCACAGTGCAACTGTGCTATGCTCCATCAAGTATGGAAGGACAAGGGGAGGAGCTCACCTTTCCAGTACGCTACAAGGGAGCCTGGGCCTTTGGAAGATAGGGGTGTCAGATCCAAGTCCCTTGAAACAGAAGTGAAAAGGCTTCAAACACAGGTCTGAGACACTCCTTTCCCCCACCTTCTGATGAGCACAAAGAATATAGTTGTATCTACCCTGTATCCTTCCCAATACAATTCCCTTCCCTTTGCAATCCGCTGTCCAGCTCTCCTTCTGGATCTGAACATCAGACAGCTCTCAGCATGCTTGGGTGAAGCCAGTCATGTCCAACCTGAGGGTCAGGATCTCTCATGTAATCACTGACTGGATCCTCCTTCATGCCTAGTAATTTCTCTCCTTTCCTAACTTTTCCTATGGAAATAGAGAAGTGAGAGACATTGTTTCACCTTCAGAAGGAGGCAGAGGAGGCATCAGTTACCTCAATGTGTATCTATATCTGCTGTCATTAAATCTTCCACCCTATTTGACTATAGTTCCACATTTTCTTTGTTTCACTCGTACCAGTAATTTAATGGTCTCTTTGTTTTATTCAATTTCTTTTGCAAATCTTTTCTCGAGTTCAGCTTTGGCCTTTCCTAATACCATCCCCTGCATGCACAGGCAATGTTTTCAAACTCCTCCTTTATAGCTTGTCTCTGCTTCCATCTCCTGACAGAGGAAGTAGTTTTATGGCATATATATTTAGTTTCAGTTATGTGAGTGATCACTGTGCATATGTGAAAACTGGGAAACTGTACATAAATAGAAGCAGTTGCAGCTTGCACTTTAAGATGTACACAGGAGACTTCCACGTGGGCTTTCTCTCATCAGTTTGTACATAACTGTTACGTGGCATGAAAAAACATTAAATGCTTCTGTAGGAATGATGTGATATACACAATGTGAAATCTTTGCTTTCTGTTATCGTTTATCCTCAGCATCAGTGGAGTGACTGTAATTTGGCCCAGTTTATTTGTAGATGCAGTACAAAGAAGTTGCATTTGACTAGTGCTTTTAGCAGTAATAAAATTATTCATAATCATAGTTCTATTCCTTTTGGAACTCACTACTGATAACAATCTTGGAGAAAAAGATGTCTTTCTCTGAATTCTGTTTTCAAAACTTCTATATGTGTGTTTTGTATTAATGGGCAGGAAAGTAGAGGACTTGAGGTCAAACAATTTTTTTTTTTTTTTTTTTAACTATGAATTCTCCAGTTAATGCTTTAGGTATTGACATTGATTTGGAAATTTTACATTTTACATTACAGAAGGAGAGATAAGTTAGAAAACCGGCATGGGAAATACGATTTTTTTTTACCATTTTTAACTAAGCCTCAAGGCTTTTATATATTGTATGATCATTGAATCCTAAATATAGACTATACCAAAAAAGGAAAAAAACACCATGGAAAACTATCAGTTATGTGCTTCCCTAGTTGTTTTGTGTAGCTACTTAACTAGTGTGTCTCTGCCTACCATTGTAGTGACACGTTTATCTGAAAGAATCACCAGTTAGTCTGTTCCAAATATTTGTTGTAATCTAAGCAATGCTCAATTACCATCTTGTGATATTCAATATAACTACAGTTATAATCCACATGATGATCAAGTGTTTTCTTTTGATAGTGTCTTGTTACCACCCACTCACAACAGAGACAGTATGTTGTTTATTTGTTATGAAATAACGAGGACAATAAGTGTTACTGGATAGTTCAGAATTCATTGTTTAAGGGAGTTATATAGTAATATAGTAATTTAGAAGAGTTATTCAGTGAATCAGATCAAGCCCATTACATATGGCAAGGTATAAACCTTATTTAGATACATGAAGTTTCAGCTATTTATGTTTTTTCTAAAATTAAGTCAGCCATATTGTGGTATGGAAATGTGCACTTAGGGCATTCATGTAACTTTAACAGCCCTATCACCAGTGCCCACACAACCTTAAGTGCTTTATCACAGCTGCTTTCCAAAGGCACACTTCAATTTCACTGAAATCCTCGGGGCAGAATATATTTGAACACAGAAATAATTCTGGTTTTGCACAGCAAAGCTTATGTCACACTTACAAGTTGCTTGTTACACAACTGAAAACATTTTGGTAAGCCATTGACATCCATACTGCTTAAAAGGTATCCTGCTTTTATGCTTTTAAACACAGGTTTGGAAGTCTGATTGCAGTTTTAATCTGCAGCTATCAGAGGTGTTGCACAGTTTGGGACGTGGGGCCAGTGTACTGCAGTAATGGAATAGGCATTGTAAAAGAGAGGGCAAAGAGTTTGTTGGGGTGTGCTTCTCAAATGTCGCACAGGTGTTAATTTCAGGAAATGGATGACCTGAAGAGTGGCAGCATGGCACCAAATGGTTCCAGAATCCTGAGCATCCCTGCTGATAGCATTGAGCATCTGCGCTGCTGAGCAGACAAGTGGATGTCACAGCCTACTTTTACAAACATTAATTGCTGGAGTGGGCATAAAAGCAAGGAAGTGTGTAGGTAGATCCTTGCTATTCCCTTTGGATTTATTTGCAGTAATTTTAGAGCTGCACTGCATATGCCAATATACTTGAAATATGAGCATCTGTACATGTCAGCTGTAGAATACCTTAAATTCAATGGATAATTGATTCATCTGAACTCTGTCATATTGTGGAGAAGCGAGACCACTTCATTTCTGTGCTATCAAATTTTGTACCATTAAAAGACCTGAGGAAATAGTTCTTATTTTTGAAATAAAAAGGAAGCCAGATTTATTGTCCTGATGTTTTTAATGTTTAATTTTGTCTGTTTGTAATTGTAATATTGTGAGAATGTAGAGTGCAGGTCTGGCCTCACAAGATTCCTTTTTAAATTCCCAATACATGAAGTATAATGTTGGCTTGTAAATTGGTCGTTTCTCTCTTAACACACCCAAATTCATATTTTATGTATGATTTTACATATTTCTGCTAAAACTTACTGTCTAGTCTTCACACAGGTGAAGCTTGCTTGAGAGGTGAGGAACACAACTCTTACCTGTAATAGTCAGAAGTAGCCTGGATATTCAAAGTAATGTAATTACATAAATAAAAGCAAAATGAAATATTTATGTAACTGAGAATATACAGTTTTGCAAAAACTGAAGGAAAATGGGGGATTTCAAAACTTCAAAACTCTGAAGTCCTGAGCCTCCGTGTAGATGTTTTAATATTTGCATAGGTCTTTTCAAGGGTTTTATTGGTCTTGGTTAGTGAACCCTCTAAAGTTATTGGTGTCAGCGGACACAACAAGTGCTCCAGGTTTTAAAAGCAGCTGTGTACTTGGTGAATTATAAATAATAATAAATATCTACAAGCCTAAATTCAGACATCAAGCTCTGAATATTCTGGATGATTCTTCTCATATCTTGTGGTCTTTGTGTATCTATCAGCACATTCTGATAAAACATACTCTTCAAATCCTGCACTGACTCCTGCTTCTTTTGGATTCACCAAACCAATACCCCTCTTGTAGGGGTGTCTGACTTTTCTTCCAGTTTCTGAATCCCTGCCCTGTCACTGAACCTTCTGATAGGGGAAATCAGCTGTTACTGAAAAAGGCTACATTTGTACTTTATATATTGATTTTGTAGTTAACTTACTGAAGGATGGTAAAACCAAAGAAAAGCATTTTTTTTTTTAAAAAGGGCATACTATGTAATTTGTTATTTTGACAGTAAGTACTTACAGGTTCCTGTTATCAAAGTATCTTCATACCAATGCATTACAAATTAGACCAAAATTAAACCATATAAAGCCAACAGACATTTCTGAAAGTAGTCACAGAGGAATTACATTTGTTATTAAGAAGATGTAACATAAAATTTTGTATATAAGGTTTTCATTTCATGTCTTGATCCATGTAATTTAAATCTGGCAAAGAACACTCTCTATACCCATCTGTGAAAGATGGAGTACAGTCATTCTGGAGGATGCTAAGTAAATGCTTCTGCAGCCTTATTGTGGATAGCAGCTTCGGCTTGGATCTCAGCAAGTATGTTTCAACCCTCTGTGAGAGAAGAGAGGATATGAAATATGTGCCCCAGAGTGGCCTCGAGTAATTGTTTGGAGTAAAATGGGATTAAAGAGTAAATCCTACCTCTATAGCGCAGACTGACAGATTTCATATTGTGAGGAAACGAGATAAGAGGTAATGAAGAGAAAGTGTTAATCTGGTCTATTGTGTTTTTTCCTCTGTGGTCATGATTTTTTTTTTTTTTTAATTATTATTATTTTAATATGGTTTAATTTTGTGGCCTAAAAGGGGCACTGAGGTTCTCAGCTGGAAAGTTTAAGTGGGCTTTTCTTCTGTGTTGCACCTAAAACTTATTACCTTTAAAAGCTGAAACACCAGTTCCTGAGCATGCTGAGAAGCAGAATACTTATTCTTTCCCTTTGTTTAAATGTGATAAATTTCCTTCATATATACTGGGGTTATTTGAGGTAAACCATGGATATAATGTATGTGCAGCTATAATAGTGCGTATATAATAGGGATGATAATACTGGATGTTTCTGTAGGGGATGCTTTTAAGAGAGTTATCTTACATGTCTTTGTGTTAAAGATTCAAAATAGTTTCATATTATCTGGTTTCTGGTAGTTTTTGTATTCATCTTGGCAGTAATGAAAACATGAGGGTTATTTAGGGGTTTTTTTTTATGAGAGACATGTGTTTAACTGAACCAGGAAATGAAATCATATCTGTATATTGTCCTCTTTGTATTGGGTTAGGGATGTAATCTTCTTTCTTTGTTAATTAATTTGTTTGGAAGCCTCACTGAATACCCACTCAATATTATTTAGATTTCATTTTATGAACTAACAGTAGTAATAATGTGCTTAAGGCCACATTGGATTTGATATTACATCAAGTTCTGGCATCACAGTATCTAGCTATATAAAGTTTATTGTAGCAGAACTGTGTTTTGTTTTACTACCTAAGAATGATTTTTTAAACTATTTGTACGTCTTAAATTGATCAGAAATTATTTTGGTTGTTCACCCTAGATAAATTAATAGCCTTAGTATTTTTCTAAATATTCAGATTTTCTCCCAGTAAGCTCTAATACAATTAGTTTTGAAGCTTGATTGAAAAAGTAATTTCCATTGCTTTGTTCCCTTATCTTAGAAATGGTTTCTCAGTGTCCTAGGTTTTAAAAGATGCAGATCATTCAACTTTGAAAATTTTCATAGGAGCACCTTTCTTAATTTTTATGGTTTTATCTCTCGTGGGTTTTAGTTGCTGCCACTGTTTGCTTGCAATGATGTAATTAGGGTAAATATTATGTTTCTGAGAGGCTTTCTAATTTAAAGGATAATACCAGACACTTCGGTTTTTTTGACCTTCTTAAGCAGATTCAGAAAACACTTCAATAATTTCAGAAAATTCTTGCCTCTTTATGTTGATATATTTTGATGATTAATATTATGATGTATTTATATTTAAATATAAGATAACATAATTTTCTAAATAATGACTGGGGGTATGAGGTCCAAGAGCATGGCACGACAGGTGTGAGGCAGACACAGGTTTGCCACATGGGCTACAGTGACTTTGCCTTGCAGTGCCTTTACCATTTGTTTGTTAGCACTGTCTGGTATGGCAGATGCTTTTGCAACATGTGGTAGATCCCCATCTCTGTGCAACTATCCCGTCGTATAACCTGGAGCTGCATCTTTCCACGTGGGGTGCTTGTTGGGAATGAAGATACATTTTTCAGTTCCTTTATATATCAGTTTTAATCCCATGCAACAGAGTTTATCAGCTGTCAGTGGTTTTTCTTTCATCACCTACCCTAGATTGTTACAAAGTACAGCTCCCCTTCAGAAGTAAGAAGAGGCAGAGCTTCACTGTGTAAATTATGCACATTACAAAATATTTCAATAATCTGGTAAAGTTTTTCTTTCCGCTTTTGGTGTATGTGGGCATCCTAAGAGTTTTTGTATGAGTCTGAATCTTCTCTTAAATAAAACGCAGTAAAAGGCAGTGGAAAGAAAGAATGGTTTTGTCCCAAAAGCTTTCTTAATGCGCTTTGTTACAGGTCCCCTTTCTTGTGTACCTGCAAGAGGTGTGCACACAGCAGTGTTTCAGCCTATGTAGTAGAGTGACTGAATTGTTACACTAATTTACATGCTGGAATATGTGTCATGTTTACTTCTGGCACTATGCAATTCAAATATGTGTCCAGAGCAGTTAATCATGAAAGAGCTCAAAGTTAGGGGAGAATTTAACAAAGATTAGCTTGGTTACTTACCAGCCCAAAAAAAATCAATAAAAGAGAATCTAATTATCACTTGAACTCTGTCTTTGTCAAATCAGCTGTAATTAAAAAGGCCAGTATCCTAAGGCACAGCATAATAAATAAAATAGACTTCAAAACTTGTTTTAGGAAGGAAATACGATTTTCTTTCTACTTGAATAACTAAAAAGACATGATGTACATCCCTATACTTTGTGTGTCTTCTCCACTAATGAACCAATGTAAGCTCAATTCAAATTGAATCAATAAATTCAAATGAATCAATGTAAGTCAATTCTCAATGTTTATACCTAATATGCCAACTTTTTTTTATTCTCCCTTGATGATATTAAATTAATGAAGAAAAATGGATCTGGGAAAAAACCAACAAACCTGTATGTGTAACCTGTAGGACTCCTGTCAGGCTTTGATTTACTTTATGGGATTTCTTAAGTGTGGTACAGACATCTGGATAGTCTAAAGTATTCTCTTCATTTAAAGGATTGTGGAGGAGAGTCTGCATTTCTAAAAGATAAACCCCTCCCTCCCCCGAGCCCTCTTCAGTTACAGTGCTTAAGCATGTCACAACAAGAATAGGTCAAAATCATTGGAACAGACAGTTTTTTCAAGTTACGAATGCCATGCATAAGCATCTTGCTCATGACTGATTTCAATGAGGTTTCTTCATGATCTGTTTGTTGTCACTTCCATAATAATACTCCAAATAGCTTCAATTTTTGACTGCTACTGTTTTTGGTTCCAGAACTAGTTAAAATGGAAGATCCCATTCTCACTGCATAGTTGCATGGAAAAACTTCCCTTGTATCTGACCATGCTGTAAGGCTGCTGGCAAGCTTCAAACAGAAGTTCAGAGGGAGGTTCTCAAGAGGGGGACGCTTTGTTGGGATGCCATGTTCAGTGCAGCCACATCATATTTCTCCACCTTGCAAAAAGGAATTGCTCTTGGCCATCCTCTCTCTTAAAAAAGGTCACCCAGTGAACAAGCAAACAAAAATTTGTCTAACAGCCTGTGGACCTATGGAGAGAACCCTTGATTGTGTACAGCTCTGTATTTTGTCAGTTATTGCCCAGTAGCAGTCCAGTGAAACACTTTGTGAAAATAAGCGATACACTTAACCCCTTTAACAAAAAAAGAGGTCTGTTGAACATACCTGAAGTCTTCCAACAGAAATAGATTGCTGCAATCCTATTTTGTAGCCCATGTAGATGGCATTGTACTGGGGTATTATGGAATATTGATTTTGTTTGAAATGAAAGGTGAAGGAGAATAGAAACCTGAGTGCCAGCAATTATCCATAGAATTTGGAGTTAAAAAACCAGCAGCAAATAATGATAAAGAAAAATACAAAATTTGTATTCGCCTCGGGTTTATTTTGTAATAGGTACAGAATTTACATAACTGTAGTGCTGGTACCTGGAAAAGTATGGAAAAAACAGCATTGAAAAGTCTACTTTGCCTGTTCCATTTAAATTAAAATGCTTACTATGAAGAAACAGTGAGGGAGTTTTTAGGGATGATTTTTTTTTTGCCTCTTTTCTTTTGAAAGATGTGCTTTAATTTTAACACTCTAATAATCTGATACATATCAACATTTTTTTCTCAGCGAGATCATAGCATTATGTTCTCAGAAATGCAAAGCCTTTTTTTCAGGTGGTCTGTGATTATGTTTTCTCCCCCAAGCCTTATGTAGGTAGACTTTGCTGATATTTGTTTAAAAAAACAAACAAACAAACAACAACAACAAATCTTTTATTTGCCGAAGGTTTTCCTTATTTTGCATCTTCATTAAGCAGCTTTCTGTTGCATTCCTGGTTTTTTGTTCCGCTTTTCATAACCTTTGGTTCTCTTTTTGTCTTTTTATAAGCATCAACCACATTAGGTGTGGGAGATGTTTGATAGGCTATATTGTCTAACATTGGTCTGCTGGCCATAATTTTCTTTTATTTTTCAACTTCTGGTGATTTAATACTCTTTGACCTTGGCTTAGATACACCTCATATTGTGCATATTTTTCTTCCACATTCTGCATAGCTCAGCCTCAGCATATCTTCCAAAATGTCAGTCCATCAAAATTCCTTGTTAAATGTTACCCTTAAATTTTGTGAGCATCAGTTGATGCAGATGTTCAAGGCATTGTGATGCCTGTTCTTGGGTTAGGCTTACATCATTTGCCTGAAGCATTTGTCCTAGGTACTAATTATATCCTAAATACTTAGAGAGTGTTCACTCTTGCAAGTATAACTTCTTCAGATGAAATACAGATTATAAATGCTGAAGTCAACCCTTGAACTGTGAACAACAATGGGAATCGTAAATAGGGATGCTGTGAGAAGTTATCAAAGCATTTTCTATATGAAAATTATTGGAAAAACCTGACACGGTAGCAAGGTGAGAAATAGGGTGTGTTGGTTTTAATAAAGATACAAGGAACATGTGTCATCAAAGAATGTTGACAAGTTCAGGAGAGAGCTGAATACAATTGCAAAAGATAAAGTAGACTGATAGAGCAAGGTATAAAAAAGGCTTCACAATAGAGAAAATCATACCTTTTCAGATCATCTCTAAGCAAAATGTCAAATCAAAGTGGGAGGCAAAATATCTCAGAACCACAGATTTATTAAAATCTATTTATATTGTGCAATCTAAAAATCTTAATTCTCTAAATATGCAAATAAAAAGGTTTGGTGGGTGACTTTATAGGTGGCTTAAATTTCAGCCTTAGAAGAACAGGGCTTGCTAAAATGACTTAAAAGAAAACTAGGGTTTAAGCTTTAACATGTGTATTCATAAAGTAGGTTAGATATGGTAAAATTTATTAAACCGTTCAGAAATCCTGCATTAAATTAACTGTGTTTTTTTCATTTCATCTTAGCAGGGCTTTGAGAAACTGCTACGATTTGAGACTCACTGTTAAGAACAGAGTTAGCATAAGCCAGGAGTAGTTGGTTTGTATATTCACTCTGCCAAATTAAAAGCAAAATATGTCAGGTTGCACCCTGCACATTGTTGAGTGGTAAATCCTGCTGGAGGGTCTTTTTGTTTAAAAAAAAACCCTAAACTTTTTAAAACTTTGCAAAATGTATGGGAAGCTCCTTTTCCTTTCATAACTGAATCAATAATAACTCAGTAGGGATAAGAATGATAGTTTAATTCCTCATTTCATAATGAGAAGAAACAGTAAATTCAAGAGCCTATATCTTAATTCTGTGGCCAAATTGCCTTAGAAAAATGCTTTATTTCTATATTGATGCAAAGTTCTTTTAATCCGGTGGGAAAACCCCTTTGATTTTAAGTCTCAAGTAATGTGGCTCAATACCAATTTTACAAAGTGCCATTTAAAAAGTACGAAGATTAGAACTGATGGGTAAACTAACTAAAGTATGCCTACAGCTGCTCTTGCTGCCCAGTTTGCTGTTCTGTGCCTTCGAGTGCCTGATCTGAGCTCTGCCTAAGTATGACTCCGGGGAAAGTATGTGCTGCAGAAGCTTGAGACAGAGAAGGCATGAGTTTGTCATCTAATTCTGTGGCAGTTTCTAGCAGAGGCGAGGAAGTTCAGTCCTGGTACTGAGAGTGACACTGAGCTGCATCACACATGAGGGAAATCCGGCCTTGGTGGAATACCAGGTGACTGCTGCTCCAGGAAGATTCACTTTTGTCACTTTTTGATGGGCCTGAGCCCTGTCTCTGGGAGTCACCCATGTCCTTCTGCTGGCCTCCTCTGCAGAAGGATATGGCATGCAGTGTCTGAGTGGAAAAGCTGCTGGAGCTGAAGGTTAATCCGAAGAGCTTTTGTCTTCTATTGACTTCCACCAGCTGAAGACTGTTTTGAATCTGGGCAGCTGCTGAATGCACTTTGTACCCGTGGAAGCTTCAGTGTCTCAGTAAGTTGTCAGTACAGCCTCTACAAGAAGTTGTGAAGTCGCGTTATTCCCTGGTATCACATGGACTTCTCCAGAGCTTAGTGTCCTTTTGGTTTCTGCAGAAGTTTCTCTGCAGTGTTGTTACCCCTATGCAGCCTTCCCCTCTCCTCTGGTCATTTGCTGTCACCTATAATCACCTCTAAAAGTTAGAAAAAGCTGATACTGAAGAAGGCTCTAACTCTCTGTTGCCTTCTCCACGCACGTTCCCTGGGGTTTTACCCTTGCATCTGTTCCCTAGCCAGTGAATCCTGGAAAGATTTAGGTTACTTGTTCAAGGTTTCCAGTGCATGTCAGGGGGCCTTTTGTTCTTGGAATTGAAGGAGAACATCTGAGGCAGATAAAAGTGCTTTCTCCTGCTGCTCCCTAGAGCATATGAACCAGAATAAGAAGCACAAGAGATACATGGAATACAAGACTGAGTTTTCGGGGTAATTCACAGTGTTCAGACATTTTTTAGATTTGCTAAATTACGCAGGAAATGTGACCCAGGAAGGGTCAGAATGATGTAGCAAAATTTAAGGAAAGACGAGGCGTGTGCCCTGTGTGAATAACAAATAACTCCCTGAGTTTGGCAAGGTAGAGTAGGATACACATAGAATATTTTCAGCCTCTAGCAAAATAGTCCTTTGTCTTACTCTCTTCCCAGGTTATATTCCACAGATGTTACTTCTCCAAAGTACTGTGGGTCCATTGGACTCTTGGTGTAACAATATGTATCACCATTAGGAGAAAAGGATTTATGCTCTTATTATTCTGCAGATTTTAATGTATTTGTGAGGACTATTGGAAAAGAAAAACAACCACCTCTCCTAATAACCTAAAGCAAACAAACAAACAACAACAAAAGAAACCCCAAAAACCAAAACAAACAAAAAACCAGAAAACCCCACCAAACAAAAAACCTCCATCTCAAAACAGTTTTAAGATATGCATGTGCCTGAAAGCTTATCTTCGCAGATTAAAAACAGGGAGGAAAATAAATACTCCAACCTTAGCCCTATTAGTCTCTTGTTGACAGAAATTCCTGAGGTTAAAGTTTGGGGGGGTTCTCAACATTTGCTGAGGATTGTATATATATGTGTGTCTGTATGTATGTGTATCAATTATTGGCTGTTCCCTCAACTTAAGCAATTCTCTTAAGAAAAGAAATGCCTAAAAAGAAGGAATAAAGGACAAGATTACATTTTGTGCTATGACAGGGAGGGTAGCTGTGTTAAGTGGAAAACAAGACTATAAAACTTGGATGAAATAAGAAGAGAGATCAAAATCCCAAGCAGAATTTGAAAGCAAGCTGTAGGCCTGAAAAATTCAGCTTGTTGTAGTACATTTACATTTTCTTAAGGATATTACCAAGATTTGGAAAAAAGACTGTAAAAATCTTTCCTCTAGTGGCTTAAGTTTGTGAAAACAACTTTTCTATTCTCTAATTTATTTGTTGTTGTGGGGCCTTTTTCCTCTCCGTTTTCACCTTTTGCCCCAGAGATGGTACCTAGAGAAAAAATACACTGTTCTGGTGTTTTTAACTGCATGGTTTAAGAGGGGCATCTGACATGGATACCAGGGTGAGGGCTGCTTTGAGAGCTTAACCAGTTGTCTGCTTGCTGTTTTATATTTCCCCTGCAAGGAGATCTCTGAAGTTCTTGGTGACGTAGGGGAAGTGCAATATCATCTCATTGCCATCAGTTTTATTAATAGCAGGTAGTGCAATATGGCTATGTAGAAGCATTCTCTCTTGAACCGTACTTCTACTAAATGGATTGGCTTAGATTGTTTTATAAATCCTCCTTTAGGAGCGTAAGGAGCAGCTACTCAGACACCCAGCAGCTTCCTTAAATATTTTGCTTGAAATGTTTGCATCACATCTACTAAGTAGTATGAAGATAACTCAAACAATGTATTAAGATGCAAGATGATTCACTAGCAGTGTGCTACAGATGGTCTGTTATTGAATCACTAAGTAACAGTGGGAAAGCTGGGACAATAATTATGGCGTTTACCTGCACAGGGGCCAGCAAGCTGTTCTGTTCAGACCTAGTTATCTGAGAGGCAGCCTTGCTGTTTTGCACAGTAAACGTGTTTTTTTGTTTGTTTGTTTGTTTTTTCACTTACTCATTTTCAGAAGACAACTGAGAAAAAGAAACCCTTTGCACACTGGGTTAGAATAGAATAAGAGTCTGTTATGGGCATTCTCCAAATTTCTACTTTAATACCAAATATTCCAGACAAAATAAAAATAGTAAAAGTCAAAATTAACTTTATGCATGGGAGATCACAGCCATGTATGTAGCATCTCACTGCAAGGATATGAGCAGTTTCTTGTTGGAAAAAAATTTGAAAAACATGCTTTGCTGGAATTTAGCTCAAGTCTCTAAAAGACTAAATGCATTTTTCTCCTTTTTATCATCTTTGATGCATGCTCATGTAATGTGCTTTTCTATTTATAATCTAAGTGTCATATAGATAAGCAATTCACATAGAAATTCATCAGAAGAATCAAATTACTATGAAGCAATCTATACTTGCTTTACTGTAGCAAGCGAGTTTAATTATCCATACCAAACTTACAACTAAGAAAGGTATGGATTTTTTTAATAAAAAAAACCAACACCTAGGCAATTATCTGGGAAGATTATATAATACAAAATGTATTTTGATGACTGTGTCTTATAATTTTAATCCTTTTTATCTCAACATTTAGGTAGAAATTAATTACACAAACTCATTTTCTTTTTGACAGTTTGACTCCCTGTTTGTAAAATGTCTGTGTGAGAACAAACTCCCCAAGGTGCATTTCGGGATGCTTTCTATGCTAGAAAACAGCAGAAAGCCTGATCACTCAGTAGTTTTTATTGACTTTCTGTACAGTTCTGTCTCTCTCAGTGAATGACAGATTCCCTTGAGTTCATTCAAGTCACAGAATTACACTGTCCTGTTCAATGTCAACAAGTGCACCCAAATTTTATCTCTTTGAGTAGTTCATTGTTGTTTGCACCTCTTTTTGTAAACTACATCTGACAGTAGAAGACTGCTCATAATCTTTTTATTCTTTACTCAGAAACATCACTCACACATTTGATTACGTAGTTTAGGTATGAATTTATTATTAAACACTTGTCCCAAATTCCTCATTCTGCATAACACATTGAGCCAATGATGCATGTAGTAAGTATTCATGCATTTTATTTTATTGGAATCAAAGTAACTGATGTTTTACTGGAGATTAAAGCCTTTTCTTTTACCTTATTGTCTTGAAAATCACAATTTAAGGCATAAATACTGAGAGAGGATGATCAGCTGGATGCCTTGTTAGCTGTGGCTAATGACTTTAAATGGAAGAAGCTTTTTAAAGTGGTGGAAAATGATTATTTAAAATAAAGCTTATTCTTCTCACTTTTTCCCCCCCATAGTCAAAATGCTTCCCCCTGGGTGCTGCAGATGGTCACAGTCTTTTCTCAAACTTTTTTTGTCTTGCATTTCCACAGCATTAGGCTTGATTATTTCTGTTGGATTGCTGTAGGGGACCCAACATCAATATTAATTTGCAATATCCAAGTAAGATGATGCAGTATGATAGTTTGCTGTCAAAAGAAGGTAATTGTTTTTCCTTCAACCCTTCCTACAGTTACGTTATAGCCAGACATATTATCGGAAATCCCGGTAGCTCCTTCTAGTAAGTGAGGCTGCTGTTGGCAAAGGTTTGATATTATAAGCTTTCACAGTGTATTTAGTTTTATGTCTTTTTCTGCGTTAAGATAATTCCATGCAGTGTTGGATTGAGTTTATATTGTTCATTGAAAGATTATACTAATCTGTTGTTTCCCATTGATTCATTTGGTGTGCTTCATGGAATCATTAAAAAATTAAGCTAGAGTAGACCTATGAGGTCACCTCATTCATCCCTAGAGCCAAAAATTGGAAGTAACTCTAAAACTAAATTATTATTGCCATGAATTAAAATGACATTTTTCAGTTCAAACTTTCCCTGCTTCAAATGTTTGATTAACTTAATCATAAGAAGTTTGCATGTTCTTTCTCTTATGTGGAAGCATTGGCAGTACTGCAGTTTTAGATTATTCTGCCTCAACTGTGTTTTCATCCAGAACACTAGATGATATAATCTCATTTTATGTCTTACAATAAATATTTAGGGAAACACAGATTTAATGTGAGCATTCATATTTTTAATGCTTGGCCAAACCTAAGCTCTTCTGTTCTGCTCTTTTAATAATAATAGTACTAATGGTAATGCTAATACTAATAAAAGCATAATAATTAAGTAGTACGGGCTTCTTATGATAGCCATTTTTTCGGTGGCACTCTGTTCCCAACCCTTCCTAAAATACTAAGAAAACCTCGTACCTTGATGTCTCCCGAAATGTAAATTTACTCACAGCAAACAAAACAATTCTGAATTTAGCTGCTGAAGAAAGGGAAAAGAGGAAGGTGTTGTTGCCAAGGAGAAAAAGGTAGCATTTTTAACATAAGGTATTAAAAAAGATAAAACACAACAACAACAACAAAACAAAAACAAAAAAAACCAACCAAACAAAAAAACCCCTAACCCAGTGCTTTCAGAAAGAGAGATTGAGAGACATGATAATACGTACAAGAAAAACCCAAAACAAAAAGTCAAAACTCCCAAAACCCAGTGAAAGCCCCCAAGAACTAAAGAGGGGAAATATGTTTGCTATACATGGAAAAATATATGACATGAGAGACTGTCAAATGAGAAATGTAGAAGCAAGCATATTTTGACATGTTGAAGTTTATATATTTTCAAAAAAGTTGTTGTTAGTATAAGAAGCTCTTGAGTTGGGCTGGTAAATGAAGCATAAGTACTGCTGAAACTGAAAGCTTTGTGTGTTGATTCAAGGAGGGATATCCCTGAAAAGTAGAACAGTTTTTTGTCTTGTCTTAGGTCATGGTATCACAGTGAACCTGAAAGATGAAGTAGCACTGTTGGTGAAAGGACAAGGAAAAAGCTGAAAATGTCATTTTCAGTCTTATCTTCATGTAATTCCACTTCAAGTGTTGTGTGGAAATGGTGAGAAGAAGCCTACTAACAAGCAGGGTGTTATTGTCTTGGATATCGTAAAAAGGGGTTTGACATTTACTGGATTTGCCCCCCTGCCTATTTCACCTTCCTTCATTATTTTTGTTCCACATTTTGTTTCAGATATCCAGAGCCAGTGGTGCAGATTGTGGTTCTAGAGACTGCTGTCACTGTACTTCAGTTGCCTGTGCACACATTAGGAGTGTCATTCTGTCATACCAGTCTCCAGGAGCCTTAAGGCATCTTGATATTAGCTTTAGACAAGTGCTCAGTGTTCATTTGCTACTGTGATCTTGTCTCACCTATGAAGAAATTTTAGTGCTTATAATTTCTATTAATGAAAATTTCAACTCAAAAAAGTTTATTTATGGTTATGAGGAACAATATCTGATACTTGCAAGATAAGAATAAAAAGCTACAACTCCTAGGGGTCTTTTTAAATTTTAAGCTTTTACATTACTTGGCAGTACATACATATTACCTACCAACATTATACATGCAGACGTGCTCTTTCTAGTTGTGATTTGGTTTATGCACCTTGATAATAAGATTGCAGAAAAAGAACTTATACTTGGAATATTTTTTATCACTTATAGTCATCGGTGCACTCCATATATCTTGTGTATTTAAATCTTTCCTATAGTGTTAGGTCATGCTTCCATTCTCTGGACACTTGTTCCAGTACCTTTTTATTTTCCTTTATAGGAAATATATATATATATATTTATGTCAGTGACATAAATCTCTGTAAATTTTCCATATTTTATTCAGACTGAAAGGCACCTCAGTAGGAATTTACACCAACCTCCTACTGAAATAGATCTTTATCCTTCACATCCCAGAAACTTGCTCCAAGAGAACTTCCTCCGTGATTTTCCCTTGGGCTGAAGTGGGACTGACTGGCTTTGTTATGGCTTCATCCAGCTCTTCAGCAGCCTTGGATGATGTGGTGCAGCAGATCCTACAGACGTGATGAGTTCTCACAAGCAATCCCTTTTCTCCTTGAACCCTACTTCTGTGTGCAGAGGTCTTGAAGCCTCAGCAGTATCCACTGGCACAGTTACAGAGTTTCTGTGTCTAAACTTTCCGTGTCTCAGTAGAGGATCTAGGTAGCTGTCTGCTAGCTCAGAGCTCTGCAAGTCACTGTCCAAGGAAAGGACGTGGGAGTGCAAAGTGAACTAAAGAACTGTGGAAGCAGCAGTTCCTGTTCAGGAGCAAGGTGGGAAGGCTTGACTTGTCAGCAGAGGAGCTGTAAGTAGGTGCTGCAAGACAGAATGGAAGAGGAACTTGAAAAGGGTGTGAATGTAGTGTCTGTGGCTTGGGAGGGGGGCAGCTTCTTGGTGAGAGTTAAACTAAGGGCAGAACTAGTTAATTATTCCAGTGGAAGAGAACCCTCTCAATAAGGAAGTCTTTTTGTCTCTCTCTCTGCCCAGAGGGAGAAGAGCATCCATCTTATTTTCCACACTATATCCAATTCTCAGGAGACATCATCTCTCCCTGCTATGAGTGGACATGGGTCTTCTACCTTAGGATGGACAATCACCATGCAAAAGGTCAGACTTCTGGTCTGAGGAGTCCTCACACAGAAAACTTTTCAATTCTCCCAAGTCTGTTCTGCACATGGAGCAGTTACTGATCAAGTATCCTGGTGTTAACTATCACTAGGCTAAAGGGAGCAATTCATTGAGTGTCCATGCATTTCCCGACTCATGAGGATCCAGTGACACATCTGGGTCTGCACTTCCTGTGTCACCCACATTGTCCCCACACCCCAAGGATAAACATGTAAGGAATGCATGTAGGAGTAGTACTTCAGTGATGGATGGTGTGATCTTTTCAGGTTCACCCTCATGGCAAGCCTGGAAGTTTGGGTTCGACCAACCTGCAGAGCTCAGCTCATCCCTTATAAGCTGGAGGGTTCAGTGATGTGGTCCTGTCTGAACCCCCTTTTTAGTATATTAATGTCCTACTTAAAGTGGTTTTTTACTTTGATTATGATTATTGTGCCCTGTTTCAAGAAACTTGGCATTACCTTTTTTTGGTTTAATGAAACATTCCTCTCACACTAGACTGCAGTCATAAGTTACAAACCTGCTGATGCTGCCATCAAGCTGAACCACTGCCCAAGACACTTGCAGTCCTCTTTTAGAGGTAAACTTACGTAAGGTAATATCATGTTCATGAAGTCACTTCTCTTTTTCCATGAGTGGCATGAGGTAGCTGGTGACTGATAAGACAGAAGATAGTTAAATGTAGAAAATGATAATAGATAATAGTAGCAAAAATTAGTTTTACCAGGGGTGATTGCAGTAGAAGAAAGTGCAAGTAAAGAAAAGAAAGGCTTTCAGAGCAGATGATGTGTGTGACTGAAGAAGGAACCGCAGAATTGAAGAACAGGTTGAGAACTTTCCATCACTTGGTATAATGGAGGAGCTTCCTCATGTTTACTGTGCTTTATGAACTTTTAGTGGTGCTGAAAGTTGCATGTGGCAGTGTCAGCTCCGTAGGGGTTTGGACCTAATTATCTCCATCAATGCTGTAGAGCACTTTGGTGCAGTACTTCTAGTTGATTTTTCTAAAATCTAATTTGTCCTCAAAACTGCTCTGAGAACTCAGCAACCACATAGGAAACGCAGTGAAGCAAACCAGAGAATTTGGTTTCAGAGTGCACTGTTTATCTAAATGGGATTGCTAATGTGCTCACAGCCTCTCTGAAAAAAAGGGGAAAAAATGGTAAAAAAGCATATTTTGCTTGTATGCTTGTATTCTACAAAAAAAATGGAGAAATTACCACTTTAAAATTAAAAAACAACAAACAAAAATCAACAAAAAAAATCCTAAAAAAATCCAATAAAAAACCCCAAACATCCAACAAGCACAAAACATTTCTGTTTAGTTAAGTTTTCTAGATATCATTTTTCTGAAATACACATTCAAGCATTGGGCTTCCAATACCCTTGCTTTTACTTCCTTTACACTTGCATTCAATGTATTGTTTCCAGCAATCTAAGCTGTTTAATGGGTTTACACAGCTTCAAGTTACATTTGAATCACAGGCTCAGATCATAATATGCTTGACTAAAAGTCTATATTTGCATAAATTTGTCTTTTTTTCTTAACAGTTTACTGTACAAACATGAAGTAATTCTTTGCAAGCTTAAAAGGTTACTTCATTTATATGTGACATCTTTGTTCTGACACTTGAATGTCTCCATTTGTTTAATAAAACTGTGTCAGCTGTGTATAAGCTAGTAATCAAGAGACAAAAAGAGTGTTTTAAAATGAGACAGTAGTTCAAACCTATTGAACCATAGTCAATTCTCCTTCTCTTCCTAACTCCCTATTCTAAGGTAACTTGTTTTGTAATACAATAGAATGAATTCTGCTCAAAACAAAGACAAAAGAAAAGGTGGAATTAAATCAACTTTCTGGCATTCTTAACCTTGCACTCCCCCAGTCAATGTAATTTGTTCTTCGTATAAACTTATTAATTGTTTGCAAAGCACTTCTCTGATAAGTGTTACATGAATGCTTAATATTAATGTTACAAGTATATTTCTTTGCAATTCATTCATTTAATTGACCTCTATTTTACTACAGCTTATAATGACAATCAATTAAATCCTTCTTTCATCCCACATTGTGTTTTCTAACTGTTTTTCATCTCAAATCCCTTTAGAAGATAGGAATAAATGTAAAATTGCTTAAACTTTTTTTTAGCTTCCCCCTTCTTTTCTTAAGCTACCCACAGATTTGGAGGATTTTTGCAGTATTTCAGCTGCAGAAATTCAAAGTAAGCATACTTAATAAGCCATATGGCTTAAATAATGTTGATCAACTAAAGCAAAATACAACAATTGCAATAGTTTGCCAGTATATTTGAGAGGAGTGCAAAAAACAACTCAGGTGTTTTGTTCTTTTCAGTGGTAAAAGTGAAACAGTCCTAATCATTTTTATTTCTCACATGGAGAATAACTGGTCAGTTCTATTTTTTGTATGCAACACTCTACAGCAGAAATAATTTTCTAAGAAATATTTCCATCTCTTTTGTCATAATTAATTTTTAAATTTTTCTTGTTGCAGTAATCTTTAAATGTTGGTTTAATAATATCCATCATGGTGTCCCTAGGAAGACTCTCTGCTTGTTTATTACTCTTTTTTTTTTTAAATAAAATTTTTAACTCAGTTCCATGAGGTCCTTTTTCATAGAGTTATGAAGGTGATTTGCCATTGGCTGTGACTCTTATTAAAATCTCTCCTCTGTGATGCATCTTCCATATTTGTGCTTTAGACAAATCTGTTTCCAAGATGTGTTCTTGTGTACTGTTGTTATATTCTATTAGCTTTCTGTGAATGTTTATATTCTGTAGTTGAGTCTTTTCACACGTGTAACATAAACAAGAGGTTTTTTTCACATTCCTCTCTGATGAGGGACAGAGTGACTTCTAGCCTGGCCAATGGGATGGACCTTGTTTTTCAATCCCTGGTCATTGTCCAGAATCTATACAAGCGAAGTAATCATAATAAAGTTAGCCTTCTTTTGCCTTAGAATTATAGTGTATAATTTCTCTTCGTGTCCTCTAGCAACAAGTGTACATTTTGTGTTTCTAACTCGGCATATTCCTTGTCAAAGTAATTCACTAGGAGTTGGGTTTGTTTTGATTCCCCTGGAATGGGGAAGCATCTTGTATGCTAGTGTGTGTACTAGAATGGAAATTCCCATTTATGCCATTCTGATTCTTATTCTTGTGAATAATTTGTAACCTGCTTATATGAAAAGCTGCTTGTCTATGGGATGGAATGCATCATAATTCCACTGCACAAAATAAGAGCAGCATTTTGTGAAACTGGCTAGGAGCAAAAATAAGAAAGGTGAATGAAGAATACAGAAGAAATACAAAGACTTGGAATATCAGCGAGTGAGATAGGTTTTAAGGTTTTATTCATCTATGGTCAAATTCCAGAGTTAGAAGTAGCTCAGAAAATCACAACTGAAAAAATCCATCCTGCCGCAGCACATGGTGACTGGCAAAGGGAAGAGAGAGTATTCTTAGAGTTCTCAGATTGTAAGTGTGGAGAGATTATTTTTTAAGCTTAAGTTAATAACTGAAAGATCATTTTTGCATCTGACCTGTTGAATAAAGGTTAATGAAATGACCTTTATAAAATATCAGATTATTATTTATTGCATTGAAATGGATTAAAATCTAAATTAATAGGAATTATAGGTGCTGTTTCTAAATAGCTGATTTCATAACAGTGAAAACCATTATAAGGCATATTTTCTGGTAGAGAGTGTTTAAGGAAGAAGAAGTAATAATAATTGGAAAGCAATTAATTTTCATGATAGCTATAACGTAATGCCAGTTAGAAATAAACCGGGATAGAAAAGAACAGCATGAAGAAAAATGCAATCTGAAGACAGTTTAAAAATATGTATATATTTGTATGTGTACACACAAATAGATTAAAAGTTCAAGCCATTGGATGTAAACAAAATCTCATGGAATCTGAAACTTTTAGCAAATAGCTGATGAGAACAACAAACAGCAGTGTAGCAAGAAAAGTTGGGGCAAAAAAAGGGTGGTTTTTAAAGTACAATAGGGGTTGATATTGCACAGCATAGTAACAGTCAAAAAGTTACTTCAATTAACGGGGATCTATTATGATTAGTAGTACTACTGCAGTGTTCAAAGAGGAAAATTAATTAAGAACTAAAGAAACAAGATGATTATACTTTTTAAAAAAAAATTAAATTCAAATTGCATTAATAAACATGACAGAAATAGGCTTTCCTAACACACTTGATTTAATATTACATCTGTGCTAGAAAATAAAAATAACATTAATTAAATAGTTTGGAAACCAAGGTTTTGATGAATTTCAGATGTATGAGGGAAAAGCCTTCAAATGTGTCTATGTGTATTCAACAGCAAAAGACTTTCTCCTTTTTTCTGTAAGTTTTTTTGTCATGTCCCAGATGACAAAATAAGATTTTTACCTCCCTGCTAGATATTGCATGTACCTTAAGGATGAATGCTACAATTAGAAAAGGTTTTTTGGTAAAAGAGTAGGTCATGGCTAGCAGATTTACAGACATGTTAATCAGTATTATCTCAGAAGGGTCAAAGATGATGTCATGCAAGATAGATAGATAGATATCATTAAGTAGATATATCTTTGTATCTTTTATACACAAACATTTCAGACCATACTTAGAAGTAGTCGGCTTTGTTGGGCAAATGATTGGAAGCCAGGATGGGGCAGTTCCAAGTGTGACTTTAACCCCAAACATACTATTTAGCTGGAATGGAGTGATTATTTTATGAGTATCTTTGTTTTTAATCCAAGTCCTACAGGAGTTCAAGTCCTAAGTAGTTCTTATTTGTCAACAGTTCAAGAAAGATGCTGATAAACTTAAGAGTATTTACAGAATGAGAATGACCAAAGATCAAGAAAACTTCCACTGTGATGAAAGATTCACAGCACTTGATCTGATTAGATTATCAAGGGGATGATAAAAGGTGCCTGCCTAGAAAAAAGATACCTGATAACAGGATTAATAGTAGATCTGTAGTCCACCAGAAGTAAATTATCCAAACTCTGAAAACTGAAGCTATGAAAATTCAGACTCAGGTAACAAATTGTTAATAATAAAAGTAAATAAAATTTTATAAACTGTTACAAGAATTATCACATATATACTATCAAGATTATTTTATTGTATGTACTGTGTTTTAAAATGAGTGCTTAGTTCTTGTAAGTTCTTATAGTTTTGGAAGACAAAGTGGATATAGTTACTTACTACAAAATATTTTCACCAGCCTTTGAGAAGTAATATATTAATAACAACTCAATGTCACTGTTCAAAACAATTGTTACTCAGTAACCCTTCAAAATACAAAAAGATTAAGTTCACTGATTTATAGAAGTTTAATTTGTACTTCATTCAATCCGTGTTACACCAAGCTAGTGCAAAGATCCACCCACCTCAGTGTCCTGTCTTCAAACAGTCAAAAGCAGGTGTGTAGAAAAAGGGATACAAGAGAGTACCTATATACTGATGTAGAGGTCCGTGGCTTCTCAGCCACATATTGACACTAGTGGTGAATTACTTTGGGGGGAAATGGAGAAAGAAGAGGGAGGGGAGTGAGAAGGACAAACTCCCCTTGTAGGCAGGAGGAGGAGAAGTACTGGGGGACCCCACGCTGTTAAGCTCTCTGCATGCATATAATGATTGCCCAAATGTAAACCAAGAGCTACAAGAAAAGAGGGGAAGGAAGGAGTGACCAGTGGTAGTTCCTTCCCTTGACAACCACCATGAGAACACTCTTGGGGTCTGCAGCTGGTAAAAGGCCGTAGGAATAATACCACAAGAGTGATTACATAAGAACAGCAGAGAAAATGCTACCACTGAGGCTCTAGAAAGCACTCCTCTTGCAGCATGAGCAAAGGGATCAAGACCCACAGCTGAAGGGCTCTCAAGCCATTCAAAAAGCAAGGCATCAAAAGCACAAAATACCTCTTGGTCTGTGTCATGAACACAAGTGTTTAATGCATCTCTAGTCATATATAAGATGTTTTTCCCTTTCTGAAACTCAGTTATGATGTTTTACAGTCACTCAATGCACTGGCTGCTATTCATCATTGAGTAACATTATATTAACTGCATTAGAATTCAGTAATTAAATTTCAAATGTCTTGGCTTGAACATGATAAACTCTATGATTTTTTCTTCAATACTTTTTTCCCATTTAGACATTGCTATTTTTTACCATTCCACTTGTCATTCTCCTCCATTCCTTCTTAAACAGTTTTCCTTTCTAAAAATAGAGTGAATTGTTAATTTATTTCTTGAACCATTGATAGCCTTTAATTTTGTCCTCAACCTCACTAAGACCTTCCTTGTTCATTTCTGTAGTTAGTGGTTGTATCCATATTCAGCCATTTAAAAGGGAAATGAAATATATCTTAATGATTACTGACTAAAGGAAAGGATAGAAAAAAAAATAGAAACATACTTGTAAAAGTTAGGGACTTAATTTCATTTTGATTTAAATCAAAGAACTGTGAATGAGAACAAAAAGCATCTTTACATACTACCATCAATATTTATGCAAGTAGGTGCTTGAAAGATGTGGAATGCCTAAGAGGGAATGTTAAAAGGGCAGTTTGAATAATTCTTTAGAACTTCAAATAAACATGAGTTTGTTTTTAGGTTTTTGTAAGCTGAAATGGTAATCTTGGCTGAGACAGAAGTGAACATTTTATCTTTTTATTCCACAAAAAAATTGTAGAGAAGTGATAAGCCTGGTGTGTAGGGTCTTTTAGTTTGTTGGGGGCATGTGTGTGTGGGTGTGTGGATGCTCACTCAGTATAGGGCTATTTTGCTTTTTATATTCATGATTCAGAAACTGCTGCAGGTATTCACCAAAATCCAAACAAGCCTGTACAAGAAAAACAAATAAATAACAGCATTTGGGTTTTGAGCCAGTGAGACTTTAGGAATTTTACATTTATATGTGATAAATTATGAGGAAAAAATGACATTTCAACTCTTTTTTTATATACAGAATTATCTGATTGCCAGAGTGTTTCTCTCCATACAAAAATATTGTAAATCTTTAGAAAGGAGGAAAATCCATTTTAAGAAGATTTGCTATCTTTTGCAATCTTACTTCTCATATGATTACTAAAAGATAAATTTTAATAGACTCTGTGAAAGATTTTTTCAGGGTTAGGGGTTTTTTGGTTGTTTTTTGTCTGTTGGTTGGATGGTTGTTGTTTTCTGTTTAGTGCTTTGTTGTTTTTTTTTTTCCTATTTTGTGAGTTTGGATATCTCAAATTCCTCAATAAAAGCGAAAGTATGACAATGAAAGGAATTTAATCTACATTTATAATAGGGAGTTTGCCTTTTCACACTTTTGACTTCTGTGGAACTCAGGACTGATGCTTGCTATTGAAATGAGAGTATGAGATTGTTCCTTTAATCAGGCTGTCCCCAGTGGAGATCCAATTTTGGGTTTAGCCCTAGAAAATAAATTCAGTTAGTTCAGCTGTTTATTTGCTGCATACCAACCCAGAAATACAAACAAAAAGAAGTGGTTGAAGAAAACACTATGCTGATGGTACGAAGCCTGTGTCATCATATTATATGGGTAAAGAAGGTATATTTAGGGGAATGGAGGGGCTGGGGAGGGAGGTAGGGAGGTTTCATGAGCTATAAATGTATGTGAACTATAAATGTATGCCAATACCAAAAGGCCTATTTTACCTGCAAGTGTCACACTTCATTATACTCAGGTTAGTTGCTCAGATTCATTTGGTTTAGGTGAAGTTGATTGGAAAATAGTAGAATACTTCCATTCTTCAGGATTAGATACCATTATGAGGTTCTTATAGTTCTTTATTTTTTCATGTTATGAAACATGAGTATAATCATCAACGAATGTAACTACTGGTATTATAAAATCTAGCTTTAACCCATGTCTTTGGATTGTGTAATGACTTACTCGTTTAAACCAGTCCATTTTACGTTGGTAGTAGAAAAATTCATTCAAGCAGGTAATTATAAGGGTAATAGAAAAATCTGGCAGGAAGCAAAAGCAGAAAAAAGAACAATGGTTTTAAACACTGAACAGTTGGCACAAAAAAAGGTTATTGGTGACAGCTAAATACAGAATAGGGACAAAGACAAGCAACTCTTGTTCACTGTGTTCCCACAAATGATCTCAGAAGCACAACAGCTTAGCAGGAGCTTCTCAGTACACACAGCGGGGTCTAGCTGTGTGTACTGTGCTGCCCAAGGGTTGTGTGAGGGCATTGTCAGCCTCCTCCGCTTCCCTGTGAGATGCCCTGAGCAAACCCCGAGGTGGGACACTGAGTTAAAGCTTATGGTAGTGTTGGGTGCTGGATAACAACATCTTCCAACAGAATGAAAGAGCTGGAAAGAGTGTTTCCTTGGTTTTAAATAGATGAAAAGGAAGTAGGAAGTAAGAGACAGGAGTGTGCAAAAAGAACAGTGCAATGAAAAGACAGTGAGAGGATTGAGAGAGAGAGACAGGAGAGAATAACATGAGGGGAGAATAAACAAGCTTTGCCATTTGGTCTGGAACTCAACTCCAGTTATGCCAATGAATGTCCTTTCCTGACTGTGTGCTAATCAAAGTTGGCAGAATTCTCTGGCAGTCAGAGAGTGAGGAACACAAAAGGCCAGAAGCACTTCCTCTCATGTAGGGAAATCCCCTCTCAGAAATGGGAACCAGACATCCTGATGGTATAACCTAAGCTGCAAATGCAATTGCAGTCAAATGCAGAATGTTAAACAATCAATACAGTCAAAATTTACACTGGACACAGAAAATTACTGGCTATGAGTCAAGTAGGATAAATGCATTCATTCATCTGGGAGAGCAACTAGAATTTACTATATGAAAAATGAGTTCTGCAAGCACTTGTAGGAAAATACTTGACTTCTGTAAAACAGAATCTGATGGAAAAGAAAATGGTTTGAGGAAAACTCTGTAACATCGGAAAGGTCTGTATCAGAAAGCAAAGAGATGTGTAAGTATGGAGTGATTCGTACCTGAAAGTCATACTGAAAACCTAAAATATGTGAGAAAGGAACATAAGTAATTGCAGCTTATTATAATTAGGAACACACTGAGAATATTAAAATACAAAGTAAAGAAAGTGACTGAACACTATTATTTAGTAGTAATGCTGTAGATTAGCATAAAGAATTAAATAGAGAGAACCAGTAAACTGGTGACAGCAACCATGAGAAGTAGAATTTCTAATTGGAAGGAGAGGCAAAGAAAAACAGAAGCTAGTCACTGCAGAAAAAGGCCAAAATGTGTAGTATTGTGGCTGAAAATGTGACGTGAAATGCTTTGTTACTTATATAAATATGGATGTACTGCAAGTGAGAGGGGTTTTGAGAGGCAAGAGGCTAAAATTATGTAAGAAAGTCACCCAATGAAAGAGAAAACTAGAACTGTAGTTGTTTATAACACAAACCAGATCTGTTGCTGTGGTTTGGCTTTCCACAGGAACACTCTCTCTTCTCTGTAAGATCAGAGGTCTTGCTTCTTTCATTGTTTGTGCTCCTGCTTATCCTACCTTCTCTGCTTGTGTGCAGTTTTATGCTAATATGCTCCTCTGTCTGTTGGGAGGCATGTCAAGAAGGGTTTCCTGCCCTGAAATTATTGCTAGAAATAGTTAAAAATAGTTAGCAGTCCTGTATAATTGTAGTGAAATGCAGCTCTGGAGAAGGGTTTCAAAAAATCTCAGGCACTGAGAGGTGGTCTGAGTATAGATCTTTTCCACTCTAACACTAGCCATTCTAACACTAGCCAAATAGCCTTGGCTGCTTAAAAGTGCTTTTGTAGAAATTCTGTCTCAGAGGGCTTGGATATTTATCAAAAACATAGGCCAGCTTACTTACTACCTGAAACTAGATGGTGCTGGCAAAATAGACAAGAAATATGCACAGAAATTCTGTGCAGGGGCCTGAGATCCAGTACAATGAGAATAGATACTGCCTTTATTAAAGATATGCATTATCTGTGAAGTATCTAATGTTAAAAAAACCCCTCTCACTTGCTGTTATGAAGATTAATTAAATATTCAGTACAATGCTTGAGATTTCTTAGATGGCACAATAGTTGTCTGAAGGGATAGTAAAATAGAAAAACAATATACCAAAACCCCTGTTTTGAGAAAGATGTGGCAAAATAACACATAGTAAAACAGTTTGATAAAGGATATCCAGCATGAATTCAGGCAGAAGAGGTCATGCTGAGCTAATCTGTTTGAGTTCTTTGAAGATACTAGTAGTAAGAAAGATAAGAAAAATGTAGAGGCTGTAGCATCCTTACATTTCAAAAAAATTTGACAGGCTTTTACATCAGAGATAAATGCCTATGGAAAACACTCTGGAGGAGGAAATAAATGAAGATGATGGTAAAAAATTATTTGAAAGGGAAGATAAGCTTTGTGAATTTCAGAGAAGTTGAATGACATTCTCCTGGTCATTCTGTGTTATGAAACTTAGACAGTAGGACCAAATGTGATATTGTTAATTTTTTAAATGGTTGCAGAAAGAGAGCAGCAGTGACCTAGGGTTATTAAATCAGTTGCTCAAAACTTGAGTCATTTGGATTAAGATTTGTCAGGAAACTATTTATGTTCACACTCAAAATCTCCTGTTACATGATCACAACACAATTTTCCACGGCATTTGCCTTCTTCGCTGTATAAAGGGTTTAGTATTCATTTGGCTATTCAGTGATCTGTTTCACCTTCTTTCAGCCTCGAGTCCTATTAATTATACTGGTTGTCTTGTGATTGAAGATAGATTTTTTTAAAATCCCTCATTGGCTTTTCCATGACAATTTCTAATAGCACAGACCATACTACAATGAAAGAATACAGATTCCATCTTTCCGTGATGGGGAACCGAGGCACTGAGCAATTACAGACAAAGGTGCCTCCTTATTTTGCGTTGTCACTCTGGAGTTCCTACAACATGACCTTTTATTATACTTAATTTATACAGCATTCTGTTTCAAAGGATAATGTGGTACAGCTTTTGAAGTGCATAGTATTAAAATTCTAAAGTTAGAAAGAACCATAAAATTGCTGCTGATGGCAAGCTTTTTGAATGTTGAGGAGAGAGGAAATGGTAACGCTGGGTTTTATAAAGTCAATGACACATTTTCTGATTACTGTTTCTCTTGTTATTCCTGCACACTTTGCATAAGTGGTCCCATGGTAATGTGATGTAATCACTTTCAGTTTCTATAATAAGGATGTGCTACTGTTTCTTATTTCCAAAGAAAAACTTATTGGATATTACACCATAATCTTCCTCTCTGAAGTTCAGGTCTGTCAGGAAGGGAGCAGCAGTTTTAGCATTAGTATGTTGGTTAAAACCTTTCTGCTTTACTTGATTGAAATCTTATATCTTTCTAATGATTGTCCCTTCCAATAAGTCTATAGACTTTGTTTGATTGGAGCGCAACATCTGGAAGAAAAAGAATCTCATGCCTTTAAACGCAAGCTGGTAAACCTGAACTGTGATTTTAATTGGACCTCATAGGATAAAAGTGTTGTATCACACTGCTGTTGTAATGTCAGCACAGGATGAGCAGGAGATATAAGCATGTAAACCAAAGCAGGGGTTTTAGTTCTTTAGTAGCTTAATTTCATGTGATTTTAGCTTGGGTTTGGCAGTATAAATAAAGAGATCACTTCTCCTTCAAGCTTCAGAGATTAGTCATGAATACTTATTCCTTGACTGTCACCTAATTTATGTCTTTTGTTGTAAAATCTTTATCTGTCCAATTCAAATTGTGTTTTTGTCTTTGTATTGAGTGAGTTCTGTCACGAGAGAGATTGTTTACTGCCAAATATCATTCCACTGCAATATATAACAGGCTAAACAAGGCATGAATTTTTTTCATTTACGTGTCATATATATCACCTGACTTATTTGATGCAGGAACTGAATTAATAAATAAACAAAGGAACCAAAAGCCATAGACCATTATTTTCTGGGGAAAATAATCTGTAGGAAACATACAACTACTCAGATATATGTTAGAATTATGACTGCTTATATTTACTGTATTCCCTTGCTTTGAGGCATATTTGCTATGGATTTTTCCCTGGGGCAACCAAATAGTCTTAAAAGGACAAATTGGCAACAATGAATAGACATAAAACAATGTGTATATCTGAAGTAGATATGAATCAGAGGTGTCAATTGTAGGTATTTGAAAAAAAAATATGTAGGATCATATTGTGAGGAAGAGATAGCAACTTGAGAGCCTTGAACATGCTGTCGTTACTAAATCTACAAAATGTATTGTTTTTACTTCTTTATATGAATCTCAAAACCTTAAGGTGACAGTCTTGCTTGGGCTCTCGAAGCTGAGTCATCAAGAGGTCATCTTGGGGGCTTGGACAGTTTGAGTGTTTCTATGTTTCTTTGATGTTGAGTTCTGTGCTATGACATAAGTAATGCTAACATTTTAGTGATAAAAGTCCATGAATGAAAATTGTCAGTCAGATCATCATTTTGATGATCAGGCTTGACTGAAGCTTTTTTCAATCAAGAGATGGTGCTGTTAAATAAGCATTTGTGTTGCAATCATCCTGCTTGAGTCATTACAAGTCTATTTCAAGAATTAGCTGAGTAACAAGTTTTGCGTATGGATTTTGGGATTTGGTTTGGCTTTGTCAGTTTTGTTTATCGCAAAATGGACTAGGCAGTAAATGGAAGGGGAGGAGTCAGGGAGGAAAGAAGGAAAAGAGGGAAGGAGGGAATGGAACAAAGAGATAAAGAGACAAAAATTGGGGGGGGGGGGGTGGGAGAGGGAGAGAAAGGAGCTTGAATAATCGGAAGCCTTGGGTCAGTCACTGGTCCTCAGTTTCAGTTTTGGAGTGCTTTCAGTCAGATGGTATTTTATTTACTCTTTCACACTTTTTTTCACATCTCTAAAAAATGATTTTGCCTCATGGAAAAAGATGTATATAAAAAAACAATCATTTCCTTTCATTGTCATTTTTCCTCTGTAAAAACAAGAGGATAGTTTTACAGATTTCAGACTGCGCCTCTGTGCACTGATTCATGTGAAATGACTGCTATATCCTATATTCATTCTGGTTTGTACTTCACAATTTATTCAGGTTGTTTAAGTTCTGTAATTCATTGCTAGGCTTCTGAGTCCTCGTATTATCACAGGACAAAAGGAATGACCTCTATGGGTGAATTCATTTTATTGTTGTTTTCTACATGGGTTGATGATGGCAGCCCATGGGGATGAGACACTAAAGTTTTAACAGTAAAGCTCTCTTCAAGGATGAAGCAGTAAAAAGTGAAGGTATTTTTCCTTTCTTTATAAATAAGAAAAATGGTTATACTTGATGAGTTTTAGCAATGAAATTGGTGAGCTGGAAAAACTTCAGTCAGGTGAGGGGGCCTCTTCTCCAGTCGATTTTTGGAGACTGCTTGATGGACTATGTCTATTTGAATAGGAACTCAGAGTGTAGAAGGAAGATTTTATTGAGTATGTCATCTTTGCGTTATAAAAGAAACACCTTACATTTAGAAAGCAATTTGCCTTTAGGGAGCCTTTGGAAAATAAGAGGATTTTTATTTTTTAATAGAGAAAGTCTTTAGGAATATTAGAAGGGAAGATGACTTTTTCCATCTGTACCAATTTTGATTTTAGAAAATTATTAGCTCTTGCCTGAGGCAAGAAACCGAATTATTTTGCTGTATTTCGGAAAGATGTAATTACAGTATTTATTTCCAAATGTGTTTTTTAGGAAAGAGTTTGATTGAACTTTATTACTATTACTGCCAAGGGAGGAACAAAACTAAGATTGGTATGAATAGTTGTAGCTGATACTGACCCCCTTCCTTAAAGAACCTGAAGAAATAAAAAGGCTGGATGAGTCGACAACACCCAGTTGGCTTCAGCATCATTCCAGGCTACATACAGAAGTGGGGCTGACCAGACTTAAAAGACAGGTAAAACCCACTACAACAGTAATTAATTGGACAAATGTACTTTTTTTTTTCCCCATTAATTGAAAATAAAACATTTTGAGGCCAAAATTTCTATCCTTCTTTAGCTAATAAATGTGTTGTCAAAAACTTTCATCTGTGAAGGACCTATAGTCATATATATCTTGGAGACAGAAATGAAATTGTGGAATCATAGTTTCATTTCAGTTGGAAGAGACCTCTAAAGATCATACAGTCCAACCCTCCTGACATGGGCAGAGACGTGTTTCAATCAGCCAGGTTGCTCAAAGCCCCATCCAACCTGGCCTTGAACTTCCAGGGACAGGACACCTACAGCCTCTCTGTTCCAACCTGTTCCACATAACATATTTTATGTTCTCATCATTTAAAGGAAAAAAAAAAAAAAAAAAAAAAAAAAGGTTTCTTTTATCTGATCTAAATTTATCCTCTTTCAATTTAAAACTTTTGCCCCTTATCCTATCACTATAGGCCTGGGTAAAAAACTTCTGTCTATCTTGCTTATAAGCCTCTTGTAGAGTGAAGGGAAGTGGACCTCTGGACTAAGTAGGTGGCAGTAGGATGTCAGTGGCTCAGAAAAATGGATCCATCTTGGGTATGAGGGGTTGCTAAAGTTAGCAGACATGGGTGCACAGTTCAAATGTGTAAGAGGTCATGCAGAAGTAACAAGCAGAACCAGTATTACAAGTTTGCGAGCCCATGGTGATCAACTGAATAGAAGTTGAAAATTGTGTATTGCTTCGACTGAGCTAAAGACTGGCTTGTAATCACACACCAGTGCTCTAGCAGAGGCCCTGGTCAGCTTCCCCAACAGATAAGCTCTATTTAGTTCCACATCATTGCAACCCATTGTTTTCTGAGCATTGAGGATGTTCAATAAAATTATGTCCATGTAACCTTCTTTTCAAAACTTCTATTCATTGTTGGAAATATATTGTGCAAGAACATTTCCACCATTTAAATAAGGAAAGTTTTCTGTTTACTTCAGCCTATGTTGATACTTTAAAAACTGATTTTTATTTGCATGGAAAAGCTTTGGCAGGCGCTCAATATCAAGATGACTGGAACCAGTGATTTTTTTTTTTTTTTTCAGTAGTCAGGAAGAAATAGTTTGTTGCAGTAATTTTCCGTGCACAGAGTGGTTCTTGCAACCAAGGCCAGTATTTCAAAAATTTGTCAAAATTTACCTAACTGCTTGCCTTGTCATAGGGCTTGTGTGATGGGACTCAGTTTAGTGTGTTTAATTTTAGAAATGTTGATCTATTTTTATCTGTTTTTTCAAATGCATGGAGTTTATTGGCAAAAAGCGAGAAATGTACCAGCAATCCAGGGAACTCGAGAGTTTTCCTGCTGAGCTTAATATAAGAGCGGTTCTCACTCCACAGGGGCGCTCTATTTTCTGCTAGCTAATGTCCACATGGTGGGAGTTTTTTCATTTAGTAAAGATGTTTTTGAAATCTGTTCCAGAGCCCATTAACAATTGCAGGAAAGCTTTGGAGCTTGAACCAGATGTAAAACATTTACTTAAGTGCTTTCTTGACTCTGAGCCTTACATGCTATCCCTGAAAATCTGGATTCTAAATTTACACCTTCAGGTGTTACAAGTGGAGGTTGCAATAATATCTAAAAATAAGTTAGTGTTATTATAAACAAGTCACACCTGTTACAGGAGCAAGGAGCAAAGACAGGGCTGCTTTGGAACATCCAGTGCAAGGCTGGGTAATCTTACATGAAGAGTCACAGCAAGGGTCCTAAAATTTAGTAGTCTCAGACTACTAAATGGATGTGACACATCTCAGGTTAATGAGCAGCTTGACTGCTTCAGTGAGACTTCAGTTACGTGTCAGTCACAAAGACATTTTTTTCCTGGGCAGTAAGAAATAATTTCGAATGCTTTGTAACAGTATTTATATTCCTGAGGAATTTGTTGAATTGAATATTGTGAAAATGATACAGGAAATTTCCTCCTTAAATACTTTTCTTAAACACCTTTAGTGTTACATGATAGTGATTTTAAGTTTCATACTGTTAGTTGGCCTTGGGCCACACATTTCACTAGTCCTTACCTGAAACAGTATTCCCTCATAGTTATATTTTGATTTCTTTTAAAAAAAAGTTTTTTTTTTTTTCCTTTTCCTGTTTCCGTAAAAAGGCATCAGCACAGGTTGTGAGGGTTCACCTTCCTGGTGGGAAAATGCTCTAAGATGTAAAGTCACTACATGTCTTCATGTAAATAGTCCTTCTCAAATCCCATTCAATTGGAATTATCTCAGCTGTTGCCTGTAAGTGTAAAATACATATTTTTCAAATACAAATCTAGTGATTTTTCTCTTATACAAGATCACATAAATTGCAGGAGCATGGCAGTAATTAACTTGGAGGGGGATAAAATTAGTGAATAGTGTTTTCAACATATTTTCTAACTTGATTTAAAAAGTAAATGTATCATTAAAGGTATTTCAAAAGCCTGTGGAACTAGCGCCATGTTTGTTGCTTTTTTGGGACATATGATCCACTTCTAAAATGATGGAATTCAAAATGTCACGCTTGAAATGTCTTCCAGTGTGTTGAGAAGCACTTTCTCCCCTCGTGTCGGGCCATTTTATTGTCTAAAACTCTTTTGAGTTCCCAGTAATGGCAACAGACAATATTCTTGTTGTGTTAATCATTGAGATGTCAAGCCAGAATGCAATTAGAAGTAGTTTAACATACCTTTAAATCCCAGTAAAGCTAATTGAAACTAACTGTGTGTTGAAATGGTTTCCTGTAATGAAGACTAAAGGAATAGAGGCAGACTGGACACTTGCAAAGTTTCTCTGATTTGAATGAAACATCACAAAAGCAACTTAAATTCTTCCCTTCACTGCAGTTCAGCTATGAGGTTCAACAATACAAACCCAAGTCCTGAAGTAGCAAGCATTAATTTACCTTTATTTCCCTAGGAGTGTAGAACGTGGAGAGTGGCTTCCTGGCTAGCAGCCTGTGGTTTTGCTCTAGTAATTATATACTGTACCTCTTGCCATCTAATAGCAAGGATAATTGATAACTTTACTTGTGTGAGAAGTGGTCAAAGTGTCGCTGGTCTAAGAAGGTAATTTCAGGAAAGATAATGCATCTCTACTCTCTGTTATCTTTCTCAGTTTTGGTGGGGTTGTTCAGATGTACTTGCTAAGTAAACTGACCACAGCAAGGTGGAATAAATCTATGTGTGGGGACTCTTATTTCAGATTTTTAGAAATTGCAGTTCTTCAGCTGTGACAACTGACATGCTGAACTCATTTTTGTACATGCATAACGTCCACATACGTGTGTGAAATAATACACAATCCAGTATGTAATCTGGGAAGTTTATACAGCAGGCTAGGATTAGGCATTCCCTTAGTTATTTAGGGCTTGTTACCCAGCAAGAGAAAGGCAAAAATAATACTTTCTCACCTAATATTTGGTGAAGTATTTCCATGATTTAAGTGTTTCAATATCCCAATGTGCAACCTAACACTGAATGATAAGCCTTTTAAATGAAACCTCTTATATATTGATTGTACATTAGTAGCAGTGAATACCAACCATCTTTTCTAAAGGAGAATAAAGTAGATAATTGAGTGAAAAATATTTTGCAAGTGCTGAAACTGAAATAAGATTCCCACTTTTCCCTCTCAGCTTTGAATATAATGCTCAAAGAACAGAAATTATTTGTGATTATGCCCTTTTGGTTTCCCTCTAAGTTGCAGTCTGTATCTTGGCCTCCAATTGGAAGTCACCAGTCCAGCAGCCTCCCAGATCTATAAGTCTAGGGATGCCAGTTCCTGAATGGCTGACAGGGGTTAATTTGAGCTAATGTATTTTATGCATTTTAAGAATATCTGAGCTGTTAGAAATGTGGCACAAGTGAAACTTCTTTGCTTTCTGATCACTTGCTCATTGAGTGTCCTTGCAGTTCTCTACCTGAGTGCTTCAAATGTAATGAACGAATATTAATGAAAACCTCTACTGAATTTAGATTATGGAATGTGTTTGATCATTAGATTTTATCTTTGAAAAACTTCTGTTAGAAGAATGAGAAAAGAATTATGAGCGGAAACTTGATCCCAAATTTATGCATATTAGGTTTGCTTCTTATTATGCTAGAAGGTCATTAGGTTTCACAGAACATGTATTCTGCAGTAAAACTGTGGGGTTGTTTAAAGATTTTTCTCAAAAGTGTCAATGAAGTTATTTCCCACTTAAAATTAATTTTATTGCAGTTGTTACTGTTCAGCTGCAATTGATTTTTAAAGAAAAAAATAACGGATGAATTTCTAACCATATTTAAAAAGGTGCTTGATAATTTATATGGTAAACGAAATGGCTCCTCACAAATGAAATGAAAATGCTGACTTTATGCCAGTTCCTACCGTCTTTATTCACAGTGTCTTATACTTTATTCCACATGAAAGCCCTAGCTGAGAAAGTTGGACTACTTGTCTAGAAAAGCAATTACCTTGATAAATGAAGATGACAGAGTCCTTTCTTAAATAAATATGAATAATCCTTCCACCCATTCAGAAAGCTGAACATACAGGTGCCATCTTATCCTGGCATAACAGTTCGTTAAAAAACTCCAACCTTTTCATTCACCATTTCAAAAGGCTGGATTAAGCTACAGTTATTTCCGTATTTCTTGCTCTTTATTCCTGGTTTTGATTCATAGGTAAGTAATAGTTATTACAACAATTCAGGATGAACTTTCTAATTTCTGCCTAAATGGATCAGTAAAATAGTCTTTTCAAATAAGATAAGCCTTTGAAAATACCGTTCCAATTAAAGTTTCATGAAATCAGCAGGACTTTTTTTGGATAATCTCACCGCAGACATTATGTTCCAAAAAAAAAATACTCATATTCGATACCGTGAAAGAAACTAAGTAAAACCAAAATAGGTTACATTCTAGGTGAAGTGGTACTTTACGTGTATCCTGTTTCTGGTTTTTCAAAATCTGTCAGACTTCCTTCTTGAAAATCTTCCAGACTTCTGATTCTGTTAATCAGGTTATTTCTACTGTCTTTCATTGATTCATCTCTTGATTTAATTATTAATGAAGGTTTTCCTATTTACAGAGAAGAGCATCCAAAGCACTTATACTTCCACCTTTATGGTATTTTTTTACTTCTGATTTTCTCCTAAAGGAAAGAGAAAGATTAAATGGCAAGATTTAACCCCTCATATGTTTGTATATGACAAAAGAAACATCCAAATTTTCCAGAGTTTCCAATTTTATTTTTTCTTTTCTCCATATTGTAATATACTGTCGTTGGATAACAATATTGCCTTGCCAGAATTTGCTGGAGCAATTAAATTTAAAAACAAACAACAAACAAACACCTCAAAACAAAACAAAAAATCCCAAAAAACCCCTAAAAATTTGTTCTTAACTGAAACTGGCTGACCCATACAGATGCCAAAAATGCAGAATGGGTGTCCAGTTTCTGTCACTCTTGGCCAGCCTTTGTGCAGTCTGGCCATACTCTGCAGAGTATGTTCTTTGTAACTCTTGTCATCTGCCAAGGTCTAGGTGGCCTCTGCATGCTGAAGCCTCCCCTATAGCAGTTAGTCTCCATCTGAGCAAGTGTTGTTCACTTCAGCGAGAAGGAATGTTGACAGAGATGCCATTGAAGAGCTGCCCATGCAGAAATGAGCCTTGTAGTCTTTCGCCTCTGGCCAGGAAAAACCCCAACCCAGTGTCTACCCTGTTATTTGCACTCAGTTCTGGATTGTTCCAAGGCCCATTAGGCAGTCTTCCTAGGAAGTCCTTTAAGTGTCTCCTCCGAAAAAAATCCCCTTCAGAGGTTGTAGTCAGCTGTTGTAGTCCTTTTCCCTATTAAGAACTTGGCTTAACAGCCAAGGTGCTGTGGGAGCAGACTTTCTGCCAGGAATTCTCTTCAAATTAAATCCACTAATCAGACTAATGCTTTTTCTGTTTTGCACAAGATTTCTGGTCTTGTTTTGGCTGAATACATCAAAAGCATATGTTACAGGAGCTAGTGCTGAATTCCCCATCATCCCTTCCACTCTGGAGTCCTGTAAATACAATTTTGGCTTTGACAATAGGAGGTCACAGGCCTGGTGCTGACCTGATAGCGTCTCAGGACGCGTCTGGCCTTGCCTTAGCGAGAGCTGGGTTTAGCAGGGGCAGCAGCTGTCTGGTGCCCACAAACCTGTAGCTTTCCTGCCTTGGCCTCTTCAGAATTTTAAACCTCTAAATAAGCTAACAGCATTTTGAGTGTAACTCCCGTGCTGTAGCATGGCCAGCTGCAGCAGCTAGGGACATGGATGGTGGGATCCAGCTGAGATAAAGAAGGCACTAGAGCAGACTCCTGGTGCAACCCAGGTTTGCCTGTCAGGACACCTCTCAACTGCAAACTTGCAGCCTCTTCAGTATCCCTTAGTCCTCCCAGTTGCGTTGAATCAAATACTGCAGCCTGGCTTTCAGGTGTGGCATTTTTGCCTTGGCACTTTGGGCTGCCCTTTTTTGGATACATTAAGAGATTCAAAGCTCTCTGCAATATTCTCTGAAAGGCAGCATCCAAGCTGTATTTAGATGATAACAAAAAATGCCACTACAGATTTTAAACAATATGGAAATTTGTGATCTGGAACAAAATAGATTTTAAATGTACCACAAAATGGATCCAAAAATTCTAGTTTTTCTCAGAGACCTAATGTGTTCTGCCAGGTATCTCTTTTCCTAGCTTTAGCCTACACAACAGCTCTAAATTTTTGCTGTTCAAAGTTTGTCTGAGTATTTACTTAGATGAGCATTTGGAACTAGTTAGTGAAGTAATTTCCTCATAGCTATCATGATACTACCATGACTAAAACACTGTGTCCTCTTCCTTCCTCTTCCTTCTATTTTCTTGAGGCTACATTTCAGTGATGAGTAGCTAATTTAGTTTTTCTAAATTAGAGTTCCAGCAAAAATGTGATCTCTGTGCCAGCATTCCTATAGTAGCTTGTTTTTTTTCCCCTCAAAATACGATTTCAAGTGATCTGCACATGGGTTGGTTTAGGATGATGTTGTGATTTGACACTGGTCAAATGCCAGGCACTCAGGAAGGTTGCTCGCTCATCCTCCCCTGCCGCAGCTGCGCAGTGGAGAGAAGAAAAATTAACAAAGGGTTCATGAGTTGAGATAAGGATTGGGAAAAAAAAAAACCAAAACCACATTTTAAGGGCAAAGCAGGCTCAGCTTAAAGGTAAAAAGTGACTTTATTACCAACAGAATCAGAGGAGGATAATGAGAAGTCAAGCCCTTAAACACACCTTTTTTCCCCCAGATCTTCCCTTCTTCCCACTGACAGCACCGGGAGACAGGGCGTGGGGGTTCTGGTCAGTTCATCACCTGAGGTTTTCTTCTGCTGTTCTGGGGGAGGAGTTCTTCCCCTGTGAGACTGTGGGGTCCCCCCCCTTGGGTGACAGTTCTCCCTGGACTTCTCTGGCATGGTTCCACTCACATGAACAGCAGCCAAACCACAGCCCCATGGGCACACAGCCCTCCCAAAACTGCTGCAGTGTGGGTCCCTCTTTCCATGGGATGCATTCCATCAAGGACAGGCTGCTCAGCCTGGAAGCAGAAGCCCCCTCTCTCCACTGGGTCTCCCACTGGACCACAGCCTCCTCCAGGCATCCACCCACTCTGGTGTGGACACCTCCCACATGGGCTGTGCCTGGATCTCTGCATCCCCCGTGGATCCCCAAGGGCTGCAGGGGCACAGCTGCTTCACCATGGTCTCACCACAGCCTGCAGTGGAATCTCGGCTCCTACACCTGGAGCACCTCCTACCCCTCCTGCACTGACCTTGGTGTTTCCATGTGAGTTCCCTCACATGTTCTCACCTTCTCCTCTTTCTCTGGCTAGGAGAGAACTGTATGTGCTTTTGTTTTGATTTTCTTCTTAAATGCATTATCACAGAGGCATTACCACCACCTCTAACTGGCCCAGCTTTGGCCAGCAGCGTGTCCATCTTCAGAGCCATCAGGGGTTGGTTCTCCCAGACAGGGTGGAAGCTTCCAGCAGCTTCTCACTGAAACCTCCACTGAGGCCTCCTGTTACCAAAAACTAGGCCAATCAAAACCAAACAAACCAAAACAGGTGACATGACATGCAATCTATTCAGGAGGAAACTGTGCTTCATTAAGTTAGCATCTTTGTTGATTGTGAACTTCATTTACTGTTTTAGTAATTATTTTCCAAGAGCTACTTTACTGTTGCTTGGAATTTTTCCTGAATTAATCTGCTGAAAAAGGTTGTTCTAATTGCTTTAACATTTCAATGATCTATGTAATAAATCCACTTTAGCAGTTCATTCAAATTTATAATTACTACCACTTCAACCAGTATTCTCTATTTTGTGCATTTACAGTGAGGAAATGCCATAGGTACTCCTAATAGTGTTAACCCTTACAGCATGTTTGAACTGTAATCAACTATAGATAAAAAGTTATTTGTTAGAATATTTTACCTAGGATCATCCACTGGGATGCAGCATTTTTCCTTGGTACCTGTTAAATAAGACAAAAATAATCCATAATATTTCCAAAGCTAATTTTCTTGTCAAAAATTTAATTGACTTCAATGGATTTCATTCCTTTCTGGAATAGGATGAGAACTTGGATAAGAGCAGTCTTTCCTACTTACTTCTGATGCATCTGTCCAAGTCCCATATAACCTGGTGTGGTTTCCACCTTAGCAAAATAGATGAAAGAGCTGTGAGTTCGAGGATTTAGGGGAGGTTTTGTGTTTGTTTGCTTGTTTGTTGTGTTGATCTCTTTATACTCATGCAAGACTCCTGTCTAAAAATCAGTCTTAGACTTTAGCTTTATAACCAGATATTATTTAGCCTGCAGTATCCCGGTGTTGGGAAGTAAGATACACAATATACTTTATAACGATGTAAAAAGGGAGTTTCTTGCATGTAAGACCCTTAAAAACGAAAGGTAGGTTAGTGTATGCTGCAATAACAAGTATTTCAGCAAAGGAATGAGAAATAATAAGAAAAATGTAAACCTTGATGTTGGTAGCATGACCACATAATACAGGGATATGATAATCAGCAGAGGTTTTAAACATAATGTTTTCTGTAAAGTTAGATGATTTATTTCAGTATTAAATAGATTGTTCTGTTAATAATTATAAACAACTTCTCTCCACGTAGCACTGAATGTCTGCCTTCTAAAAGACAAGTAAATAAACAATTGGTCCTTACCAGGAGAAAAAGAAGAGAAAGTGCAATACCCTTCCTTCCTTCCATTTCCTAGGAACCATGTCTTCAAGTTATATTTTGTCCATAAAAAAGCAAGTAAACTAAGCTTCATTCTTGTCCTAGCTTAATTCAGTTTCTTCCTTCCTGCCTTCTTTCATTCCTGCCTTCCTTCCTGCCTGCCTTCTTTCCTTTCAATAGGTTCAGCCGATATCTTTATGGAGCTCTGTCCTGATGAGTTTAACTTTGGCAAAAGATTTGAGCAAGTTTTATGAGAGAGAAAAATAATCACACTATTTAAAAGATGCTGGATCATATATTTCCTTCTAATTTTTACTTTAACAGTGAAATGCTAGGAGTTTTCAACAGGATTTTTAACCCTGTCTTCACTGTACAATGCAGCTTAGCCTTTGTTTCTCATTAAATTGTTTATATGTAGAGTGGATCATTACTGCATACACTTCACAGATCAAAACTTTGATCATCTCCAGCACTTTGTAATGTGATGAATTCCTATAAGGATAAAGGTCTATTCACTTATGATAATTTAGTATGAGGAAAAAAAATACTATTTTTTTACTATTTTGCTCTAAAAAAGTGGAAGGAAACAAAATAGTAGTATGTTTGTAGGAAATCTTTGTAGAAAGGGAGCAAGATATATGAGTGAGAGACAGAGTAAGATCTAAGTCTAAAAGGCAAGCTGGCTTGCTGTACACCATTCTTTTTTAAAAGGTCTTAGTTGCAAAAGGGAGCAGCTATACTTAGAGGTATTTCATCTGGTGCATAACTGGTGGGTGAAGGTGTGCTTTATAAGGACAATGCCTGTAACCAGAATGTGTTGAGCTTTATATGCTGATAGAGTGAGGAGAGAGACCCTGAAAATACAAAGCACTTTGGTCTAAAAGGTGTTTTAAGTTTTAGGTTTTAATTATTTTAATCACTGGCTTTCACACCCTTTCACTATCATAAGGACGAAATATTTCATTTGTCAGATCTGAGACAAAAATTGTCTAAATATTTTTGAAAGGTTTTATTAACAGATAGCATAAATATTTTTGTGCAATTGGGTCTTCAAAATGGTGCCTCATGGGCATGGCTGCTGGATTTATTGCTTAATACAGGAAGAACTTAGCTTTGTATTCTTGCTTTCAAATTCAAAGTAAAACTACTGAATTGGATAGTGAATTATTGCTTAACAGTCGTAAGTATAAGGGAAGAAACTAATTTTTTTTTTTTAAAAAAAGTCAATCTGCTATGGGTGAGATTTCTTAAGCTTCGAGAAAAAAAATCTATTGCTTGATATAGAAGCATGCATCAACCTCTGTTTGTGCTGCATTCACTCCGAATGTAAATACTTGAAACCTCTACTTTTGTTTACCGGTGCTTGCTGAAGTATTACATGACAAAGGATGGAGCTCAGAGGGAATCTCATCCATGTAGGTAAATACCTAAAGGGAGGATGCAACAAGGAGGGAGCTGGGCTCTTTCCATTGATGCCCAGTGACAGGATCAGAGACCATGGGCACAAACTGAAACAGTGAAAGTTCTCTGTTAACATCAGGAAACACTTTTTCACTCTGAGGGTGACGGAGCACTGGCACAGGGTGCCCAGAGAGGCTGTGGAGTCTCCCTCTTTGGAGGTATTCAAAAGCCTTGTGGACACAGTCCAGAACACCCTGATTTATTTATTTGTCCCAGCTTGGGCAGGCGGGTTAGAGCAGATGAGCTCCAGAGGCCCCTGCCAATCTCAAGCATTCTGCCATGCTGTGGAGATGCCTGCTGTATGTGGTTAGAGCCAGTGTACCCAGGCAGCTTAACTTCTTGCACTGGAATAATATTTACTCCTTTTTTTTATGATCAGCACAATTCAGGCAACTGGCAGTGTAAACACATGAGAAAAATCCTGAAGCATACTGTGAACTAACAGTCATGATCTGTCATGAAATCCCAACACAGAAGAAGGCTGACTGATGAAGTTATTTGAAGCCAGCCCTTTCATTGGCCCACCTGTTCTGGTAGTATCTCGTCACTGGAGGGACAGAGACATTTTCTTGTTACAAAGGGAATTACTGTGAGACCTCAAAAGGTGTGCTGCAAGATAGCATGCTGTCTCAAGACAGCTATTTTAGTCACTTGACAGAGTGGTGTAATCAAAAGATTATGCAGGAACAGCAAGACTGTTGATGCATGTGCACTGCCACCACTTACTTTGTGCTCTTGATAAATGATTGAGCCGGACAACCTATGGGGTCAGTGTGCACAGTACAGCAGGATGCCCAGATCTAGTAATGGGGATTGAGGACAGAACTGAGCTTTCCTACCTGCTGTTACACGCTTCTTTTGGCAGGTATGGTTGTTGCTACTCTTCTCCCAGTTGCAAAATGCAGCATTTTCTTCCCACTGTGTTGTAAGGATTAATTAGTTGGCAGAGAGAGTTTCAAAGAGGAGTTAATAGGACAGTGTTGAATCTAAGACACAAGAGAGTACAATCTATTTGGTTTTTATCTGAGCAATCTCACTGATGTCAAGGAGCCAAATGCCTTTTCTAGTCTAGGAAGTGAAATCCTGGGAGGTGAAAAACCTCTGCAACTTGCATTTAAAAATTTGATTTTAAATCTTTCTGACCATAATTTCTGAACTGTGGCATGATGAATTAGATCAAAGTAAAGAAGTTGATTATGTAACTTTATTTTCAGTTCTGAGCATTCAGTGGCTCTCAGTAATGTTAAGAGGAAATGTGCGAAGTTTTTGGAGGTTTTGTTCACTTTTTTTTTTTTTTTTTTAATGAGGTCACTTAAACAGCTGCTTCAAGTATGGAATTAAGAAGCTAACTTTGGTTATCTTGTCTTCTCAGAATGTTAAAAAATTTAAGAAGGGCTTTCATTATATAGGGAAATCATAATGTGCCTTCTCTAAAGACTTCATCCATAAATAAATTCTTGTAAGCAGGGCTTAATATCAAATGAATAGAGTCTGCAGTTACAGCAGGTGTTTGAAAGTCAAAGAGTGGCACCAATAGGCATAATTTAAAGTTCATTAGCATCAGAAGAAGAAAAAAGTATAATTTTTTGTTAAATTCTGTATTTTAGCTAGAGCTTTAGAAGGGCATATATACATTGATAATTTTAAAATTATATTTTCAACAGCAGTGTTAAAGTGCTTTCTAGTCATTCCAATATTGTTTTGAAGATTCAGGTTTAAAAACAAAGTATAGATGAAAAGAGGACTTCATTAAAACCAATAAATAGCCCTTAATGCAAGGCTTGGCTCTGGCATCTCCGCAGGGCTTGTGCAAATACCAAGATACACAGGAGTGGACTCTTAAGACCCCAAGAGACGTTTTGTCTTCAAAGCCCATCAGCAGAAACCCTCGGATGCAGAAGCAGCCTGTTCAATGCCCAGGTCTCCTCTGACTACAGAAGTAACACGTGCTGGGGATGCATATCCTGTTGGGATTGCACAGACAGTGCCTGATGTGCCACTTTCCCAGCCCTTGGGGAGGAAGTGGGGAGAGAAGAGGCCTGTCCTGATTGCCAGTCCCCCCCTGCATTAATCTCCAGACTGTTTTGTTGCAGCTGTGCTGAAATGTATTCCATACACCAGCTGTCAGCCTAATGTGACTTGAAATGGGCTGCTGTAATAAACCATTATCAGAGCACTTGAGGAGAATGTGAGCCTTGACCTTATCTGGATAATTATCTAATAGAGTGCACAGAGTGATCCCTTTAATTGCTGTTGTCATCCTTTGCAGCCATGGTGGAATGTGCTGTGTTGGACAGTTACCAATTCCTAGGGTGTCTTTACACTTTTAATACCAACATCTCCCTTGCGGTTCTGTAGACTTTGCTACAGATGAGAATCACACAGAACTGATAAATTAATTTTATTGGGAGCATTTAAAAAGACTGTATTATTTAAATTACTTACTAAAATTACTCCAGCCAGTTCTTGACAATTACTAATGTTTTAGATTGTGTTATGTAAGAGATCCCTGAACAATATAAGCGTAGGTTATGGTCAGCAGACTCAAAATGCAGGTCTGCTTGGTCAAGTTTTCCACCCCTTCTTGACCCACTGTCAAGATGGCAAGATGCTCAGCTCTTCTAGAACACAAATGTACACATTTTGCTTACCACACAAAAGCAATTCATTTTGGCAAAGGATGGTTGAGTAGAATTCAGCAGTAGATCCTTAACAGTTTGTTTCCTCAGATGGTGAATGGGGGCAAAGCAGAGGACCCAAACAAGTTCTATTTGTGTTACTTTATTTAGGATCTTTCAAAGACTGCTTTTCGATGGCGTTTTGTAAGAATCTATATGTATATCTAGGAGGGTAGTTTTTAAATCATTCTTGCCTTGTGTCTCTCATCTGCTTTCTGTTGCAAGTTCACCTAGTGGTAAAAATGGTGTAGTTCCTTTCTAAGTAGCAAAATACACTATCAGTTCTCATTAAAGGTCTGTTTTTTGGACCCTGAAAAGTTTTGCCAGTGTACATGTGTTAGTCATACATGTGTGTTTATAAATATACTTAATTGTGACTTCAGTAGGATATAATGGACATTTAATCCTAAATCCAGTTCATCATCTTTGCAAGAAGTCTCTCACAATCTGTATTGCTGTCATGTTTCTAGTCCATATTATATCCTGAAATGTCAGATTCTGGAAAGCAAGACCCATTACTTTTTAAAAATATATTGGACAATTTTTTACTGAATAGTTATGGTACTGTAATGCTATTTCATTTTTTACCTTACCAAGAAGTCCTGCTCTTGTCCATACTCTTGGACTTTTGGCCTTGTATCTCTCTCAGAATCAGATGGCCAGAAGAAAAGAGATAAGTATTCTCCTTAAAGATGCTTATGCTTTATTTTTTCATGCTTTAGGCATTTTTTCCTTCGTATGTTATGAAAAACTCTGATCATCCCTTTATGTTGGCAAGTTTATGTCATTAATTTTACTTGGTTTCTGTTTTTTTAGTGAATACTGTATTAATACATACAATATTATCGGTTTTTCACTTACACCCAATGAGAGATTTCAGATGTGAATAGCAACTCATATTTCAGACTCTGAGAAGACTGGAAACTGAATGCCCTGAAAATTTTTTTAAATGTTTGCAGATAACAAAGGCCTTTGATTTTTATTTTTTTTTTTTGCATGTATATATAAATAAAAATACAATGCAAGGATTGTTCTTATTAAACAAAACAAAAATTTAAAATACAGAAAACAAACCCTATGTGCCATTGCTGTGGAAATAAAATAACTGTGTGAGTGAGTGGTGATGTAGGTCAATTCAGCTGTTCCTCATATTTGTTGTGACAGTTATTGGAATAGCTGGAGGCGGAGTGGTTACTGATACACTGTCCTGTATTTAGAGTTTTAGATGCTATGGCATCAACAGCAAGACGAATGGGAGCACTTAAAAGGATATTGGTGATAGGTTGAATTTCATCCTGAGAGGAGGTAACAATTTCATGGATTTTGGTGTTGAGAAACAATTGACAAGACAATAGGTACCAGATGCTTACATTTTTTTTTTCACTTGTTACTGCTTTTATGACACTGAATTTCTTTGTTTTCCAGTTCTCCACATTTCATTACTTAATGGTATACATAAGGAGAAAAATATTTAAAAGTATTAGATATCAGATATTACTGTAACAGAAGTCATTTAACTCCACATAAATCATCCCTGACTTCCTACTTACATTGACTAAGCAATCAAGGCTGAACATAGTTATTCTAGATACTGGGCAAACGGAAAACTGTAGAGATTCCATCTTATCCTGAACAGTTTAGTGGACATACAGAGCATACGTAGCATGAGGGGTATGCCAAACAAGAATAATAGAAGAAATATTGTGGAAATTCTGTGATGATGTTTTATTTGAGTGGGAAAAGCAGTGGAATGGAGGCGAATGCTGAGAGGGAGAGAAATAATGGTAGACAGGGAGAAACACAGGGTAATAAAAGTGTGGGGTACAGTGAAGGAAGAGATTCAGGGAAGGTCTGATTTAGCTATTACTGTGTGTATCATTTTCTAATACAACACTAACACAAGAACAAAATCATTTGAGAAGTGGACTATTTTTTTTTTTTTTTTTAGCACAGGCCCCAGTTTCAGAAGTATTTAGTAATATAAGCCATTACCAGCAGAACTGGCATATTCTCAGATCTACTTCTTGTGTGGAAATAAATATTTGTAACTATTGTAACCATATATAGAGATCCCTAAAATTAATGCAGATCTTCTCACTTCACATTACTTTGATGCCTAGGCAGACAAATGTCTCATCACTGCAGATCTGTATCTCCTTGATAAGTAATCCAGTAGGATTGGAAGGTTGCTTTGGAACATTGTAAATGAAGAGCACATAGCAAGACCTTTCAGCTGGTGTTCGCAGCTAAAGGTGAGAAAAGGGTAGGCTTCATGATGACTGATGTAGTTTGGAGTTGCACCGTGCCTGCAACTTAATAGCAGTTATCAGTAGTCAAGAGAGATTGCAAATAATCTGTTCTATTAATATCACTTTGTAATGCTGTGTTCTTGGCTGTAACCCTTTCTTTACAGCTGTTTCTTTGAGATTTGCCTTCATTTTTACATGAGTGAGGAAAACGGTTTCATCTGTGCTGTCATGGTACAAATATGGGTTGCCACTTAACTGAGATCTGTACTTCATGATCATGGCTCTCACCCCAGTGCAGGCAGCCATGCTATTAAGAGCTTGGAATTTTAGGACAAGCTGCGAGACCAATTCTATGCTGCACACAGAGCGCGGTACTCCTAAGGTAAAATCAAGTGAGTTATCTTTGCTTTCAGTTATTAGTTATGCTGCCTTAATCTTGCAGCTCTTTGGATCTACATGAGCCTTCTTTCACAGGATAAAAGCAAGATTTAATTTGACATTGACTTGACTTTCAGATAATTCTGTTTTTAGCAGCAAGTAGGTAAGATTTTTAAATGCACTTGAATAAAATTGGTACTATGTGCTGATTCTCATTAAAGGATTAAACTATAAGCATTTTATGGAGTTATTCTTTATAAAGTTATTTTTATCAAGTTACTTTTAATTGACAGAAGTAAAAAAAAAAAAAAATAGAGGAACTCAAAATAGAGAGAAGTGCTATTATTCAGAAGCTTCCAACCAGGAAATTATTTGTCTACTTTGAATTTAAACAAACCCCAAGTACTCTATATTATACAGAGATCATGCTGGGCAAACTTTATTCAATTTCTTTTTTTTTTTTTCTGGGGCCCTCTAATAAGAAATTCACCTAGAACATACCTCAATTTCTTGGGTCATTATTCCCTATACGAGGACTTGGAGTGTGAAGAATGAAGGAGTTATATTTCTTCTTCCTCTTTTTCTTTACCACTTCATCTGTGAAAAACTGACAGAATTCACAGTGTTGATCTGGGTTTATTCCATAAGAGGGTGAAAATCTGCCTATGTGCAACAGGGCAGTGAAGGGGCTGTTGAAGAATAAACCAGTGAAAGCCTAGTGATTTAAAGATAATTTTTCTTCTGAAAAAGGCTGTGGTTTTCATATGTATCCTCAGCAAAGGTAAGCAGATATTTTGTAGTGGTTTTCTCTCTGTTGTACGGAGTTGCATAAGCTGCTTTTACCTTACCTTTTGCCCTGCTGTGATAAAAATCACCTCCCTTCCAGGTCTCATTTAGTCTAGTCCCAGAGGTCCAGGTACTGTCCTGGGAGAATGAAAAAGAAATCGCTTACTCTCCGAAAGAGCAGGATGACCTGACTACCCTCAGATGGCTAAGGATAAGGGAAAGGAATAGTTCAGGAGAGAGAATTGCAGGGACAAGGGTGAAGCTTGAAAGCTCTCTGAGTCTTATCAGGATGTGAAAGGAAGCTGTGTTGGAGCTGAAAAAACAAATGGCGATATTAAGAAAAGCCTCAGAAAGAAACTGTTTTATCAGGTCAGGGAAACATCTTCAAATTGTTACACGTTGAACTGGAATGGTTTTGTGCTTATTTATATTCTGCTAAAGAAAACCTGAATTGTTATTTTCTAACAATAGTAGATGGCAGCACCAGTCAAATGTTCTGTTTAGAGAACAGCTATCACCTCATGGAAAACCCATAGTACATGTACAGGTATTAAAAAGTGGACCCAGTGATTGAGATAATTGTGAGCTCATTTAAATGTGGTACAAAATAATAAAAATGATAATAAACAATAACTATTTTTTGTTATATAGTTATTTCCCTTTTGAAGCATATGGTATATGCCTTTTTTCACTTCAGTCACTAGGCTTCCTTTGTATTCAAGCTTCATAGGCTGTTAATAGGTCATATAAATCCATCGAATTAAAAGATATCGTGTACAACAATTTGTTTAAATTACGAAGTATCATGTGTTCTATTTAACTGTGAGTTTAATGAATGGCTGTTTAATTAAGGGTTTTAACTCAGGTAATCAGTTTGCATCACTGGGCAACAAAGAATCAGTTTGTAACATGCAGTTGCACAGTCAAAAACAAAGCATCAGACAAACCTTTTCCTGGTAACGTTTATTGGCTAATTAAATGATCTGGACTCCAGGGTAAGTATAAAACAGGAAATAGATGGTAGGTGAAAAGGATTGCAGAGGAGGGTACTTGACAGGGCTTGTTGAAGCCATCTGAATATTGGTAGGGGCTTGTCATTCACTGTGTAAAACAAACAATTCACTGCAGACACTGTGTCAGGTATAGTAAAACGTCTTATACCTTTGCCTATCTTTTGCATATACATCACAACTCAAAAAACAAAACACTAAAGTTATTTACTGTTGGCTATTATATAAAAAGAACGCATCAGTTCAAATTTTTTCTGAGTGGTAATATTAAAATCTTTTATTTCCCTGGAGATTTTTTAGGTTTGTTTTCTCTTTCCACTGCTATCACATCTTAAATGATTTCTATTTGAATGAAATTGGTTATACATTTCAATGAAAAAAACCTACTGTTTACATCAATACCTTTCAGAGCACATGCAATAATCGACTGTATTCACATTCTAAGGCTGGTGTGCCTTCTAAAGGTGTAAAGAGGTTAAAAAGACTTGTATTTATGATTATGAACAATGCCTTCATTTGATATCTCTGCTGTCATTCATTCAGATTTTTATTTCATACATTGTCAGGATAAAGGGAGACATTCTGTTAGTCCATGATATACTTTGTAGTCCATAAGATTTCAGCTAAAAGTCATATTTGTTTCAAAAACTGTGGCTGATCTATTGAATTATTTTAGAAAGACAGACAGTCTAAAAATAGGAAGTGATGCATAATCCAGTGCAAAGCTGAAAAGTTGCTCCAACGTTTTATTTCCTGTATTGTTTGTTTTCCATTTTATTTCTCTATTTCTTTTACTTTTATTCACCTGAGCCTACTTGAACTGTCAACTAAAGAGGTTTTCTTTCTCATGTATACCTCTTTTATACACCATAGCTTAAGCTTTTCAGATTGTTTCTTCCCAGTAATAATTTAAGTTAGGCTATTCCTAAAGCTTACAATTCAAAAGGATTGTTTGGATGATATTCATGGCTTGTATAAAGTATTCCAGTTCAACTCAGAGACTAAAACCAAGCATGATCCTGAACTGAAAAAATGGGGAAGTGACATGGATTTAATTTAGTTTTACCTTAAAGTGTTTTACATCCAATAAAAAAAAAATTAAAGTCTGCTACACACCTTATGCATATGAACCATCTTTTTGTTTGTTTTGCATTTGGACTACAAGAATAGATTTCTTCTCTCCTGCATCATAAAAGAACTAAGTCATCATGGTAGTATATATGTGCAAGACAAGAAAAACATATTACATTTTAAATAAGTGCAATAATATTGCATACATTAAAGTACTTTTTCTAGGCTCCTTTCTTAATGGCCTATTTATAAAGCATTTTTTCCCCTTTTCATTTTGCTGGGTCAGAGGAGGCTGAGGTTTTTTTCTGTGTAAGAATTTTCGAAGGGGATATTAGAAGGTTTTCTTTTCCTGTTCTAGGTACAACTCCAAAATAGTTGTCTTCATATCAGCCTAACAATGCTTGCACAAAATCCTAGATCCTGTATGGTATGCTGACTGAAGAAACTGTTTTTCAAGTTTAATATCTATTTTAAACTGAGATTTCTGTCTTGACTTTCTGCTCATATCACATGAAAATTTTAATTTTCAGACATTCACTGGCTATTTGAGTGAATTCTAAAAATGCAAAGAAATGAAAATGAGTTGGAGTCTTGAGTTTAAATTAATCATGCCTAGATGTAATTTTAAAACATGCAAAATTTTAATTGTTCTTACTAAGAGTCCAACAGCTTTTCTAGTAGAAAAGCAATGTACCAGCGATCATAACACATTTCACTGTCTTAGCGGGCTAATGTTTCACAGTGAGGGCTACCTATAGATGGCACCAAGAGTAAATACTAGAGGGGCTATACAGAAAAAGTCTTTTGTATCCAGTGTACTCGTGCTTCTGAAGAAGCAGTACTCAATGACTTTCTGATTATTTTCACAGTGTTACAGTACTTTTATTAATTCTTATGGAAAATACTTGAAATCCTTCATCTGACCTAAGCTGAATATAGACATCGAGGACTGGATTCAGGAAATATTATCTTAAGTGATCTTTGCCTTAAATTTTGTCTTTCTAGCCTGTTCTAGGTCTTGTGACAGTTCTGAAGATTGTAATATCTTGCAGCACTGAGCAGCAGCATCACAAGGCTCTAGTTATTTGTATGTTGCTGAAGAAGATGGAGGGCTAGAACATTGTCTCAGATGTTTTTTCTTTCCCCTGGCTGCATCCTTTAGGTTCTCCTAAAACACAAGCAAAACCTTTTTGGGGGGAAAAATAGGGATGCTGAATTACATCAGGGATGGTCCCAGTGCTGTACTTTTTCTTTATGTGACCCTGTGCAGTGAAATGTTCTGGGACATGCTGGGAAGCAAAATCAGCCTTTGAGGCAGTGCAGCCCTTGGTTTCTGTGATTAGTACATGCATCACTATCTTTTTGCTGTCAATCTCTTTGTTGGAATTGGCTCAGCATCCCCAGTCATAAAGCTTGCAATGCCAACTTGAAGAAGTATCATCAACATTAATAAGGTTCTTCTCCATCTTCAACTGCAAATATAATAAACAAGCAAAAAAAGTCAGCAGAAACTGCACAAAGATTGTCCCAGTGTTATTCACCTTTGTAAGCCAAAGCAACAACACATTAAAGTACAGAGAAGTCAGGCTGACACTAGAGCACGACTCTGGAGATTAGTGGAGATGAAAAGTCCATATTACACGTTTTCCCTTTCTGTCTTAGGTAGGGCAGAAAACAACAGTATTAAGGGAAAATAACATATGAGATACCAAGAAATAAAATTTTGCAAGGTAACTAGTAGCTATTTTATTTTTTAAATTTAACTTTAAACCTGAAATTAGATTGTTAATAATGGTTTTCTTGTTATGTGAGTTGATAAAGGTCAGAGGTCTTGATTCAGCATAGGACTTATTGCCACTTCACTCATTCTCATAAAAAAGCTTTTTATTTATGAAATTCACAGAACTTAGATTTTTCCAGTTTCCTTAGTCTTTGCTACAAACTCAGTCTCATTCATAACGTGAATGGTTATCATCTTGAGTGCCATCACACGGCACCTACAGGATGGGTGGGAGTCAGTCCTAGCCAGCATGGATTTCTGAGGGGTAGGTGCTGCCTGACCAACCTGATCTCCCTTTATGACCAGGTGACCCGCCTGGTGGGTGAGGAAAAGGCTGTGGATGTTGTCTACCTGGACTTTCGCAAACCCTTTGACACCGTCTCCCACAGCATACACCTGGCAGCCCGCAGCTTGGACAGGAGCACTCCTGGCTGGATGGCCAGGCCCAGAGAGTGGTGGTGAATGGTGCTACATCCAGCTGATGGCACCTCACCAGTGGTGTCCCTTGGGGGTCTGGGTTGGGCTGTGTCCTGTTTAATACTTTTATTGATGATCTGGATGAGGGGATTGAGTCTACCACTAGCAAATATGCAGATGACACCAAGTAGGGGGGGAGTGTCTATCTGCTGGAGGGAAGGAGGGCTCTGCAGAGGGACCTGGACAGGCTGGATCAATGGGCCAAATCCAACAATATGGGGATCAACTAGACCAAGTGCCAAGTTCAGCACTTTGGCCACAACAACCCCCTGCAGTGCTACAGGCTGGATGCAGATTGGCTGGAAAACTGTCCAGTGGAAAAGGACTGTCCCGGTTTAGGGCAAATTCAGGAGGAAACCTCTGAATAGGGTCCCTCTGGGAAGCAAACCCAAATGGTCCCTTCCCCAATTGATGAGGGAAAAAATCTCCTTATAGAAAAGTGGAAACAACTATTTATTTAACAAACAAAGTGCCCATAAGCATAAAGAATGAATAATATGAAACAATAAAACCTCTGTCCACTCTGAAGAGAGATGGCACACTCAGAGAAAGTCCTTGCTGCGAGCTTGGCTCACTCAGTCTCTTATCAGTCCCTCTGGCTCTGGAAAAAAGCTGAGGTCCAGGCCCCAGTGGGCCGCAGGTGCGAGCTCCTGGTGCTCTTCTGGGTTTTTCAGTCCAGGACAGGTTTAAACAGTCCCAAGAAAAAAACAAACAAACAAACAAACAAAAAACACCAACCAAACAAAACCCGACCAAAACAGTCCAGGGAGCTTCTCTGCCTCAGCTAGCTAAAACTAACTAAAAGCACAGGAGGTCTCTGTCCTGCTGTCTGTCCATGCTTCAGACGAGTGCAGTCCAGGAGCTGGAATGCAGAGGAGTGAGTACAGTTTCTGCAACCAAACTTCACGCTTCTTCTTTCCCCCTCTTTGCTCCCAGAACCAGTCTTAAAGGTACCGAACACAATATCCAACACAAACAGAAGAGATGACTGGGGATACAAGCATCATAAAGTCATCCTAGGATCGCTGATTGGCAGTCATCTGAACATGAGCCAACATGTGCCCACATGGCCAAAAAAGCCAATGGCATCCTAGTCTGTATCAGGAATAGTGTAGCCAGTGGGACCAGGGCAGTGATTGTCACCCTGTACTCAGCACTGGTCAGGCCACACCTTGATTTCTCTGTCCAATTCTGGCACCTCAACTTAGGAAGGACGTTGAGAGGCTTGAACGTGCCCAGAGAAGGACAACCAGGCTGGTGTAGGGTCTGGAACACAAATCCTGTAGGGAGTGGCTGAGGGACCTGGGGCTGTTTAGCCTGGGAAAAAGGAGGCTTAGAGGGGACCTTACCACTTTCTACAACTCTCTGTAATGAGGATATAGCCAGGTGAAGGACAGTCTCTTCTCCCAGGCAGCTAGCCGTAGGATAAGAGGACAGAGTCTTAAGCTGTGTCAGGGGAGATTTAGGTAGGAAGAAGTTCTTCGCAGAAAGGATGATTTGATACTGGAATGAGCTGCCCAGGTGTCCTAGGGTGATTGTGTATCCCCCAGTCGTCTATTGGGTGCAAAGGGGAGGGAAGCGCCGTTTGTTTTTCCCCAGGAAAACTCTGCTCATCGGAGTGACCTTGAAGCGGGGGAGTTGGAACACTGCAAGATGAAAGAAGCTCTGTTGTTTTTTTTCCCTGGCAGTTAGTTAGTTTAGTGCTAGTGTAGTTAGACGCTGTAGAATAGCTGAAGTGGTTTTTTTGCTTTTTTTTTTGCTTTTTTTTTTGCTTTTTTTCCCGTTTTTTTTCCCTTCCTTTTTTTCTTTTTTTGCCCTCTCCTCGGAACTGTTCCAACCTCTCCAGACTAAGGACCTGGGGAAGCACCGGGGGCCTCCACAGGGGACCCACCCCACCAAGACCAGCCCTGCACATCTCCTTTTCTCCCAACGCCAGCGGAGACAGAGCGGTGGAGCACAGTGACTATCTTCAAGAGGAGACCTTCTTTAAGTTTGTTATCCCTCCATAAGCGGCACAAAGCTCTTGTCATCGGGTATTGTGCTGAGAGTGCTTTGCCTGTTTAATAAACAGGTTTTTTCCACTTCTCTCTGAGGAAGTCTTTTCCTGAACCGGTTGGGGGAGGGGAGAGGGGCCCCATGGGAGGGTTTCTCCCAAAATCTGCCTGAAACCACCACACCAGGGAAGTGGTGGAGTCACTGTTCCTGCAGGTGTCTAAGAAAGTCTGGATGTAGCACTCTGTATCATGATCTAGTTGACACAGTGGTGTTGGACTCAATGATCTCAAAGATCTTTACCAACGTAGTTGATTCTGTGAGTCTGATTCTGTAAAACATTCTGCAAATGAGGTGAATGGCCATGTGCTATACCACCCTTCTGGAGTTCACCTTCCCAGGCAGATTTGTGTGTATAAATTGCACACCAGAGGTTCAAAACCCTCAAAAAAAACACCCCCCAAAACCAAAAAAATCCCCAAAACAAAAGAAACAAACCCCCCCCCCCCCCCCAAAAAAAAAAAAAACAAAAAAAAAAACCAGCAATCAAACAACCCAACCACCAAGACTGAGGTGCAAATATTTAAATGCAGGAAAGATTTTTGATATTGCATGTCAACTGTAGGTTTTTCCAAGCTCTTCATCTTTTATAGCAGCACTGATCCTTTAAATATGAAGAAACAGTGTTGTAGTGTTTGTTTTTAAGAGAGTTCACAGCTGTTGAAGTCAGTCTGTGAGAGGGAAAGAAGGGAAGAAAGGAAATATTCAATTTTTTGGAAATAATTTCCTCAGAGTACATTTTTCTTCTGATGTAGACTTGAATACTGTTTCCATCATACAAATAAATTTTCCTTTCTTTCTATTTTATTTCACATCATTGGACTTCAGGCAACAAATTTTCTATGCAAGAGATACATACACAAGGGAGTTTTAATTCTTTGCTATCCTTCTTTCCAAGAGCATGTCTCAAATACCTACCATTTGGGGGGTTTAATACTCTAGTAAAGATTTATTCCTTTATCAAACAACAGATTTTCTGGTTTGTCGGTTTCAAAAGCCTTCCACAAAATAGGTTTCAAATACAGTGCATGGCAGTGCCATTTTGGTTGAGCACTGATGCAAAACATACAATCTATAAGGCTATTACACTGCTAAACCACATGACTTTCTTTTAAAAATTAAACATTTTGTTTCCTAACAAAGCCTGAAATGGCATGTGTCATATAGTACTATGGCACTATATCTCAGCCATTTGTAAAATAATACATGTACCGTGCTGCAAATATTTTGAAATGGTTAGTAATGTTGAAAACACTGTCTGCTATTTAAGGGTATTATTGTCTTTATTCTTCTTAACTGGCATTTTTAAATTTCATTCCATATTCCTTGTCACTGAAAGAATTAAAGTTTTAATTGTTTTAATGTAACAGCAAGGGGATGTGTAACTCTTTGTAGCCATAACATCTAACTTTTGAGCTGTAGACATGCATGTGAGTAGCACTAGTGATATCAACTGCAACCGTGAAATTATGCTAGTACCTCGTAGTGCCTACAGTGACACCAAGCTACCATGGGTATTTTGTGTTTGGGGAGTAAATTACTTTAGATAACAGAACAAAAAGTGAATTCTCTTGTCTTCTACACAGCCATTTAGTCCTAACTTCTCTCTCATTGATACAGTTTTACATAAAGTATTACATACTGTGTGTCTATTTTTCACACATTTGGTTATAAATATATAAAATTATGGTGGAATGGAAAGGAAATGTTATTGTTTGTACTTTAAAGTTTCTTATGTAAATTCCATGTATTCCTTTTTTATTATGCTCCAAGCTAATACACAGTTCTTGTTATTGTTACCTTTATCTTCATATAATTTTATATTTTTATATTCCAGTATTCTCTTTAGCTTGTAAGGGTGGCACTGACTTGTTTCAGTCTTCAAAAAAGTATTAATTCTTAATGTATAGGGATGCTCTGACTTGGGAACTTATTCCCATTTCTAAAATGTGTTTTTCCAGGGAAGAGTCAGTGTATTGTGATCTGATAAATAATACTCATACATTTTCTCTAAGTCTACAAGTCATGCAGATTATAAGACCATGTAATAATGTCAACATTTAAAGAATTCCTTAGTGACCTTTAATTACTTGATATGGGCAGCATCTGCTTTATGAGTTTGATCATGGTAAGTTTATCAAATGAAAAATATCTTCACATTGAAAAAGATATGACACATCTGGCACATGGTACTTTCTTCTGTGGTTTTTTTTTTTGTTGGGTTTTTTTTTGTTTTTGTTTTTTGTTTTTGTTTTTTTTTTTTTTTTTTTCCTTGTTGTTGTTGTTGTTTTTGTCTTGGATATTTTAGTTAGGTAGATCAAAGAATCTTTGTTACAGAAGAAATTATGAAGTTATTTGATGCTTATATCTCTAGTGGTAGAGCAGGGTATGATAAAATTCCTAGGCCACAGATAATTTTTTGTGTCTTCTAGGCCGTATCAATTTTTCCTTAATTAAATACTCACTCAGTAGGAAGCTTGCAATTTCTCTGTTTTATGCAAATCCTGAATTAAAAATCACCTGCCATTCTTAGGTGAAATACAATTCAGTAGATTTGTGAAGAAGTTATCTTAATTAAAAGGAAAAAATACTGTGTGGTAACTCAATTATTTTCCATGTGAACTTCATACAGTTTTAAATTTAAGAGAAGCATAGTTGTCCTTACTTTAGAATGGAGGAAAATAATTAGAGAGACACTCCAACAAAAACAGCAAAAGCTGTGAAGGATGGGGAAAAGAAACTGGAAAAGGCAGAATGAGAAAAAGTTTCAAAATTTTAAGTTGAAGAGAGTCAAGAAAAAGCAAGAAAACTTTTTGCTAAGTGCTTCCTATCTCTTCACTGCCTCTTGGCTTCATTAGCAGTACCAGCTGTCAACAAGAGAAAAACACCCCAGGAAAGGCCTTGCCCTTCTGAATGACTGAGATTTTCTTGCTCATGTTTTTCTCCAGGATGCTCCACAGTCTTTATTATCAAGTTCCCAGAATGTTTCAAAGGCCATGATGTACCCCCAAAATAGAATGTTTTCTGTGAATTGGTGAATGCTGTAAGGAATTCAGCGGAATTCTAAAATGGTGTTTCCAAGCCATTGTCCTGTTCAGTGGAAGACTACCCATGTGCACACTGCCACAGGCTCTTGTTCATGATTTCCTGCCCTAGTGCTCAAAGTGAATATCCCCCCAGGCTGTGAGAGCAGGGGAAATCACCTCACTGGGCTCTATGCCTTCCTTACTCACCGCTTTCAATTGCCTTCCCACAGTCTAAATAATTTGGTTTAGGCTTATGAAGTACTGTGAATTAATCTCCAGACTGACTTTATTTCACTACTTAGTGCTAAACAGCTGGGAAAAGAATTGGTTTTTTACTGAGGCATTCCTCATTTTCTCATTGTCTTCAGTAAAATGAAGGAGCAGAAAGTTGATTTGAGTATCAATTATCATTATCACTTCTTTACGTCTGCTTGGAATTCTAGATGCTTGATAAGTTTACTTGTTTTACTGAATATGAGAAAAAAATTTTCATTAAAAACCCACAAGTTTTTGATTATTATGGTACGTCTTGCTGTATTGACACAGTCTCTAAGAACATGGTGGTAGTCACACATTACCTGCTAGAAGGCTGTACTATCCACTGCTATAAGTAATAGAATATTCTATAAGTTCTAAGCAGATTAATCTCTAGGCATCCTTTGCATAAAGATTTAAAATATGGAAAAGCTTATTTAAATGGGTGCAACACTTTCTGCTCATATATTTACTCCTGGGATGCGTATGGCACCTACGTGTTCATTCCAGTGTTGCATAAACATTTACCTGTTTCAGACCTTTCAACATGAGCAAGTGTAACTTCCTTCCATGATTCTGCATTTATTTGCAATTATTTTTTATTGTTGGAATAAGTTTAGGCCAAATTGGATGCTGTCTGAGCCATGCAGGTCTATTAGAATCAGTTCTTTTGTTCTCAAAACCAGCTCCAGCTGACATGTATGGGGTATATCTGCATATGAGTGAGCAGAACTCCTCTCCCTAGGTCACAGGGAGCACAACCCAGTCTGTAAGTGGAAGAAACCCAGCATGTGCCTGTGCAGTTAGGTGTTTTTAGTTTAGAAATCTGCACTAAGCATCACCTTCCTCATCACGAAGGAAATTTCAGATGTAATTTACACAAATGCCTGCTGAATAGGTCTCAAGATTCTTTTAGGCAGATACAATTGCTTGTATTCATGCAGAAAGTCCCTGTTCTCTGTCATGCCTTTGGTTTTAATCTCCATAACATCCTAGCTGGGAGAAATGCTGTGTGTAACTAGCAAAGCATAAAGGCAACTTCATTTACAGTAACTAGGCCCCATCCACCAGTTTATGAACACACCCAGAAGACAACCCTTTTCCTCTGGAGGCCAGAGGAAGGAGACAGTCTTCCCTGAGACATGGTGTTGTCAGCTATTTCAAAATTGTTTCAGAAGGCATGAGTTAGGGAAGAGTTTAGCCATTTTTCTTATAAATGTAGACAGTGTGAAAAGGTTCTCATTAGGAGGGTTAAATTCTTTACTCTGCTAAGACATCCTGGGAAATTATACCTTTCTGTGCCCACTCCCAGCAAATATTTTGAAGTAGGGAGTTTGAGCTCTCATGGGGGTCAACACAATGAAACTTTTCACTTTCCAGTATATAGAGATAATGTTGTCTCATAAATATAGGTTCTTTGACCAAACAGTCACTTGGTAGTTTCCATTAATGTTTTCTACCCATATATCAGCTTGGTTTACTGATAGCTTTTTTATCACATGAGGGCAGCTACTCAAAAATCTTAGAAACAGATTTTGAATTTAACACTAATGGGCAAGGTGTAAAGGCTGACAGACAGCTCAGCATGGGCCAAGACATAAGCAGAAATTCTTGCACAATGTATTGCCATGAAAAGAAAGGAGAAAATAAATTTGCATCACAGCATGGGAAGAGGCAATGACCAAAATTTCTTGGCATCTCTGAAGAGGGAGAAGAAAATATTGTGGTGGAGCACTCTGTGCACAGAAAAATAATGTTCCACTAGGTCAAAGCTACTTGTGGTTTACATATTTGGGCACATAAAAATGGGCTGAATAATATTGTAGGTAGTTATGTGTATTGTCACCCTTAAAGAATAAAAGAGGTGTTGTAGGACAGCACCGTGCTTGGGGAGAACACTGCCCTGCCCATGGTGGGGTCATGCCTCTCCCTGATCCGGTGCAGCTCAGCCCTGCTGCTCCCTGGTGGTCACTGGTGTCAGCACCCAGTTCTCAAAGCAGATGTGGGATTCAGCCCCTGCACCCGTGGGCTGGGGTGTGTGCCCTTGGTGGGCAGGGAAGATCTGGCACTGCGACCTGTTGGTGTTGCACAGGAAATGCTGGGTTTGGCTTCCAGGCTGAATTGAAAAAGTTGGGTCTTTTGGGGTCACTGGGGTTTTTGGGGTGCTAATAATCTCCTGCCATATTTTGAAGTGGGAAGAGGCAATAAGAAGGCATGTTTGTATTTAAAAAAATATACTACTACGGTTCATGCTTACTGCACTGTAAGTATCTAGCAGCATAGTCTCCAACAGTGCAGAAAGGGCAGTAGGTATTATTTCTTCACAAAATATTGTTTCGTTTGTTTGAGGACACAGACAGAGAGAAAACATGCCAACAGAGGGAAGGAATAGTGTGCTTGAGTATTGCTGGGATTTTTGTTTTTCATTAAGGGAACTGGATTTATTGTAAGGAGAGCAAAGTGGCAGAAAAGATTAAGGGAGTGATTGAGAAGAGAGGAGGAAAAAGATGGAGCAGCAGAGTGAAGACAAAGAAAAGGATGTTATATAAATGTAGCATTGTTAAGTTATTAGAGTGAATGCCTTATTGACTGGAGAATGTTAGCAGAAGTTTAAATAATTTAATTTGTCTGTTAATAATTTTCCAAGTTGCTTTCTCTTGCATGTACATAACACTGTTTCTTAGTTTTTGCCACAAATATTCCACAGAATATGAGGCCTTTAGTATTTGACTATTTCATAACTTCCTGTTCTACGAAATCATTGTATCCGTAATAAAACTTATGGAACAGATGCACTGCATGCTTTTAGGAGGAAAAAACCCAAACACCAAAACTATACCCAACCAAAAGCAAAACTACACTTCTATCCTTATCTGATTAAAAACCTAAACTGAAATTCCAGTAGCCAAGCAGTCATGGTTGTTCAAAAGAATTCCCTGAAATAGATTTATTTGTACCTGATATGACTGCTGTAGCAAGGGAAGGTTAATATGCCTGTCACCTCGAAAGGAATGGTGGGTGCAGTCATTAACAGGTGCCTCTCTCTCTTTCCTGGTAGTATCAGTCTAATATACCTTTCTGAACATCAGATCCATTCCCAGCTTTTTATCTGTTCTCTTTTTATCCCTCAGCCTCCACAACTCCTCTCTGATCAGGTTAACTTATTTTCATTTGTGGCAATCATTCATCAGTTTATTCTGAATACTTCTACAGCCAAAAGAGAAATCCATTAAATCTATATAGCAGTTTAATCTCAACAAATAATTACTCATTAATCTTGCTGGAAATACAAATTTTCTGCAACCCATTGCCAAGGCACAAGATTGAGGAAAAAAAAGCAAAGTACTTAATCATCTTTTTTAAGTTTGTTAATGACAAATTCTGGCTGACAGATTAAAAACTTAGGTCCACTGCACAGGGGTGCATTCAGTTTTTAAGAAGTGATTAGCTATATGCCAAGTTGTCAAAGAAATTTTGCATGAAAAAAGAGGAGTTGTTAACATTATTAACATTATAATGTCCATTTTAAATATACATGGAGAAAAAATAAGTCAGCACCATACATTAATTTTCAAAAAATGGAGTTTTTTAACTATCAAAAGAGAAGCCTGAAACACCTTTTATGCTCATTCATACCCTGCCCATTTTTTCTCCCATAGGTTTGACTTTAAAAACACTTCCATCTTTCCCTCTAAAAGTTTGGTTACATCTGCTAGCTAATTGAGTTGAACACCAATTTTGGCTCTTCTGTCCTGAAGAACTTCTCCTTATTCTTGCTCTCCCATCAAACCATGGCTGCATCCTGGGAGACTCAGTTTTCCAGTGCAGTTGGATTTGCTGACACAGGTAGGTCATGGCCTACCTTGATTTAGAAGTCCCACATTAGCTAAATAATTCAACCTATTTTATGGCTACTTGCTTAATACCCAGTTTCTGTGGAGTTGGTAAAATGTCTGACAGAAGGTCAGATTGATTGCACTACTTCTCTCTGTTGAACTTCTGCTGCTTCCTCATGCTGCTGTCAGTATATCTTCCCTTCTGATTGATTTTCTTAATTCAAAAATTGATGCAAAAAAGTCTTTTCTAATGAAAAGCTTGTTTGTCAATATTCTCCACTCCCTTTATGGATTTCTGTTATGTTAGTTTTATTACCAGCTCCTGACCTGTTTATATTCTGGTTAGCTTGAAAACCCAAATTTTAATTCTCCAAACATGTGGTTTCCTTTTAAAGACCTTTTTGAGAGCAGAAAGCAGCCTCATGCTACCTGACCCGTACCATATTTTTATATACAGAAAGAGAAGAAAAACAACCTGTTGTGAGCAGCAAATCTTTATTTCTGGTCAGAGATGAATTCCCAGATAAAAGGATATATTTCTTCTTTGCCTTGTGACACAAAGGCAGACTTTAAAAGCCTTCTACTTGTTCAAAGTGACTTGGAGGCTGAAGAAGTGACACTGTGTAAGACTATGTGACACACACGGCTGCTGTGCACTTGTTCTGTGCAAAGTATTGAGTCTTGAACTCTTTTTAGTTTGACAGAAAACCGATCATAATGTTTGACTGTTACAAAGCTTCAGCATCCCAGATGTTGAACTTTGCTTGACGCTTGTATACATCATACAAGACGAAGCACGTGAAGCTGGGTTACAGACATTGTTTTGTGGTGATGAATTGTTTCTGCCACTGATCACCACACCAGCAACGGAGTACATGGCTATAATAATACATGTTCACATTCAATTTGTTAGTTTCAATATTGATTAATCTTTTCCAATGCACCCTTAGACTTCCTTTGCAGTTAAGTGCAGCAACTTTTGAGGATTCCTCTATTCAAACAATAATTACTAACTAAAGAAGATCCTGTCATTCAAGTGATAATAGCCCACATTACCCAGTCCTCCAAGATTTTATACAGTTGAGCACATCTTCTCATTAATTTGGTTTTCCAGAATTCTGTATTATTGAAGTGAAGTTTAATAAGAATGCACACGTACACAGACGCACCTTCCCTCCATACATTTGATAAAGTTGTCCTAGAAGAATGTGAACTCAAACTCTGAACTGGCATCAAATTTGAAAGATCAAATTTTTAACAGGAAATCTTTACTTGATGTGACGGAAGTGAATTGGTAGTCCAAGTGGAGACCAGTGACAAGTGGTGTTCCTCGGTGATTGGTATCGGGACTGGTGATGTTCAGCATCTTTTTTGGCAGCATGGACACTGGGACAGAGGGACAGAGTTCACCCTTAGCAGGTTTGCTGATGACACCAAGCTGAGTGATGTGATCAACACAACAGAAGGAAGGGATACCATTTAGCAGGACTTGCACAAACTTGAGAGGTGGACCTTTGCAAACCTCATGAAGTTCAGCAAGGCCAAGTGCAAGGTGCTGCACGTGGGCCAGGGCAATCCCAGGCACAAATACAAGCTGTGTGGAGAATGGATTGAGAGTAGCCCTGTGGAGAAGAACTTGGGGGTATTGCTGGACAAGAAGCCTGATGTGAGTTGACAGTATGCACTTGTGGCCCAGAAGGCCAACTGTATCCTGAGATGCATCAAAGGAAACATGACCAGCACATCAGTGGATTCTGCCTATCTGGTCTGCTCTTGTGACACCCCACCTGGAGTGCTGCATCCAGCTGTGGAGTGTCAAACAAAAGAAAGACACGGACCTGTTGGATTGAGTCAAGGGGAAGGCCCCAAAGATGCTCAGAGGGCTGGAGCACCTCTCCTATGAAGACAGGCTGAGAGACTGGGGCTGTTCAGCTTTCAGAAGAGAAGGCTTCAAGGGAGACCTTGGAGCACCTTGCAGTGCCTAAAGGGGGCCTACAGGAGGAAAGCAAGAGAAGGATTTTTTACAAGGACATTACTGACAGGACAAGGGGGAATGGCCTTAAGCTGAAGGATGGCAGGTTTAGATTAGATATTAGGAAGAAATTCTTTACAATGTGTGTGGTAAGGCACTGGAACAGGTTGCTTTGAGTGCACTGAGAGATTGTGGATGCCCCATCTCTGGAAGTGTTCAAAGTCCAGCATGGATGGGGCATTGAGCAACCTGGTCTAGTGGAAGGTGTCCCTGCCCATGGACGGGATGGTTGAAGCTACATGGTCTTTAAGATCCCTTCCAACCAAAATTATTCTACAAATTTATGATTCTTTCTTATCCTAATGCATTGTATTCTGCATTGCTGAGCATCTAGTAGATTTTTCTTGTGTTGTGAACAGGCAATGACGCTATTCTGGATGACTTACCCAGCAGTAATGCCTACCAGTACACCAATTTTCTTCTGTTTTAACTATAGATGTTCAAGATGAAATACTACAAGCAAATTGCAGGGTGCAAACTAGTCTCATTTGTGCTCATTGCAATATAGCCATAAATGCATATAGGTGGTAGAAGCAGAATATTCTTTTGAGGGAGAATTTCTTCAATTTCTCTGATATTCTCTGCATAAGTCAACAACCAAGAGTTGATAACAAGGGGAAAAAATCCCCAGCATCACAACTTCTGTGTCCTGTTTTCATGCTTGCATTAAATCTTAAGGATAGTAAGGAGTACTAAGAAGTACAGAATAGCACTGACCACTGAGCACTGCCTAAGAGAGGTGGGTGGTGGGGGTTTCTTGAGAATAAGGTTATCTGTCAGATCCCATGTTCCAATGGGGATTAAATCATCAACAGAAGAAAAAAAAAAAAAAAAATAAAATGCAGATTACACTGTGGAATAACCTGCTTCTTTTTTTTTGCCTTTTTTGTCCCATCCCACTTATCTAAAGCAGTGCTCAGAGCAGTGTTCTCTAACAAGGCTCTGCATACCCTGGGTGATCTTGCAGACATTCATGTTCTCTCCAAGAAACTGGGATTATATTCAGCATCCCTTCTGAAATTATGTTGCTTTCTACTCTGTGACTTAAAAGTGGCTTACTTTCTGCAAAGTTCTGGCTAAGTGTTAAAAACATATAGCAATAATGTTTTACTCAAAGCTGCTACAAAGTAGTAGGAAACATCTCAGTAGTACTTGTAAGAAAGCTGGTTAGCAAATAGGCGTGTTTTGCTTCTTGCTTTCTGTTACTGAGTTGGTTATTCCCCCAAACTGGAAAAGAGAGTAAGTCTTAAAGACTCTGTGGCCTGTAGTATTACTTTAAAATAATTTTGTATTTTACTATTCAGTGGTGTTACACAACACAAAGAGCAAAAGTTGGGGGAAATAAGTGCTATCGACTACTGTCTATTCAAGACCTCAGAAAAAGGCTTTCTTCATTTATTATGCCAGAACAAAATTCCCTGTTTATTCAGTTTGCCTGAGCTTAGTATGTCATGGGAGAAAAACTGTAGGGATCTGCAGAGCCACGATGCCCAGTTATCGCACGACCCCCTTACTTTTTCTCAGAGTGGTCGTCCCCACAGGGTTATCAAATCAAGAGAGAAACTTGAGTAAAACATAGTAAGAGATTCTGACAGAGGCCTGAGCTTCTGAAAAACATCTGAAGTTTTGCAGTACTTGCAGGACTATTACATAGTAACTTAGTGTCCCAGACCTGAAAATGTTAGTAGAGAAAAAGGAAAGATTCTAGAGTAATCTCTGTTTGCATAGGCATAGACTGTCAAGCAGAAGAAAAGCAAAGAGTCCCTTAGAAAGTGTTTAGGAGGAAAAAAACCCTACCACAACTCAGTATGGGAACCACCTCGGTAAATATCTTTATTTACTTTATTTCATTTAAATGAAATAGACTTATTTCTAGCTAGTACAGCACTTTATCCAGTGTATGAGTGTTGGCTTGCTACACACGTTAAGGATAGCACAATCTAACCCTTAACTCTGGCCTCAGTACAACTGCCTTGAAATGTTTACAGGTGTATCTTTTCTGAAAATGTAGATTTCAGTACTGATGTTTTTCATTCAAATTACAATGAATCCACCTGGGCACTACACTCTTAATGTTTGAAGATGTTTTAAATTATTTTTGATGAGCAAACATGAAAAGAAGGGGAATGTGCACTTGTGTAGATTAAAGTGAGGTGTGGATGTTAGCGTAAGAACACTGAATTGTGGTTCAGAGATAACCATTCATGTGTTGCATGAATGAAAGAAAAATCATACACCTGATCTCCTTTCTCAGCATTCCAATTAAAATGCAGTTTTCCTTTTATTCCAGTAGTTCAGAAATGAATTATAGGGTTTCTTTCTGTTTCTCTCTGTTCAAACTCTCAAAGTTTGCACAGCTTCAGCATACAATGAGTCAAGTATCAACAGAGCACTTAAGGAGTTAATCAATTTTAAGTGTGTCGGAATTTCTGTTATTCAGAAAAAGTAGGAATTCTACCCATATACAGGAACCGTATATGGGTTTGAACTGCGAATAATTTTCCTCCGCTTTCATCAATCAGTTTTATGAGATAGGATCCCTTTATATAAAGATAGCAATCTGCACAAATGTCAAATGATTGAACAACTCTTTCATAAATATGTGGCAATCCATTTTAATACCAATCATTGATTTTGGCAATGAGAGTGAAATCCCTTTGAATTGTATTGATAGGTTAAATTTCTTTATTAAATATACTGCAAAATGGCCTGTGTGTTGTGCACTGCTGCGATAGATGAAATAACTTTATAGAACCTGTTTTCTTATTTTTATAACAGAGCTCTCCTGAGGTGGTGATGTGTATTAGGTCATTGAAATAAAACAGGATGGCCATTCACAATATTTTAATAAACAGAACATGCTCAGGCTTCTATGTAATTAACTATGCCTTTGAGATATTCTTGCTCATGGAGTAGATTTTTTTCCGATTAAATTGCCATTTATTTGTGACTTTTAATGTGTCATAAACGGACTTCTTTCTGCATCCTAAGCAGCACTGGAGAACAACAATAAACTGTTGTATTGCTCTCCTTAAATGACACTTACAGCTTGGCAGAGTTACAAGGAAGCTGGTAGATTTGCCATTCAGGAGCTAAAGTAAAGGACATATCCGTTGCTCCCAGCAACATTTTACTTCTTTGAAATCTTAGAAATACAACTAACTGTTGGATTTTCCCCTTCCAAAAGTTTCTGGGATAAGTAGCTGATTGTGTCTATTATTATTATTAGTGTTTTGTTTTTGTTGTACTTGTTGCTGTTGTAGATGTTATTATTATTTCATTAGCCTCAGCAGGTGTTTAAAAGAAGTTTCTAACGCTAAACCTCTGAACCTGCTTTGGTGCTATCTGTTTCTTCCATCCCTTTTGGGAGGAACCTGAGGGCAAACCCTGCACCTGTGTCTGCCCCAGGCAGCGCACACAATCCCAGGCAAGATTGACAGAAGCCAAATCATCTACTTTTTTTTCCCTTCAGACCCTGAAATGCTGCTCTTCCATCCTTTAACTTGTATGCTATGTCCTGTGGAATCAAGCAAAAGCTTCATTGTGACATTTTGAGAGAAGGCTACTGAAGTGTGCAGGGAAATTTTATGATTTCCAATCAGAAGTGGTAAATATTAATGATAGGGCTCATGGTCCCTAAGTCCCTATGGTACATTAAGTACTTGGTCATTGTGGCTCAGAGAAAGGGGTGGCTCTATGTAAGTAGAAAGGAGCTGTTTTTTAAAGATCTGTATTGAATATGGAATTTTAAGGAAAGGCTAAAATGCAAGCCTGTAGTCCAGTCCTGTAGCCTTTTACCAAACATTAGCAGCAAATAACAAAGGCTGTGTGCAAGGAACTATTTTAAAATTAAAATGGGTATAAAAATTACATTAAAAACCTTGGGCTCATTTTGGAGTCCAAGCTGACAGTTTATTCACATGAAGTATTTGAGTATGAAGCTTAATATTTATGTGAAAGGGAAGGCTATTTTGCCTGACGGGATCTTGGTGTACAAAATAATTGACCAGTTTTTTTCCACCAGCATTCAGATCACAGAGGTGTTGACCAATGGAAATGCCTGCACTGAATAAGGCAGTTTAGCAAGAAATTCTCAGGAGCAAGTTAAATCTTCTTGACTTCAGCAGAATAATTGAACCACTTTAACATTTGCACTGTGCCAAAAAACATCACCAATCTTTTATGGGCATAATTACACCTGTGGGAGTCTTGCCTGGGGTTGTAGAAATTTGTCATGAATGTTGATTGAATTTCATTTCTGCCTTTGGCATCTTGATCCTTGACCCAAGAGCTCTCAGACTTCAAGGTGCACACAAAGTCTTGTGGCATTCAGCAGCAGGAATGCTGTACATAGATTTGATCCTAGCAATGTGCTTTGGAGCCTCAGAGTTGTCCCCACTGGAGGTTGGGCCAGGCACTTATCCCTTAGCTTGTGACCTTGCCACCTATTGCTTTGTTCACATCTAAATATTTGAGTGTAAGTAAGTTTTATTTTCTAGGTGACTGTGTGTTTTAAAGTTTGACAGCTTCAGGTTATACAGTGTGCAAAGCAAAAGTTTAAAAGGAAAGTTAAAAAAAGAATATATGTTCCAAGCTGTAATGTTTTGTATTTTAAGAGACTGATGAGACCTGTAAGATTCTGATGTGGAGTTAAATGCATTCAGTGTGAAGTTGTGCTATGCATAGAATCATAGAATATCTGAGTTGGATAGGACTTGCAAGAAACATCAACTCCTGGTCCTGCACAGGACAGCCCCAAGACATTACACCATGTGCCTGAGAGCTTCTTGAACTCTGTTAGGCTTGGTGCTGTGCCCACTTCCCTGAGGAGCCTGTTCCAGTGCCCAAGAACCCTCTGGGTGAAAAACCTTATTCTAATATCCAGCCTAAACCTCCCATGACACAGCTTCATGTCATTCCTTTGGGTCCTGTCACTGGTCACCACAGAGAAGAGATCAGTGCCTGCCCCTCTGCTTCCCCTCACAAGGAAATTGTGACTGCAATGAGATCTCCCCTCCATCTCCTCCAGGCCGAACAGACCAAGTGACCTCATACACTCCTCGTGCAGCTTCTCCTCAAGGTCTTTCACCATCCTTGTGGCTCTCCTTTAGATGCTCTCTAAAAGCTTAGTCTTTTTTATACTGTGGCACCCAAACCTGCCCCAGCACTCGAAGTGAGGCTGCCCCAGAGCAGAGCAGAGCAGGACAATCCCTTCCCTTGCCCGGCTGGCCATGCTGTGCATGATGCCCCCCAGGACAGGGTTGTCGCTCCTGGCTGCCAGGGCACTGCTGGCTCATGTTCAACTTGCCATGGACCAGGATCCCAGGTCCCTTTCCGTGGCGCTGATTTCCAGCCTCTGGTTCCCCAGTCTGTCGAGACACGCAGGGCTGCCCCGTCCCAGCTACAGAATCCGGCACTTTCCCTTGTTAAACTTAGCAGGGTTGGTGATTGCCCAGCCCTCCAATTTGTTCACTGGTAGCTTATCGACTTCCCTCGATTAGAAAGCCTGAATGACTCTACCTGTGCGCGAAGATTGATCTGCAACTCTGGTAGGAGAAAAAGAAAAGGCGAAAAAAATTTTAAAAAATTTTGTCTGGGCCAGGGGCTGCAGCCTCCGCCCGGCTCCCCACCCCGTGTCGCCGAGAGCTGCTTCCCCGAGCCGCTGTGGCGACCGCCGCGGCGGGGGGCGGCTCGGGCGGTGCCGGGGCGCGGGGGGCTCGTTCCGGCGTTGCCATGGAGCCCTTTGTGCCCGCGGAGCGCCTCCCCCGGCCCGCCCGCGCTGCCCCGGGCCCGGCAGCTGCCGCCGCTGCCCGCGGCCCGGCCGCGCCCCCGGCCCCCGCCCGCCTCAGCGCACGGCGGCCGCGGCCGCCTGTTGTTGTCGGCCCCGCTCTGCCCGCCGCTGGGAATGGCCGGCCGCGGCCGCTGCTGTTCCCAAGTTTGCTTTCATAAGTGTTAAAAGGAGAGGGGGGGAAAAAACAAAGAAAAAAAAAAAATAAGAGTAGAGCTGCGTGAGCCGCCGCTCCGGAGAGGAGGGAAAGTCGGCTCGGCGTTGAGGAGGCTTCCCAGGGCGCAGCTGAACTGATTCAGGAGATTAATTTACAAGCGGGCGGCAAAAGGTAAAGCCTTAAAGATGGATCGCTTGTGTGAGATGGAATGGGAGCTTTCGTGGAAAGGTTTATGACTTGTCTTAAAGCGTCACTTTTGAATGTCTTACGGATGTTTTTCGACTTCAGAATGCTGTAAGTCTCTTACCCAAGAGCAAATAGGTAGCATGATTGGCCACATTTTAGAGTTCACGGTAAAGACAAGAAAGTAAATGTTGCTCTTCAGTATCCTGTTTCCCCCAAATGCCTCGTGTTCTTATTCAGCAACACTTGATTTGACCGCGGTTACTTCTTGGTGCGACCCATCTAAAGCAAAGCTTTAAGTAATTCCACTGCCTTAAAATAATTCAACAGCCGATCTTCCTTGTGCAAAAATGTATTTCTGTAGATGCATGCTTTTGAGTTTTCAGATCTGTTGCTTTGGATTTTCACCCTAGAGAATCTTCTCAGTGAAATACTATATACTCAACTGTAGTGATATGTCTCTTTTCAAATTATAGTCTTAAGTAGGTGAGAACAGGATTTGCATTTTTTATAATTATATTTAGCCTTTCAGACTTTGCTGAGCTTTTCAAGTTGTTGGGGTTTTTTGTTGTTGTTGTTTTGTTTTGTTTTTTAAGATGCATCAGCTTATTTGAAATTCATTACAGATAGTAAAAATAATGCACGGTTATGACTTGCTAGTTTCATCTGGTGCTGCCCATGTCCCAGGAAAATGTGACTGACTGTTCAAGGGATTAAAAAAATGAATTTCATGTGGAAGTCAGTTGTGTGGAAGAAGTCCCAACAGCTTTCTTTGACACAGATCTGTATGCTTGTTAAGGTAACAGTTCGATAGTTTGATCTTTTGGCTGAATAAGTGAAATACATAAGATGTAAAAACAAACCACCCTTCCTTATGTCTAGTACTTTCTACCAACAATTTAAAAAAAGAGAGTTTTTAGAGCGTATTTTTTTAATGTATTTTTGCTGACTCAAATCACTGCAGGAATGTCTTAATGTGGAGTAATACTGTTTACTAGGTGACTGCATTTGTGAGATTAAAGGAGTAAACATGGATCCTCTCAAAGTCCCTAAAGACTGAAATACATGACTTTGAGGGATTTTTTTCTGATAAAGTTAGTTTTTATCAGCTAAAGAAGGAAATAAAAGGTTTTCTAGTCCAAAATGGAAAAACTACTCAAAGTTAAGCTGAGAATGCTGGGGTGTTCTGTGGTTTAGGTTTGGTTTGTTTTTCTCTTTTCTTTCTTCTGGTAATCTAGAGTATTCAGATGTTCCAATTTTTATTAGATGAACAGAACTAGTGTAATTACTTCAAGATCAAATTTTATTTCAAAAAAAGTTCAGTAAAACAAATTTAACATTTGACTAGTGCTCAGTAGTTTTAAGGGCTGTGTGCAATTGATCCAGGCTTTTTGCCACTTGATCCATTTTAACTAGTTTGTACCGTGAGACTGATTTATTAAGACTGCTTAACTTGTTCTGTGGGATTCTTCAGTTGCTTCTGGTGTCTTAAAGCATGCTCATTAACTGTGGATTCTTTCAGTAGCTTTCTAATTGCAGACAATTTAATTTTAGTGGCTTCTGAAGTCATACGCAGAAGCTGGGTACCTTCTTCCTCTCTCTCCTAAGATGTGCTGCGTAAAGGCCCCAGTTGGTCTCAGCTGTGGAAACAACATTAAAGTGGCTTAGAAACACTCATGAAGTGTTCGTGAAGCCTGTGCTGTCAGAGCAGTATGTGATGTTGTACAGCAGTTAATTCCAGTCTCCTTTTCTAAAGTCCTGTGAGTCAGGTGTAGAAATAAAAATTCAGTGAAGTTCCTAATAGAGTGTGCTCTCAGTGGAACCTCCTGCGGTTGATAAATATTTCAAGAAGCTGAAAGTTAGTGATACATTTTAAATGCACTGCTAAGCTGAGATACTTCATGGTCCTTTGCATACACATTTGCATTATTCATTTGTGCTGTGCAGGTAGATAATGGGCCAAAACTATCTTTGGTATTACTCCACTGATTTCGGAGTAACTGAGCTAATTCAACCATATGCGTACATCTTGCTTTTTGAAAGTCCAAGGCAAAGTCAGAATTACTTTGGTGATTTTATTATACGGATAATAGTTGTTTGTGTACTAACTATTAATGTTCAGTAGCTTAAGCATTTTTTCATTAAGATAATTGTTAGCAGAAGGTATAAAAGAAAAAAAAATCTTTTTTTTTTTTAAAGTTAGTGTTTTAGTTGCTGAAGTGAGAGATGTAAATAAACCAGCTTTCTATAATTAGTAAAGGTTCATCCTAATAACATGCTAACTTAGAAGTTTGTGACTTACTTCTCTGTACCATGATGCACTCTCTCTGCTTGTTTTAAGCATCCTTCTATGCCTGGGTCCATGATACTGATGTGCTCCATGTGTGTGTGCATGTGTAGAAACTGGACATACATCTCTGTTTTAAATAACTAGGTACTTGCTTTAGCCTGCAGTGAGAGACAGAGGTAATAGAAAATGGAAAGCCTTAATCTAGATTTAAGATGCTGACTGAGCAGGTCATTGAGATGGCAGAGTATAATAATGTGTTTGATGGAAGCCGCTATCCCTACATTGAAATTTGTATATGAAAGAGGTTATTGTTTGTGGGGAAGCTTTATTTCTTTCTCTCTTTTAGCAGATAATGATGTAGAAATTTTAATGTTAAATTTAACTATTTATTTTAAGATCTAGAGACATCCTTTCAGAAGACCCTTAGCATGGGGTTCATGCCATTATGAATACTTTCTGCCAGAGATCAAGGCCTTTGTATGTCATTCTCAGAATGCTTATTCCAGTAATTGGCTTTTAAAAAAGCTAACCTGAAAATTAAAGCAGGAACTTTGTCCTCCCAACTGTGAACACATGAAAAACATCTCTGTCAGTGTTGAGTGCTACAAAAATGCACAGTTTTAAGGATCTGGAAGAAACAGTAGGTGGAAACACAACTGCATGTCAGTCAGTTGAAGTAAGGCTACACCCTGTGTCTTAACATTTTCTAATGACAGTGTGCACAGCTGAGTTATTCAGCAAAAGTTCTTCCTTTTATCACAGCACAGTGGAGCAAATCAGAACTTGGGAGTCAATAAGAAAAACATGTGTACTTCTAGGATGTTGCCAAGGAATTATCACCATTGTTTGTAATTCCTGTTAAGACCAGATCTAAAAGTTTGATTCTCAGCGGAATGAAGCGTGTTGAAGGCAAATAACTCTTGCAGCTTTAGCCGTTGTCAGAGAAGCTAAGACTTGGGACACCTCTCTCTTCTTTGCCAAGGAATTATATAAAAGTCTATTGAAACTGCAATAAACATTTATTGACAGTTTCTTCTAAAATGATAGGCCAATAAACATTATCTTTTTGAATTGTTGAGCGATTACATTAAATTGTTTGGTGTTCAGCAAGCACTCAGATATCATCACATTTTTGGGGTTTTTTTCTAGTTCTGGCATTGGTTTTCCTGGTAGTGATGAACACTGATATATATATATATATAGATATATATATATATATATTTATATTTTTTTTTTAATAAAACTTGAGTTATTTTAAATAGTATTATCACTGAGCACCATGTGTTTAAGATATTCTGATTGTGTAATAAATAAATGAATACTGATAATTGTCATTCTCTTAGCTTTGTACAACTGTTGTGTAAGGATATCTACATCTGGAGTGGTACCAAGCAGTTAATTTGGGAACTGAGGGCAGAAGATGCCTTTGCTTTCTAGTATGTCCAGGCATATGCTCAGGGCTATTTTACCTGGAACAAGTACCCATTCCTTGTTATGTTTGCATGCGCAGTGGCTCAAAGATGATGTTGATTGCCATGGTGGGAAAAGGGCAGGCTGCTTGTTCAGCCTACTGGATGGCCCAGCAGACTCTAAATAAATAACAGCGTCTCTTCTACAGCCTTGATTGTGCAGTTGCTCATTTCCATTTTGTGAACCCGCTGCACAGTTGGAATTTGTAGTAAAGCTGAAGTCTAATAAGTTTGAGCTTGCTTTTCTGCTTTTCCAACTCCTTCAACTTTTCTTAACTGACAAAGTTCATGAATGTGCAAAAGGGATATATCAAAACCTGATACAAATCTCTTGCACAGAGGATTAAAATGACTGCATCATCAGTAATATCAGAGGGATATTGTTGACTAAAATGTAGAAAACGGTATAAAAGTAGTGAGGTGATATTACACACTTCTTGTTTTTTTGCAGTTAATTTAATGGCCATCCTCAGAAGGATCAGTATTTTGTTGCTGAGCCCAGTCTAGCGTGAGCCTTCTAATCATGCTTTTATCTTTAAGAGTGTTAAAAGCATTAGTTGTCACAAGATGGCCTTTAAGCAATAGAAAGGTCAGCTGTGGCTGGAAACGAACTTAGAAAACCTAAAACATTCTTCTAATGCAAGGATAGTTAATTGAGAATAGATAAAGACAAAGAATTAAAATAGAAGGATAGCAGAGATTTTAAACAAACAAAACCTCCAAATCTCAAAAAACAGTTTTGCAATTTTTTATTTTTTTTTTTTTAAGGTTGCTGTACTACCTGTCTGCCCTGCCCTAATTTCAAGTTAGATTTCTGTTGGCTCCCCAGTTGACTCTCTCAATTGCCTTTTTATGTGATAAAAATTGAATAGTCAGATTTCAAACTGGGAGTCAAGCGTGCAAATGGCTCCATGACAGCTTTCTGTAAGGAGCAGGTTCTCATCTTTGTCCTTGGTCCTTTTCTCCACCTCAGTCTGCACAGTGGCTCTGTTGTTTTTCATTGTCTGTCTTTGTGTGGCATTCAAAGCCATTATGTGTTCACAGCTCTATACTGCTGAGCTATGACTCTTTTTAAATAATTCCCACCTAATTGATACTCAGTCACATGGGTAAAGTCCTTCAAAAAAGCTCCTGTCAGCCCAGTCCCTGCCATTAGCTGAGGAAAGAGATGCTCCTCAGTTCTCTTGTGAAATTCTGAGCCATTAAGGAGGGAAGTTCGTGGCTGCTGAGTCAGAAGAAATATTTTTAGTGATCTGCTTCTCATACTTTTTTTTTTTTTTTTTTCCCCCTAATGAACTTGATAATACTCAGTCAAAGGCAGAAATTCTCAGATGGTTTAAAATGAGGTATCAAGATTGCTGAAATTAGTGGAACTTGGCTTACTTATCAGGAGGTGGATCTGTGTTGGGTTGCCTTATGGTACCCTTGCAGTTGTGGATGGCTTGCCTGAGCTGATAGAATCCGTATGTGGTGTTGTGCTCTTGCTAAAACTGTTCCCCAACTGCTTTAAGTAACTTCAGCCATAGTAAACTACACTACATCTTGGTATATCCTGTGGAGGAGGTGAAATGTCACTAGCTTTATATGTGTAAACTGTATTTGAAACAGTGCACTCAGAAGGATGTAATTAAAAGAAGAAAGAAAATAATACATAAACTGCAAAAGCCCTTGGACTTCTCTAAATAATTTCACAGCATCTTCACCATATTTATTCCCCTCTAAATAGTCATAAGGGTAGACATTGCACTGGAAGGGTGTGTGCTTGACATTCATGAAGTTTCAAACACTGATGTATTTTGGGTTTAATTTTAACCAAGCACAGATGCCTAAAAAGTAATTTCCAGTAAATGATTTGCTGATGCTAGGATCTGATGAATAGTATTCCCTAATCTATTAATTGAACAAACATATAGAAAAGAATTTAGAGCAATTTTATTTTAATATAATTATTCCTGTATGAGATTAATACTCCATATGAGTATTGAATAACCCCAGAATTAATTATATTTCCTTCTTAATAATTCTTTTTCTGCCTCTGTTCACCTTAAGACTATGTATACTCTGATCCAGCAATGATTTGTGATTTTATCACAAATAACAGAGACTGTGTAATCAGTACCAAAATATTAATTGTATTGAAATTGTAGTTACAGAGGTGGAGAATTTTCCTTCAGAAGCAGCATAATGGAGTGCATAAATTTCTCAGTCATCTTTGTCATATGAGTTACTTGTATCAAGTTTTGAGGAGGTCATGTTATACCTCCATTACTGCTCTCATGATATGTTGGCAATCCATGTTTTGGTTTAATTCGGGGTATTGGTTTGTTTTTTGGTTTGTTTGCTTGTTTGGTTTGTTTTTTTGTTGTTTTTCTTTGGTTTTTGTTTTTTGTTTTTTTTTGTATTTTTTTTTTTTTTTTTTTTTTTTGCCTAGTGTTTTTACGACTATTGCTTAAATTTTATTTCATAGATGAAATAACTACAACTGTGGTGTTGCTACTGCTCTGGGTACCTTATGTACTTTGTTTCTTAATAAGTATTTACCACCAAAAAAAAAAAGTTATTTAACTATTTTTTAAGGATACCTATAAGTGAGGTTTTTTTTCAAGTGCTGTTGCCCCTGCTCTTTGCACAAGGTGCCTGTCTTTCAAGTGTGGCGTTTCACACAACATTAGTCCTAACAAATTGTTATTTTTCACTGGATCTTTTAGCTTGACAATCTATTATTTTCACTGTGTTTAATGATAAAGTATATTATTTAAATTAGTGTTAAATTATTAGTGTTAATAACGAACACAGTGCAGCACGTCATAAATAAGAAATTTCTAATACCATATGAGCTGTCTCGTTTATACTGTAAATTTTGTACAACTTGCTGTAAATTCAACACAGGCTCCTTGATTCACTTGATGGAGTAGGCCAAATCTTCTTTGCTTGGTAGCTGTAGTTTTGTGCTGAGGAGCTAAAACTAGCTCACAGCTTCAGGGTGGCAGGTAAGGGGAAGGGGCAAACAAAAAATGAAGTCTTAAAAGGTGGTGGTGATATTTTTCATTTGAATCTAGCTGACATATTGGTCCTTCCAACTAAAGAAAAAAGGCTGCTCTATTTTAACAGAGCAATAAAAATGTGTGGGCAGTTTCAAAGAAAGATGAAATCAGCAGGGTAATTTATAGATCCATCACATGTTGAATGAGTCCCAAAGCACCTTGGCCATGTTCCAGTAGGCATCTCAGGACTGGGTTATGCTCAAATGGAATAGGCAAAGTTCATCTTTTTCCTGTGGACTGTGGCAATACACTGTGTTCTGGATTACCTGAAAACGTTCCTTAAAGTTCCTGAGTTTCCTTTAATGGATAAACTCTTGTGATAACAGTTTCTTGACATTTGTATCTTTAGAGTCTCTTCTTTCACCTATCATGACAGAATTTTATTTTTTTCTTTTAAACATTGCCAGTTTGTTCACGTGTTGGTGACAACTTGCCCACAGACACAATAGCATTCCTTCAGAGCACGTGCATTACACATATGAATTTATCTCTTTGGAGAAAATGTTACCTGAACTAATATTCTGGAAACACCAGCAGTCTACTTCAGGTATATAAAATTACATTTATAGCCTTGCCATCTGGAAAGACACAAGGCATCTCAGCCTTGTGGACAGGCTTGGTGATGTTTGAGGAAAAACAGAGGGAATTAATTCAGTGGTAGCTCCTTTGTCATCTTTGTTAGCAGTGTTCCTGCACTGCTAACATGAAGAGAGAAGTGGAGGTGTTTTATAGGATAAGATGCTTACTGTTTTAAATAATAGCAAAATTCTGCACACTTTGGAGTGTAAGCCTTTGCTATGATATGCAGTCAAGTAAGTTACAAAGCAGCTGCCCATCATTTTCAAGCACTCACAAGTGGCGGCTAACCCCTTACATTGCAACCTGAAGCCATTTCTGTTACTATCTGGATGGTCAGGTTCCAGGCTAGTAAGCTGGCAGCATCTGAGCTGGATAATCGTGACATCCCTGACTTGAGTTTGCACTTCCATGCTTTTCTAGAGACTAAAATCCAGAAGCAACTTGACAAGTTTGGTTAGTGTGCTAAGCAGCAGGTATTTCTGGGAGGCAGGTGATGTTAAAATCAGATTGGGATTAAGTGTTTATATGCTTAAAAGTGTTTCCATGGTTGATCTCAGGCTGTTGGGGAAGTCTTGGGCAGTTGGGAGGGTGTCTGTTCTGGCAGACTGCAGGATGGCCTTATTTCCATTGGGTCTCCTGGCTCTGAGAGTTGTCTCCTGTGACTTATGCAACATAACGTTTTCTTTGCCATTACTTTCTCTTTGCTTTTTTTCCCCCAGGGATAATTGGTACATTGGGAGCAAACAAGTACAGCAATGATTCCAGCAGTGCTGAACCACTTCCTTTCTTCTCCCAAATTTTTGCTCTGTGTTCACTCCTGCCATTCTGAACTGATGTGTTATGTATAGGTCTTGTTACATTCTTCAAGAGTTCTTTGAGTTAGGGGTGTAATTTTCTTGTCTAGTATTATATATTGAACCATTTGTTATGTTTTTTCATTAGGAATTGTGTGTCTGAAATTATTTTATAATGAAATTCTGAGATTTATTGAAATGGTTAGAAATTGCATAAATGGCTGTGGTAAATGCTGCATTAGATACAAGTAGACTCATTTACTCCCAAACAGGAATGCATGTACAGATAGCACCTGCATCCATCTGAACAAGGCTTTGTCTATATATACATTAAGATTAAAATGGGTTTTGCATATTTCTGATCTTCTTTTTCCAAACAAAATGTGATTTATTTGCAACTTTATTTATTTTAAGATTCAGGTTCTTATTGAATCCTACTATTAGTTAGTGCCGTGCTATGAGTTACTGTTTTGCGTACTTAAACTTTATGACACTATTTGACTGTCAGTATGCCATTTACGCTGCTTCCTTCTGTACCGTGTTCAGGGGCTTCAACTCAGAAAGTCTGGCAGCAATAATCTCATCTGTTTTCCTATTCTTATTTTTAGTTCTTTGGCATCTGTGTTATAATGCTTTGAAATGAAAATAAGCTTGGATAAATGTAAAGTCAGTGTCCAGACACTTGTTTCTGGAGATAACTGCCTTTGGTTAGGAAGTCATAGAATAGGGGTGGCTGTGGCATAGCTGCAGGATAGAGCAGATAAAGAAACTGCCTGGTTGGCTGTGACCTCTAGATGGACTCTGGCTATCTGTTTGGATAAACTCTAAAATGCTTTATGATTAGGCTTTCATTGCACACGGACCTCCTAATGTAATCTGTTAACATTTTTAAGACAGGAAAAGAGACAGAACCCAAGTTTTAATTAGTACTGGCTCTTGTAAAACAGCTGTCCATAAAATCAGTGACATTCCTATTTGGACATAGGTGCATTTTTCAAGCTCTTACACAACTTCCTTGTGTGGGTTGCTGTCTTCGCTTCCTTGAAACTTTTATTTTTAATATTCATGGAATGCTTTAAAAGAATAGTTAGCCATTTTGTTATTTGGAGGGCAGTGTCGGATGCAGATTTGAGACATTGGGACTTGGCATTTTGTGATTGATATTTCTGAATGGCAGAGTAGGATAATAAAAAAACCTCAAACACGCTCTTCCATCTAAAAATCAGTACATTTGAAATGGAATTTGGAAAAAAAAATATAAATGCAAGCATTGTGAAGAGATTGAAAGTTTTTTCTGGGAATGAGAGGCCCAGTCATTATTATTTGGCCCCACTGGCCTCATTGTTTCAGAATATCTTTGTGTGTGACACAACATTTCTTTTATATATAAAGGAATTAATTTTAATTTTTGTCATTCACCTCATACTGATTTTATTTGAAGTTTTGAATTGTGCACCAGTAAAGCACAATATAATTTTGAAAAACAACTTTTTATAAAAAAACTCTGTAATAAAATTAGTTTGAAAACTAGTTTTTTAAAAAAAATCATTTTGCAACCAAAATCAATTTGGATCAGTTTACCAAAACATGAGCAGGATTCAGAAACAGCTTGTTGGCTGAGCTCAACAGCAGGAGAAGCTGTAGTCGATCAGTCCTACCCTCTCCAGCAGGTGTAATACCATTTGATGGAAATTGCAGTACATGGTTTCAGGGGACATGTGGATAATATGTCCAGATGATAGCAACATCAACAAAGTATAGAAAAAAACATAGGCAGATGTTTGGCTTATTCTGTCTACACGGTTACATGTACTTAAATTCGCTGTAATGGAGTTTATCTACTGTCGTGTTGTGGTTTGCTCCCTTACAAAGAAGGGTTTTATGGCAGGCTGCTAATCTTGCAAAGCAGTTCACCTGTTGCAGCAGCTGTATTTTGCAGCCTTCCCTGCAGGATTTTTTACCTTTTTTTTTAACCTTTTTTTTTAACCCTTTTCCCCCCCTTCTCTTTATTTCCAAATGTATTGAAGTGCTAGGTTTGACTACCGTGAAACAAATTGCTTCGTTTTTGATGTACAACTGGGTGTTCTTGCAGTGCAACTGGATACTTCAGACCTTCAGAGAGAGAAGATAAATTGCACATTTTTCTGATGTCACCTGGGAAGGGGGGGAGAGGGGAAGCCTCTAGGTTTATCTAACTGGATAACTTTTACTTTTGATTTTTATTTTCTGCTCTGTGTGTTCCAGAAGTATGGCTACTCTTGAAATTACAGAAATCGAATGTTGACTAAACTTGATCTATGGAATACTAAAATGTATCAATAATTACTGAAATATTTAGACATATGTTTAACTTATGAGCCATTGTTCTTCAGATGCATTTATGCATAATTAAAAGTGGTGGTGTATCCAGCTATTCTATCATTCTGTCAGGAGGTCCAGGGTAGGGCATCCTATATCTATTAAATGCTCCTGTCTCATTCCCACTACTAGAACTCCTTAAAATTCTAGATCAACACAGCTTGCAAATTTAAATTCAGTGCTTTGTAAGATTAATTCAAAAAATGTATCAAACTATAATTTTGAAGCTGATGTGAGCATTTAAAGAAAAGGGAGCTTATCTGCTTTTCATTTAATGCAGCATGAAATTAACATCTGAATCAAACAGCAAAATTCTTGTAAATAAGATGCAGCATTTATTATGAGACCTCATTATTCCATATGCATAGTAATATTTTCGAAGTGTAATTTTTCATTCTTCCTAAGCTGCTCAAAATGTTTCCCCCTGTTTTTCAACAAGGCATTGTGTGTTGATGTTTGTAATTAATTCATTTGCATATAGTCATTGTCATTAGAAAGTCAGCATTTTCACTGGTTGCAGTTGTCTGAGTTATCCAAAACTTTCTCATTTAGAAATAATTGAAATTATAATTTAAGTCTCATAGTTTTTAAGCTAGCCATTATTTTCAGTGTTATTTCTCACATGACTGCTTCTCAAGCTTAAGCTTATTTCGCTGTAAATAATTTTGTAGTTTCCATTTTGGTGGAATTCTCAATGTAGAGTATTTTCTTTTAGGGAGCACATAGTTGCAAGTTATTTATGTGAGGTACTGTATCCAGAGCCATGTGTACTCAGTTGCTATGGAGACACCTGTCAGCCTCTCTTCCTAGGAAAGTGACAGTCAGGTGTGGCACCAAACATGCCCAAAGCAGTGGTGTGCAGAAAATTCACTAGCAGGTACAAAACCTGTGTCACTGGCTTGAGAGATGTGTTCTGTAAATTCAGGAAAGGAAAGTAAAATCCTAAAAAAACCCAAAACGTGTGCACTTTGGCTTACCTCCAGGAGGTTATGTTCCCCTCTGTCCAGTCCTGACAATAATCCAGTTGTCAAACTTCATAAGGCAATTAGGATTGTAGAGACTCTCTCATTGTCTGTAGAGACTGTACCCTATGCAAGTACTGGATCAGAAAGCGCTCCTTGCACCTCTCCTGTATCGAACATGAGCTAGAAGAACAAAAGATAGAAATTGTTTGCAGTGCTTGTGAAGCTGCTTAAAGGGTAGGAAAGTGATTTATAAGGCTTTAATTTTCAAAGTCTTCCTCTTTATGTGGTATTTCACTGTTGGAGGACTATGCTCTTCCAAAAACAAGACATGAAAAGTGGTTAGGGACACTTTATATTCCAATGATGCTGTCAAAGAAATCCCAAACATTGTTGCAAGGTCTCTGCCCACTTTTCATGAATGTATTCAAGGGAGGGTGTGCTGTATTTCTCTCTCTGTGTCTCTCTCTTTCTGGCTTTTCTCTGCAATGGACGTGAGCCAGAGAAATGTCTTTCCTGGTCAATGCAGTCTCTTGTTTGAGGAAATGAAGTAGAGTGCATCCCATTAAATTATTTCTTTTATTCTAATTTCAGTGACTTTGCTTTTGGAAAGGATACACACTTTGCCAGCCATGTAATAAGAAAAACCACTCTGTACTAAATAGAAATCAAGTTTTAGGGATGGGAAAATAACACAATAATAAGAAAGCTTCAGTAGAGGTGAAATTTGGCTGAAAATCCTGATTTTGGTACACTAAATATATACTCTCCCATTTTAAACCAGAGAGGAACTTGCTCTATAAATTTTCAGCACTTGCTAAATCAGTTTGATGTCGCATTTTGCTTGTCACATGATTGGATAATGTAAAATACACAAGGAATAGACAACAAACAGGTCCAGAAAATTAAGTTGCTTTTTTTGTATTCTTACAGTTTAGCATTGCAAATGTTTCTGGTACTTGTGTATTCCATTCTGGTGAGACTGTCCTCGAAAGGGTCTGAATCCCCTGAGCCAGACTTACTGAGAAAGAGGCTTCTCAGAGTATATCCAGTGCAGCTCTCAGACTAGGGAAAGTTAGTTAATTTAGTTAGTTAATTTATACAATAGCCTTGCATGGTGCAGGCTATTGTGTAAATTAGAATGTCTGTGAGATGAGAGGAATAAACTTTGTAAGGTAAGACAAGTTGGACCATCTCTGATCAATTCACAATATAAAACAATATTCTCCCATGTTGATATAATTGGAGATCATATCCATTCCTAGCCCTTAGGTGCACTAGGAAGAAGCTACACCTCTCACTCTGATTAGGTAGAGAAAAATCCTAGAAAATCTCTTTTGCTACAGAAGTGTTCTGAGAGGGAGAGTAATTTTGATGGCACAAAAAAAGTTACCTTGTACAGTGTGCCTGACAACCATCTGGCCAAATTTTGCTGCTTCTGGGGTGGTGTGTTTGCTTCAATAACCTTGATAAGGTTAGTTTCAGACAGGGCTATGCGCAGTAACTCTGTGCACCAGTACATGCTGGAAGCCACCAGGCTGACAAGCAGCTTTGCCAAAAAAGACCCTGAGGGGTCCTAGTGGAGACCGAGTTGAACGTGGGCCAAAAATGTGCCCTTGTGGCAAAGAAGGTAACCAGTGTCCTTGGCTGACTTAGGAGGATGAGTGTTGCCAGCAGGTCAAGGTAAGTGATCTTTCTCTCCTGCTCAGCACTGGTAAGGCCACACCTCAAGCACTGGGTCCAGTTCTGGGCTCCTTAGTTCAAGACAGATACAGAAATATTGGAGGGGGTCAAGCAAGGAGCCACTAAGGTGATGAAGGGACTGGAACATCTCCTTTGAGGAAAGGCTGAGAGCTGAGGCTGTTCAGCCTGGGGTAAGGAGGTCTTGGGGAAGGAAGTCGTCAATATGTACAAGCACCTGAACAGAGGGTGTAAAGAAGAGGGAGTCGGATTCTTTTCAGTGGTGCCCAGGGACAGGACCAGGACCAGAGGCAATGGACACAAACTGAAACATGGAAGGTGCTGTATGAACACCAGGAGACACACTGTTACTGGGAGAGTGACTGAACTTTGGAACAGCTTGCCCAGAGAGGATGTAGGTTCTTCTTCCTTAGAGATATTCAGAAGCTACCTGGGCATAGTCCTGAACAGCTTGCTCAGGGTGGCCCTCTTTGAGGGGCCTCCAGAGGCCCCTGCCCACCTCCACACTTCTGTGATCCTATAAAGGTGCCTGCCATTTATGGTTAGGGTATATGTCCAGCGCTGGTGGATTACATCCTCGTTTGTGAGCGGGTTAGGGATTGGAAGCAGCCACAGTAGTCTTGGATGTTAGCTATGTTATGCAAGTAGAGACTGTAATTCCAAATTCTCATTATTTCAGGCTAGCGAAGATCATTCAGAAGTGTCACATCATATCTCATTTCTATGTTTGAGACATTCGGCTGTGCAGATCACATGGCTTTGACAAATAATCCCAACACATGCACAGTTCTGTGATGCTGAAAAATCCAGCTAAAACTTTGGTACCACGGGTTTAGTATTTCTGATTTGTGAAGTAAAAACAAGGTTTCCCTCTTCCTGCTGCTTCAGTTCATGGCAAGTACATATTTCTACTTCCCCTCAGCCATGGAATGGTCAGAAATCCATCTGCTGTACGGTCAATGTGCTCCTGGAGGGCAGGAGAGCCAGATGCTTTCTAGTCATCACAGATCTGCTTCCACTTACCAGCAGAATTGGGCACTCCATCCACCCCACATGGGCTTGAACAACAGCAACTCACCAGGCGCAAAGGGAGATTTTCAGGCTCCGTGGTGCTGCCAGACCCTCAGTTCCTCCCAGGCTGTGCAATCAGTTTCACTCTAGTCCCTGTTTTCTCAGGATGCCTTGTCTAGGGAGGTGAGAGGGAGCTTTGCTGGAGGGGTGATTCTCATTCCCTCCGTCTCAGACCAGTTTGGAATGGCTTTTCCTGTTGCTGTCATGGAAACGGTGTGCAGAGTCACAGAAGAAGGCATATGTGTGGCGTTCAGCTGCTGCCAGGTGTGGGGAGGAGAGAGCCCTCATTTTACCCAGTCCAAGTTCCCAATGGGGGAGAAGATGTCAGATTTTAGAAGGAGGGGGGCAGGGGGAAGAACAGTATGGCTCTAAACTGCAGCCTAGAAACCATGTCTGGAAATTAATTTGAATTCCCTCTCTGCCGTTTAATTCACTTAAAACACTGAGTTTAAAATTCTGCGTGCATGACTTGTTTTCATTTTACTTTCCTTTTCAATACTGTGACATCATGAACCTTTTTTTTTTTCCTGAAAAGGGAGCTGCAACTCCTCCCTGCTTGTTCTGTATTTAGGATCAGGGACTTTAGTAAAATGCATTGTATGAGACAGGTCTTGGACCTGTTATCAACACTGCTAGTAGGTTCCTAGCAGGAACCCAGTTCCACAGGGATAGATGCAGTTTTGATGACTGTGTTTGGCTGTAATAAAGACTTGAATTTCAGATGATTTTCACAATACTGTCAATGAAATATTCTGATTGAAGTCATACAACAAATTTATTCATTCATTATTTCTACTCGCTCTCTCTTCCCTCTTTTTTCTTTCCCCTGAATCAATGAAAGTAACAATGACTCCTATGGCTCTCTTATTTTGTAATCGTATCATAGCAGTAATTTTGATATTGCTTCTGTAAGGAACATCCCTGTGGAGATGCTTCTCTCAGTTTTTGTCTACTGACAGTTTCCTCGACATCATTTTGGTGGCAACTGAGTAGTCTTTGAACTGAAATCTGTGCTGTAATTGTGGAAGCAGCACAATTGTCTTAGTGAGACATAGTAGTTCTGAAGTTCAGCAGGTGTTGCTTGTGTGTTTGATCTCCCAGAGGCATAACCACAAATCCAGTCCAGTATATTTAATATTCTTTTCTATTCATTGCTTTGCCTACAATGAGTAGTACAAATCTGGAATGTTTCTCTTTGATTGTTTGAGAACTCAGTAACAAAATCTATTTAGTGTTGTATTGAAAAAATAGCCTGGATTCCCAGTGTGGATGTTTTAAGGATGAAAATCTATTTTTCTGTAGAAAAACCTGATACACTATGTTTTCTGGTATCTGTTTGGTGGCAATAAATGTATGTTTTACTAGTAAGAAGAGCCATTGTTGGATGAACTATCTTTACTGATGACCTCAAGTATATGCTGACTAAAGAGTAAGAACAAGGCCACAATATGTGATACTGTCTTCTAATACTCAAAAGCCACCTGTTTTCAGGTTTCCATGACCCAGTGAAGTTGTGATGTACTTAGTAACCATCAAAAGCATGCCTATTACATAAATAATCATGTTCTTTCGTCTGTTTTCAACTCAGTAGAGTGCTTCTGGGTCAAAATCAGAGCTATTGAGAGAAATCTCATGGTGTTTGCTATGGACCAAGGTGAGAAAGAAGAGGTGCATCAAGCTTTCACTTCTAAGAGGCCTCAGGCTCTGGTTCTCAAGAGGGAATTCTACCATTCTGGTACTGGGAAAACAGCACAGTGGTGCTTAACAATCTGGGACATTTTCAGGATGCATTGGGAACAGCTTCTTTATGTGGTTGTGGATGGATCAACTAGGAACAGTGCTCCCCTGGACTGAGCGTTTACCAATAAAGACCTGTTGGAAGATAAAAATGTCAGCAGCAGCTGCAGAGACTGCAAGAGCATAGAGGCCAAGGACTTGAGGAGGACAAGTCATCAAATAAAGACCTGAACTTCAGAAAAGCAGATTTCAAGTCTGTCAGGGAACTTCTAGGAAGGATCCAATGGGAACTTGTCTTGGAGGGCAAAGAAGCTCAGGAATGTTGGGAGATTTCCCAGTGCAGCTGCTTCTTGAAGTACAAAAGAGCAGTCTATCCCCCTAAGCAGGAAAAGGAGCAGACATAAAAAGAAATCAGTTGGAAAGGCACCAAGCTACTAAGAGAGCTCAGATGAGGAAAGGAGCACTGGAGCAGCGCAAAAGGGGACAAACTTTCAAAGACAAATGTAGAGGTACTGCTTCAGTGTACAGGGATGCAATTAGGAAGGCAAAAGCTCAGCTGGAACTCAAAGTAGCGAAAGATAATAAGAATAATGTAAGAGTTTCTGCAAGCATATTAGCAAGTAGAAGTACAAAAAAGATTTAGCTCTGCTGCTGATAAGGGCCAGTGAGTTCATCAAAAATGGCACAGAAAAGGCTGAGGCACTCGGCCTCTCTTCTTGGATAATGTCAGGCCCCAAAACTCTGTGTCAAGAAGCAACAAAAAAGCAAATGGCACACCACTGATAGTACAGAAAGTCAAGTGTTGTTGCCCTTCAGCCCTACTGTCCTCCATAATTTTTTGCTGTTGCCTAACTTTGTTGACCTGTTGCTCATTCTTTGTTTCAAGTCATTCTATATGTATTAAACAGTGTGGAATATGGAACCAGAATTTCTGGTCCACCTGTCCACTGGTGGATGCCTTCAGCTAGCAGAATTTACCATTTATTTCCTGATTTGACCTCCTATTTAAGAAAGAACTTATCTGTACAGAAACCTTCTAGATAACTTGTTCATGTTTATATTAGAGGCCACAAATTCTGTTCTCTGTTACAGACTTTAATTTGTTACAGACTATAATTTGCCCAGTAAGACTATCAGGCTTGCTGGTCTATAGTCTTCTAGATCTCCTTGAAACTGGCATTGTATTCAATGTCTTACAGTTTTAAGCCGTGTATTTCTTAGTTCCTTAGAACTATTGAGCAAATACCATCTGATCTTCAATTTGCTACAGGTTGCTTTGTCATTTTGTTTCATGACCTATTCACTTCAATTTCAGGCAGATCCTCTGATAAGACTCCCTCAGAGATTTCTTAGCATGAGAATCAAATAGTAAAAATTTCCACAAGGGATTCATTTGGTTTCTCTTCAGTGAACCCTTTTATATCCTCACCAGTGGTTTTACAGACTCTCCAGGCAGATTCTTGCTCCTGATGCATTTGGAGAAGTAGTTGTTTGTTGCTTTCATGCTTTTGTCTATTTGTCCCTTAAAATCATGTTGTGCTGTCTTATCTTCTTATGTTTAGCCTGGCAGTATTTACACTCCTGTATTTTCTTCACCTGAAGATGATTTCAACTTTCAGAGAAAGTGTTTCTTATTAGTAACAGCTCCCTCTGCCCTAACTTCTTGTGTCTTGACCTTTCCTTGATACACTGCCTTGACTCTGTGCATTTATCATATGCTTCCAACAACTAGTTTCCCTACTGTCTATAAATACTTTACTTTCAGTTTTAAGCAAGCTTTTTGATATTTTTTCTTACGTATTTTCTCTTTTTATGCGGCTCCTAACTGGCAGGTGCTCTGCTTTCTGTAGGGATGTTGTATTTAAGGACGGAATGATCATTAAGAGTGGCTTCTCAAGTGTAAGACGTGAAACTATCTTGCTTCACCAAGTCAAGAATTTAATCTATTCTTGTGGGCATCCCGAGCGTCTGAATATGATATTATCTGAAATTCAGGTTATGTGCCACGTCATTGTATTACTGCTGCTTTATTTCTTTTTTTGTACCAAGTGTCAGGGTAATTGAAGACTCCCAGAACTATTGCATTTTGTACCCATCTTTCAAAATACACCTCTGCCAACTCCATACTGCATCAACGCATATGTCAGCCCATAAAAGGTATTTTTATTCCATGAGGTTGTTTGTTTTACTGATTCTAAGCTCTTTCCCTACCTATCCTTGCCCATACTACAAATGTTATCCTGAAATACATGTTCCTTACCTATTTGTTTTCAAACAGGTGATTTTTAGACTATAATTTCATTATGAAAACCTTTTTACTTTGTTCAAAAGATGAGCTATTCATACCAGAATTTAGAAGAATAAGATCATAATGATACTTCTTAAAACTAACGTTTTCATTACTAATTGCTTTTCTTTTTCATAAGGAACAATATGAATCTGTTGGGAATTTCCTGAAACTGTGGTGTTTCCATAGGGTAGCCAGAAAAGGAATGAATTGCCTAATTATTTTACTAGTTCTCTTCTTTATAATAAAAGATGTAATAAAAGAGGAAATATTCAAAAGCTATTAAAGTTAACTGCTACTGCCACAGAATCATCTGTGAGAAAAAAATGAGCAAACCTCAAGGGTTTGCAGTCCTTGAGTTCAAATTGTTTTTAGCCCATGCTGGGATTTATTTTTTTTTCTTTAGTACTTAATAGTACTTAGTAGCAGAAATAAATGAACTATTTGACAAATCAGTGTACTGTTAGCTAGAATAATGGAATTTTTGTCTGAGGGTCCCTGTATTTGAGCTGAATTTACAATTTTGATGTAATCCTTTATTTATATGATTCAGTTAGTATAGCAAACTGTATCTCAAGTATGGAGAAAATCAAGTTTCTAAGTTGTTAGTTTCAAGACAAGAAAAAAAAAATCCTATGGGTATTAACTTGCGTGTGCTAGATTGTCTTAAAAAAAACCAACAAAATGCATCTTTGTTAAATAACTTTTGAATCTTGCTTAGTAACTTGCTAATGACCAACTTTTTAATAGCTACTCATGGCAATATTCAGATCAAGTATCCTAATTTATTCAGAAATTCAGGGATTATTGCAAATTATGGAGTCTGATTTTGGATATGATTTGCTGACATCTGTCTGTGTTGAGAAATAAGTCTTTCTTATAAGGTGAAGAAAATCAAAAGGAAAAATTACTCACCAAAATAATTTCCTCAGTTCAAGTAGGAGAAGAGAAAGGGAATAGTTGGCTGCTCTTTTAGACCATTTTGGACAAGTGCAAAGGTAATGATTTATCATACTGGTTCTCCGTCTGTTCCCAATGCCTAGGATGCTGTGTATTCTCACATCTCTGGGAGGAAGAACTAGTTCAGAGGCATATAGATAGGGAAGTGAAGAACTCATGAATAAAATACTGGAGAAGACTTCAGCTCTCTAAGCATGTGAATAGACCACTCAAGAAGTTGTGTGTGTCGCTGGTGTGCACGTATGTTGGTGTGTGCACGTATGTTGGTGTGTGCACTGACACCTCTGCAGCTATTGCTGGCATCTTGGCACATTGCCCAGCAGAGCACAGGTCTGTTCAGATAAGGAAGGGAAACTAGAACCTGAGGATGTTGTCAGAAACTAGAACCGGAGGATGTTTCTTAGTACCTCAATGTCGAGGACATTTTTAGGAGTTTCACATTTTGTGACCATGTTGTTCAACTTCCTTTGCTTTCCATATGTCTTTCAACTATACAAATATATGTATAATTAAACATCTTCCATCTGCAACAAGACTGTGTTGCTTTTTTCAGGACAAAATTACTCTGCAGTTATGTACTGGAAAATCAAGGTAAAAAACATCAGTCCACAGTTCTGTCTGGTATGTTAGATTTGTTGAAAATGTGAAGTCAGGCTTCAAGAGCTGCTACTGTAAATGGAATTACCCTTTTCCACTTAGACGTATGCTTGGAAAGCTGAGAAGTAAATGAGAATTAGAAGCTCCGGCCAGTGTAAAACTGAAGAGTCCGGGGCTGTTACTAAACTCCAGCTCTATTTCTCTTGCTCTCCTTGGAGAAGGCCTACTACTTTGAGGATTTGTTTTGCTCTCACATTGAGCTTTACAAATAATAACAGTTATCCCTAAAGCAGGTTGACGTTTGTAAGGTAGAAAGTTAATTTAATCTTACATCCTTCTTAAATTGCTGCTGCAGAGGATGGAGAGGAAAAACACTTACATTAGAAAGCTCATAGTAGTTCTAATCCCATCCTAGAACTCCACAAAGTTTTTACTTACAGTTTATTGCTTTATGGGCACAAGTAGTTTGCTTGGGAGGAAGTGGAATAGCACAGCAGTCATGGTGTGTGATGAACCGTTGGGAGTGTTGGCAAGGGATGCAAAAACTAGTGAGAAGAGTTAGCTTACAGACGGAAGCTGAACATAAAACAGAGAGGAGAAAAAATGGGATAAAAGAGGACCAGACCATTTAAATAGAAAAATGAAGATAATTTTAAAAACTTTGGTGATTTTGCTAGAAAAGAATGCAATTTCCCGAGGAACAGAAGTCCAGGCGGTTGGGCAATGTGCCTTCGGAGAGCAAGGCTCGCCTGCAACTCACAGAGGAGCAGGGCAGTATGCCTAGAGGCCTAAAATATACAGTGGAAGGCAATTGTCACCATACTTGTATGGTGTATTTGTATCAGGATCCTAAACATGGAAAATGAAATAGAGTCTTATTTCTATAAAAGTTGATAAAGGCATAAAAGAGGACTCTTTGAAGTAATCTTACATGAAAATGAAGGAATAGTTTATTTTTAAACACTGTAATCAGCCAAACTAGTTCTTTATCCCATAAATAATCCACATGCATAATAGCCTTGATGCCATGTTATTCTCATGTAAAGAAGCATGGGATTGCTAAAACAGTCAAATCAGGTGAAGGAATAAGCTAAAGAAATTCAGGCTGATAAAATACAAGCATTTACATCAAGTGAAATATGTCTTTATGTAATCATCATGATCAGAGAGTTTGGTAGCTTCTGATCTAATCAATAACCTTGGTATAAAGATTGGAAAAAGTATTCAGAGCTCATTAGTTCTAGGATCATGGAGAAAATAGGTTAAAAGAGACTCTGGAGGTCTGCTCCAAGTAAGTCTAGCTTCAGTGTTAGATCAAATGTGAAGATTGCAGTGTTTCACTACACTTGATGAATTGTTTGGTTTTGGATATTTTTTTAATTACTGTTTTTGTTGTTTGTGGTTGTTCTTTTACCTTTTGTTCAGTTAGAATTTACTTCATTGCAACTTGTCACTGTTGCCTATGTCCACTTGCTGCATATGCCTGGCAAGAGCCTGGTGATGTGTTCACTATAATCCCCTTTAAGAAGTGAAAGTCTATGACAACCGTACTGCAGGCTGGGGGCAGAGTGTCTGGAAAGCTGCCCAGTGGAAAAGGACCTGGGGGTTTTGATTGATAGCAGCTGAACATGAGCCAGCTTGTGCCCCTGTGGCCAAGAAGACCAAGGACATCCTGGCCTGTACCAGCAGTAGTGTGGCCAGCAGGACCAAGGCAGTGATTGTTCCCCCTGTACTCGGCACTGTTGAGGCCACACCCCAAATCCTGTGTTCAGTTCTGAGCCACTCCCTGCAAGAATGACATTGAGGGGCTGTCACGTATCTGGAGGAGGTCAACGGAGCTGGTGAAGGGTCTGGAGGGTCAGTCATATGACGAGTGGCTGAGGGAGCTAGGATTGTTTAGCCTGGAGGAAAGGAGGCTCTGGGGTGACCTTGTTGCTCTCTACAGCTTCCTGACAGGATGATATTGCAAGATGAGGATCAGTCTCTTCCTCCAGATAGTTAGCCAGGACAAGGGCACAACAGGATCAAACTGTGCCAGAGCAGGTTTAGGTTGGGCATCAGAAAGAATTTTTTCACTGACAGGGTTGTTAAGCATTAGAACAGAGTCATCCCTGGAAGTGTTCAAGAAACAGCTGGATGCGTCACTTAGTTCTATGGTCTAGTTGACGTGGTAATACTTGGTCAAAGGTTGGACTTTTAATCTTGCAGGTCTTCTCCAGCCTTAGGATTCTATAAAAGACATTCTCACTACGTGGTCTCTTCTCCATGCTAACCAAACCAAATTTCTTCACCTTCTGATTATATAATCTTCTGCTTGTGCTTTAATCTTCTGAGCATCTTTGTGGCCCTCTGGTGATCTTGCTTCAAAAGCTTGTCATGTTTTGTCCTGGTTGCCCAAAGTCAGGCACTATACTCAAGATGCAGCTTAAGGAGTATCAAATAAAAGGGAATCATTAGTTCAATTGTTTCCTTGTTCTGCTAGAGGCTCTCTTGTTAGTGCAGTGAAATGAGTGGTTGGCCATCGCCACCACAGGAATGCACTGTTAAGTCATAACTTTGTGTCTGACACACCCCCAGATCCTTACTGGGGAGGTGCTGGACTTTTACATGGGGTTCCGTCCTCTGTGCAGGACTGTTTGTTTTTCTTTCATGAGTTTCATGACACTCTTGTGGCCTATTCTTCCAGCTTGTCAAAGTTCTTCTGAACGGTAGTCCTGCCCTCCAGTGTATGAATTGCTTCTTTCAGGTTGGTTACCTGGAAACTTGTACTTGCTTACAGGTGCAGTCACCTCTCCATTAAGATTCTGCAAGAACTTACATACCCACCACTGAGTTTCTGAATCTGTTGCCTCTCTGCTTATTTGATTACCTTTCTGTGAGCTTTTTTCCATCACCCCTGTGTTTTTCAGTATAGTGGAAGAATGAAACAATCCAGTGAAAAAGGATAAGAGCAGAACAAATGAAAACACAGTCCAACAATGGAGAGTGTAGAGAATGTGAAAGGTATTAATTGGTACATTCTAAAGATAAATTTTGAAGTTTTTGAACATTTAGTGTCAGATGTTTAGGGGCATTGCTAATGGTGTTTTTCCTGTTTTGAAAGCATGAAGACACTCTGTTTTCCTTCTATTTACAGGATGGGCTGTCAGGTCTGGTTTATGTCTGATGATATCTGTCCCTAGATTTCTGCCAAGTTAAACTTTTCTAGGTTTTCTGTTTTCCTTAGGAAGTATGTGCTCCAGTTTTTGCTAATCATGTGTGTTTGGTACAATAGGTTAAAAAATAGTTTGTTACCAACATCACTCTGAGTAGTGGCATTCAGTGGAGTGTACAGATGTGGAGTATATGAAATTGTGCATGATGTTATAGGATGTGCCTAGGAATATGCACATACTTGTGATGTTAGTTGAGGTAAATGTCTTCTTAACAGGTTACAAAAGGGTAGAGCCAATGTCGTACACTTCTACAGCCTGTGTACTTTTTGAAGTTCTGTGGTTTCTAACATGCTCCTCTGAAAGACTTCAATCCCAGAGACAATTTATTTGTTTGTGTAGCTGTAATCAGGTTTCCTGTATTCATCTCACCAGGGATTCCCAGCCTGGATTATCAGGGCTGTCATTTGTCTGTATTTGAGGATTCAAATGATCACCAGTGCCCCAATTAGATTTTGTGTAGCATATTTGCAATCAAAAGCTAAACACTTCTTTTTTAATGCCATGACCTAAAGATTCTTAGGAACCCAATAATTTTGCAAACCTCTTGTGTCTTAATTTAGATAGGCGATTTTAGGGTTTTGGTTTTGTTTGTTTTGGATTTTTTTAGCTGCTTTTTACTGTCACTACTGATTTTGCCATGTCTTTTGCTTAGCATCAATACACATCTCTTTGTGAAAGGACTGAAGGACTACTGGGTAAATACAGATGATCCAGCAGATGAAAGCATAAAAAATAACAAAATACCTTCTGGTTTGGTGTGCCCTGAGCTCAGGAGTTCCTAACTTGTCCAAAGACTGAAGATCTCCATCATGCTTTTTCAGTGTCTGGACCGCTGTGAATTGTTATGACCCGACTCAAGTCTTATATTGTGCTTGAAGCTTTGGTGGCTGCAGAGGATAGGTAAAATAAAACTCAGGCTGATAAAGAAAGTACATCGAGTTTCCATCTATGGAATTATGAATATTTTTCACCAAATAAACCCCACCATGGTTGTAGACAAATACCATTTTTGAAACATAAATTACTTCAGGCCCTAGCTATATATCACTTCAACACAATTTGATAAGGTTATCATGAAGTTCCTCCCTTTCCAAGTTGCTTTCTTGAGTGATTTCTCTGGATTACTCTCATCATTATCTCTGATCTCAGGTGGCTTCCCATTCCCACATCCTCTCCTGATGCCAAATGCTGAGGACTGCCATGCTGGTCACTGCATTTTGTAGTTCCTTTGCGTGGGCACTTGCTTTAGCATTATTGCCCTTCGCAGCACAGTCCTTGAGACTACTCTTGGCATGTTATTATGTAAATTAATTTTGATGTTGCATTGTATTTCTGCTGCTCTTCATTCTGCAATTGTCTTGACAACAGATTTGCATAATCAGTGAGTAGGAATTTGTTTTTAATTTTGATGTTCTGATTAGCTTGATTCAGATAAATAATAGAGAATTGTGAAGATAACACAGTGTGGCGTGAACTGGTGAAAATGATTGTAAACACAACAAATAAGACAAATGATGGAGTCAGGTTCAGTGATTATTTTTATAAAATGTAAGCAAATGCTGTTTCTGGTTTCTGTCTTCTTGCACTGTGACAGCTGCCTGAAATCTAAACATACTGATTTATTCAAATATTAGTCACTCTCACTGCTTCCCAAACAAAGAAAAGGAAGCTTATTAATTTGTTTTCTGCTAGGGTTTCTTGGTATGGAGGGAAAACAGATTCACAAATCTTACTTGAATTCTTCTCTCCTTTTTCCAGTCCAAAGGCTGTGGACCTGCACCTTTTTCAAGGCATGAGGGAATACCAAAGACAGATGCTTATTAAATTAAATTAAATGTAGAGGATAATTCTTGGAGTTATAATTGTTTGGCTCTGCACATATCCCACCTCCCCATCTTTTGTGTCCTTCCTTTAATTTCTAACTTCTGGTGGCACCTGACAGAAGATAATTAAGTAAGAAATAGTAGCAATTAAAAAGCTAGTAGTGAAGTTCCTGTTCATGTTTCCTAGCCATTTTCATGTATTAGAAACCCAAGATTATTTCTTTCTTAAGTGATCGAGTACATCTCTGCTTCCTGCTTGAGGAGTAACGTAGATACAACTGCCCTTTCCTAGTCATCTCTGCAGGGCACGACTTAAATAACGTGGGCAGTGAAACCAGGAAACATCAATTTGTACATCTTAAGAACAGAAGAGTTTCCTCAATAAGGAGCTGGGGAGAGACAGAATGAGAAACTCCTCAAACCAATCAGTTTAGGGCATGTGCTGGAGTAGCACTTGGTGTAATAGGACTGAAAGAGATTTCATGGAGGATGAGTCATGAAACGTGCTAGGAAATGAAAGAAAGATGGAAGGTGGAAGAGAACAGTAAGCAGTAAGTAGGAAAGAAAAATAAATGACAGAGTGAAGAGTAGAAAAGTATGTTTTGGAGACTAGAATCATGAGCAAAAAAGCATTCTGGGGACACAGTAATCATAGGTAAAGGGTATTAGTTGAGGAAATGAAGAAGTTTCTGGAAAAGTTGTCAACCGGAGTGATTAACTGAAGGAATACAAAGCATAGAAAATATATGAGAAGATATACAATCCAGACAGTTGAAGGAAAAAAAAAAAAAAAAGCAAAATAATATTTGCGTTTGAAGTATTTCCGTAAAATAGGTTTGGGGCATTTCTGTATTTAGTTGGCTTGGGATTGCATGGACAAAAGGGAGAAACTAGAAAACTGTTGTTTGTACCCCTACTAGACTTAAAGAACACAATAAGCTGCACTTTGTTGTCCAGGAAAAGGCAGGTGGACAGACAACATAGAGAGCGAGGAGCATTTGTTCCCCAGTTCTTGATGCTTAACATTCCCTTAGCAGCATTGTGGGGACAGCTGCACCTTCTTAGTAGGGCGGGTAAGACGAGTGCCTGTGCTGAGCCATGGCAAAGAGCACACCTGACCTGCCTCACCTGGGATGGTGAGAGCTGAACTGACTGGGTGAAAAACTATGCTAAGCACCAAAATTTGCACTGTTGTGGTAGAATCAAGTGGCTTAAAAAGTGCAGTGGGACAGAATAAGTTAAAAGTTCCGCTTGTATTTTGAAAGTAAACATAATGTTCATTTAGATTTTCTTGAGTATTTTATACTATCAAAATTTCTCCAAGCTTGTGTGCTTTGATTTAAGCATGCTGGCATGGCAAATACTGTACCACTTTGATTTTCCATTCTTCAACAATTTAGTAATATTTCTGTTGCAATCCTTTCTGCATTAAGGGTTTTATTTTATGCAAACAAGACCCGGATTTGAATAATAACTCTTGGAAAGCCGATAAACTGTCTCTTCAGCTTTTCAGGCAATTGATCCTTCTAGGTGAGAGAAATGCTTTCTGTGAAGGAGGCATATATGAAACAGGCAATTATTGTTGGGTGATTTTTGTTAATCGTATCTTCAAACAACAGTGAAAAAATATTTCTGCAAACTACAAAAATGTGCAGAGAATATTAACTATTGATTAGTTTAGCATTGTTGACATTTAATGAGCAGTAATGTTTTGGTCGTTCGTCAGTCTAACTTTCAGTGGTATTCTTGTGCTCTGTATAGATTTGTTTGGTATAATAAATTCACAGCTAAGCAGACTTTGTCACATAGTGGCCATTTAAGTATTAAGTGGCTATTTCATGCTGAATATAACCTATGTAGAAGTTTCCCTTTACTCACAGTACAGAAGTTTTTCCTTGACAATAGCAAGAGAAACAAGGAGGAATGATCCAGCTGGATTAAGCAGAATGACCACCAGCCAGTTCCTTCTTACATTTCTGTTATCATTTGCCTCATTTCAGAGATTTGAAAAGTTTAGTGCCTTCATTTGCCCTTGACTACTTGGTTATAGGTAGGACTTAGAATGAACACCTATAAATCCTACTCCTACTATTTCTTCCTTTCTCTCATATACTAAATCCTTCAATGTCACTTGGTGGGCATAAGTCATAACTCCAGTAATTTCCAGTGCTGTTCTGCCCAGCAGGACCTTGCTGGGGAGTTGTTCAAGGGACTCTCTCCCATACCTCTGCTTTACAGAGAGATCGTTTGGGCAGGGGGGGGAAAGTGGAGAAAGAAATAATGGCTTCATTTGTGTCGATAAGGAAATTTTTTAAGAAAATTTTTCTCCTTGAGCCTTCAACAAACCTAAATAAAAGGGGCAGGAGAGATGTTTTTGTTTACCTGTGAAAATGATGCAATGTTACTGTCCAAAATAAAAGGGCAGCAACACTTGGCAAATTTACAATAACCGTAACTCCCCTAAAGGTGGTTAGTTTTTTTATTTGATAAAACTAGTGCTACAATATGTGAGGAATATAGCCATTTTAAAAATGTGGGGATTTTAATTATATTGGATTTACTTTTTTCTAAATAAAAAAGAATCTTTTGTGTATTTAAACAAAAAACACTTTAAAGTATCTTTATAAGCTGTGTGGATAAATCTTATCTGGTAGGACTGGTTTGGTTTCCTTGACAGAAAAGAAGAAAATTAATTTAGTGGTAGGAATTTTAGCACAGCTTTTGTCCAAAACTACTTGAGTTTCCCTTCTGCACATCATTAACTGCAGAAATTAGGCTGTGCTGAGGCCATATCAACACACCTTCAATTTACTTTATTTCACTCGCGTATGCTGTGATCGTTCTCTTGTCAAGTGCAGAAAGTTTTGTCACCACCGGATTATCCACAGAACTTAGCATAGTTTTTTAAGTAGCACAAAGTGTACTTATTTGTGATCATACTTAGGTCCGTTTGCTAAGATCTCTATGTTACTGGGAGATCTGCATGTGGGCTAAATTACTTAATATATTTAGAAATTTAATTTCTGATAAGCAGTCTCATTCTATGATATACATCATTAAAATAAATGAAAGAACAAGTAGGTGTCACCACAAAAATGTGAACCTTGTGTTAAAAAAGAAAAAAAAGAAAGCTTTGTTATAAGGCATTATGCTAATAATTCTTGCACAAATTTCATTTTTATGTGCTGAAATTCCTTCTTAATCTGTAGAGAAGTCAAAGCAAATGGTTTAACTTACTTTTTTCAGGAACTGCAGTTTGAGAGACTGACTCGAGAACTTGAGGCTGAACGTCAGATCGTAGCGAGCCAGCTGGAGAGATGTAAGCTTGGATCAGAAACTGGAAGCATGAGCAGCATTAGGTAATGTACAAATTATTGTTATGAATTATCACCAAGAACAAGTTCGATAATCTTCTTGTAAAAATAATATGCACTTAGGAGCATGAGATTTTAGTAGAGTTTAGTAGAGTGAAAATTTGCATTATGACCTGCTTTTTAAGAAGAAAGTTTCTTGCAATTTGGTATCTTCTTTGTCCAGTAACAAAATAGTAGTCAGATTTGGAATTCATTGATTTGCTGGTGTTTGAATGGATTATCAGCAACCTGTTTCCACCACCAATAGAGCTGTAATTTTCAGCTGAATTACAGCTGAAGAATTTTAGCTTCATAATTGCAGAGATGTATTGGTAAGTTTTGTAAACCTGCTTAATCATAATTTTATCACTCGATATTAAAAGTTTTAGAATGAATTATGTACAGCTGCTGACCTGTCATCAAAATTTAGTGAGAAGATATAAGTCACTCTCTTTGTTTAGACACTGGTTTACTTCAAGAAATTGTTCTGGTACATTGTTTGGAGGATGACAAGTTTATTTAAGAAAGTGTAACAAAAGGAAACCGATTTCTTGGTAAATTTAGAGGAAGTAGACTTTGTATTTTTTAGCTTCTTGATATGTGTGTTTCTTTGTTTTCTCAGTGTCCCTAATAAATGAAAGACTATGGTACTTGAGTTTCAAAAATTGAGAAAAAAATGAATTGTATAGGCACGTGTTCTGTTTTTATCAGTGGAAATAGGAATAGATAATATTAAGTATAACATGCCAAGCTTGGTGCCAAGTTTTGTGTGATAATAGTAGCAAAAATACAAATTGCATGGATCACTTTCTCAGTTTAAGCTATTCAAACTATGCTTTACTCAAATTAATGATTTTTCCATGATAATTAGGAAATAATTGTTTAGTAGAATGACAAAGATGTAACAAAAATATGGAATGCAAGTTCAATTAAAATGGCAGAAGTCAGAAAAAATCAGTGATTCAGAAGAAAATGTACATGAAATTAAGTGTAAGCATTCTTAATAAATTGTGAGAATTAACTCTTTAGGATAAACTCTTATTTTATGTAAAGTTTGTCACCATCTAGACTTGTTAATGTTAGAGGAAGTGTGTTTCTTAAAATTGTTTAATCACAGCCTATATTGGCATGTCAAATGTGCTTTCCTAGCACTTTAAATTTTACGTATGGTATGGCTGCATTTCAAGAAAGTTGTGTGAAATATGTTAGAGTAATACTGAGGTATGTTTAAATAATGATGTTATTTTAGGATCATTCCAGTCAGTGGTATGAAGGTTGGGAATTTTATTTTGTTGCAGAGAGATTTCCTTGGTGAAATTTTTTCTTAACTCAAAAGTGGAACTTTGTCAATATCAGCGATGTCAAGGTCAGATGACTCAGAATGAGTCCTGAGACTCCAGTTATTCAAGAAGTTTAAAAAGGACTGCTAATCTGTCTTTGTATAACAGAAGAATAAGGGAATAGAATAACAGAAGAGATTTTATGCAGATTTTTGGCATCTGTAATTTGCCCTTGAAATGTTTTACATATGACCAGGCAGTTTCTTGCATTTCAACAAAAAACATTTTAAGAAATACCTGAAATACTGCTTTGCAGTATTGATGAAGATAACATCAAAAGGTTACAGTTAGATAGCTGTCCTTGAACTTGGCAAGTGATGTAAAGAGGAAATAAGTAATAATCTAATATTGTTTGTATTGGGCTGTTGTTTACCCCATATGTATTAAATGAGTAATCTTCTGTCCAAAAAATTCTAAATCATCATTAGAGGGGCTTAGGACTAACACAAATATGAAATGAAGTCAAGTATCTTTCTGGCTGCTGTGCTGACTTTCCAGTGCTCATCCAGATTTGAGAAAGTTTCTTTATCATTGTATTCTTTGACATATCCTTGATCTGTAGTCATTTTTTTTAGGGGATTTGGCACTGTATTTAATAGGAATTTTGATAAAAAGGACTTGAGCACATTCTTTTCAGGAACAGGTGCTTGGCTGTGAACCAAAGGCAGAGTCAGTCGCTTCTGATAAAACTGAATAAAATACTTAAACCATGAGTTAGGACAAAACTTGTGAACTCCTCCCTTTCCCAGTTTCCCTGCTGGCAGACTCTGAACAGTTCATTACTCAGCCTGCTGAGCATTAAAATTTCATGATACATTCCATAAGGAGACAAGTCATGTTCTATGCTGCTCCATTCCTTTGGATGAAGTGCTTATTCCTTCTGGGCCCGATCTATCAGTCTGTCATTCCCTTTGGTATGAGGAGGCAAGTAGATGCCAGCATATCTTTAGAGTTCTTCATTCTCTGATAATTTTAAACACATAATAAAGAAATCTACTGTTAGCAAATACTTAAAACTTTAAGTTTCTGTTTCATATCCTTTATCACTGTTTTGAGCAGTTCCTTTGGATTTTTTATTGTTTTGGGGGCTTTTTGAAGGAGCCTTAGTGTTCAAACTGAGGGGCATATCTCAAACCTTGCCTACTCTTCTTCTTTAAGCACAGCATTTGCAAATTGGTCAGGCAATAGACTTTTTCTCAACTGAATTTCTACTCGCTATTGAAATTGGTAGAAGTGATGTGCCATTTGTTATTGAAAGTCTCTCGAATAGACTGGCATTTGTGCCTTAGTGCCTGAAGCAATATGCTGAATTTTCTATATATCTTACAAATAGCAAAAATACAGTCTAATAAACTGAATAATGTGGAAAACACACCTGCTTTGTATATGCTTTTTTCAGTAGAGTTTGCTTATTTAGAAACTCTTATGTTATTCACACTTTATTACCAGGAAACTTATATTTTCCTTAGGTAGATACAATTTTTGCAAATTCACTGGAAGTAAAAGTACAGCAAGTCTAATTGAGAAACCCATAAGAGCCTTCATTTCAAGAACATTGAAGAAATAGCAGGGATACGTTGTAACATAGCTAGACAGCTGCTGCTGTGTTGTCAAGTAAATAAAATTGCAATTACAGTTTTCCTGTACAGCTGTCAGTGTTAGATCTAATCTAGGCTACTTGTTGCTAAAGGATATTAGTAGTCTTCGTAGATATTTAATATTAAGGATTGACAAATCCAGTAGCCTCATAGAGGTGAGACTGCCGCAACCTAGACCTGCACAGATTGGAGAAATGGGCTGAATGCAATCTTATCAAGTTGAAATTCAAAAATGATGTGCAGGTGCATCTGGGGTGGCGTAACCCCTTGGTACAACACAGCCAGGGATAGAAAACAGCCTTGCAGAAAAAGACCTTCAGGACCTTGGAGGTCATTTCCAACATAAGTGATTCTCTGAATCAGCAGTGTGTCCCGGTAGCAAAGGCCCAGCTGCACCTTGGGCTGCAGCAGCAAAAGTGTAGCCAACAGGGCAAGTGATTCACCCCCTCTGTTTGAAGCTCTTTGGGACACACCTTGAGTGCCCCATCCAGTTTTGGGCATCCCACTACAAGAAAGACATTGACATGCTGGAGCAGGTTCTGTGCAGGGCTGCCAGGAAGGCAGGAGGCTAGAGAGCACCTGGGCTGTGAAAAAAAGCTGAGGAAACAAGAGAAGGGTCAGTCTTCTGATTGCAATCGGGTAAAGGAAGGACATGCAGATGACAGAGGAAGAGTGTTCTCAGAGGTGCATTGGGGTAGAATGATAGATGACAGATACAAGTTGGAATACAGAACATTCTAATTAGATACAAGGTGTTTTTCACCATGAATTTGGTTAAACATTGTCACAGGTTGCGCTGATAGGTTCTAGAGTTTCCATCTGTGGAAATAATAAGGACTTTCTGTTCCCACCTAAGTTTTCCTGTGTTTTTTATTACTATTTCATCATAAATCCTGGGAATAGAGTTGTATTCGCATTCTAGTAGTCTTTTTTTTTTTTTTTTTTTTCCATCATATTACAGGCTCCCCAGGGAAGTGGTCACAGCATCAAGGGTGCCAGAATGCAAGAAGCATTTGGATAAGTCAGGCACATGGTCAGATTCTTGGGGCTGTCCTAGGAGTTGGTTGTTGTGGTCCCCTTTTGACTCAGTATATTCTATGATTCTATTCCAGTATTTCAGAAAAAAAATCTCTCTCTGACCTGAACTGGCGAGTATGTTTGCTTCTGCTTGCAAATGTGGGTATTAAAATAAGAGTATAGGTTTTTAAACAAAGTGGAAAAATACATGGTTAGTATGGATTCTGGAGCAAAATATGAGCCAAAAGAAAGAGATATGTTTCTCATATTATTAGGACAGAACAGGTTTTGTTGTTGTTGTTGTTTGGGGTTGGTTGGTTTTTTGTTTTTTTTTTTTTTTAATGCAAAGAATTTGATCAAAAGTCCTGTGTAAAAAACACTGCAATTTTCAAGTAAAATTTACACGCTATCATGCATATAGAACATTCATTTCAATACATGTTAGAAAAGAGTTTAGCCTGCATTGTGGGTCTTTGTTAACTCAGGATTTATCAGTTAAATGTGTTAACCATTTCCACATTAGTTTGCTTACAGTGATATCTCCAAATGCTACAGAGAAGCTTCTGACTTGAAAACAAAAATTAAATAAACCTTTTAATTAAATGTAAAATAGAAAGCTAACTTTTAAAAAGAAAAAAAAAGTCAACAGTTATTGCAGAGGTGAATTTAAAAGAATTAGTATTTTATCATTACCTATAAAAATGTCAATTATAGATTTTTCTTATTCTTTAAAAAACCCAAGCTGATAACATGGCTATTTTTAAAAGGATTTTTAATAGTGATGTTCTTTAAAGAGATGAGCATTTCACCAGTGGGAAGAGAAGATTTCACTAAACTTTTGTCAGCAAATGCTGTAGCTCAGAATTAATCTCATTCTGCAATGTGTGTTTGCTTGGTAGTTCAGAAGCTGAATAAGCTTTAAGTTTTGTCACACACTGTTGCTCATCATTGTGGATTGTGTAAAGCTTAACAATTCATGCTTGGGTGATCTTTCGTCAACTGAATGAATAAAAAGTGTTTCTCTGAAAAAAATTTTAAAAGGCAGTAAAAGCATGCAGGTTTTTGAAAATGTAAGATTCTGAAAATATTTGTCACAAATTCTACAAGTCAGAATTAATTAGCTGTGACAAGACAACATTTTTTAGGGTTTTTTTGTTGTCTCTTTTTCCCCCCATTTATCTCACAACGATTTTAAGTTGCTATAAGTGACCAGGTCAGGTAGAACCTTTCAAAAAGACACAGATTGCTCTACTCCTGAAGAGAGTTTTGTCTATGTTAAGCATGGTGCTATCAGATATATTTCTACGTCTTGTGTAAAGCGTATCCTGTATGGACTTGTGATAAAGCAGAGCATCCTAGTAAAAATATCTTATGGATTCCAAGGTAGGAGAGGTTAAAAACATCCTACCATTCTTTGCTAGGAAACCTAATTTTGTTTATAATGCTGTTAAGCCAGAATGAAAATGAAATTACCTGGAAGGAAGCATTCGATTAGAAAACAATGCAAAAATGTGCAGGAATTTGTTATACCAGAAGGTTTTCATTGAAGTGTTTGTATTATTTGAGTTCTTTGCGCTCTCTGGAAGGCATGCATCCAAAAAAAAGAACCAAAAAACCCCAAGAAAACCACAACCAACAAAACAGCAAAGCACAGACATTTTCTTAGAAAAAGTTGAAAAGATGGTATTTTTCTTACATTCAGAATCCTTAAGGGGTTCATTTGTATTACTCCAGAAGAAAAGAAACTAAAGCAGCCTTTGTCAGACCATAATTAAGAATGAACAATGTGGTTTTAATGCTTGACCACATTTTGAAAGGTTGGTTTGATTTGTTTTGTTGTTTTGACATTTGTTTGGAGGTTTTTTTCCATATCAGTTTCCAGCCTATAGCTTAACTAAGTCAATTCTTCCCCATACTATTTATCTTTTCCTCTAATTGACTGAGCTACCACGAAAAATGTTGGTGACTTTTTTGGGTTGCTAGGATGGCTAGCTGATGGTTGATGGTCACTGTGCTAATTCATGCCCAGCTAGGTAGTAGCTGGAATCCTTCTGAAAGTATCTGGAAGCACTTCTGAGAGCTGGGCTACAAATTTCCATGTCCAAACCCAGCATTTAGGAACTTCTCATGATGAGAAGGTGGAGGGGCAGGTGCTGATCTCTTCACTCTTGTGAGCAGTGATAGGACTCGAAACAACATGAATCTGAGCCATGGGAGGTTTAAGCTGAATATCAGGAAAAGGTTTTTCAACTTGAGTGTGGTCGGGCCCTGGCACAGGCTTCCCAGGGAAGCGGTCACAGCACCAACCCTGACAGAGTTCAAGAAGCATTTGGACAATGCTCTCAGGCACATGGTGTGACTCTTGGGGTTGTCCTGTGCTGGACCAGGAATTGGGAGACTCAGTGATTCTTGTGGGTCACTTCCTACTCAAAACCAGTATATTCTGTTTTTCTCTGATTCTGAGATCTTGGAAATCAGAATTTTGTGGAATACAGTAAATTGTCCAGAAGTAGAATGGGCAGATTCTGCTTGTTGTCGTAACTGTTAGAGAGTACCAGGTCTAGTTTCCTACACAGTTTGACATCAATAGTTGATCTGGTGTTGTGTGTACCACCAAATGTTTTAGAACTCAGGTAAATACTGAGGATAATATTTTCAATACTTCGGTGTCATCTTATACTTGGTATAGCTCTTGATCTTTGTGAGGCCTAGAAACCTGAAATGCAATGAACTCTGTATACTATTAGACTTGGTCAATAAACTATCTTGAATCCACCAAAAGAGGATTTGAAGAAAATGTCACTCTAGGAAATAAATTTTGGCTGGAACAGTTGGCACAATTAATATTAGTAATGTGCCTACTTAATTATATTCTGAAGAATGACATTTTATTGGATTAAAGTATCAGACTTGGGATCTGATCATTCCAAACAATCTGATCCCAGATTAAGTTTGAGCTTGTCTGTACTCACTTTATTGTAAGTCCAGTATTGAAGGAAATGGTTTAAAAAATACTGAAATAATAAATTGATACAAAAGGGGAAAAAAAAAAAAGTGATGAAGTCAAAGGTTGTACAGTTTTTTTTTGTATTTCCATTACTCAAATATTTGTAGCTTCTTTGTGCTGGTTTTCCACAATGAGACACATCAAGAAAACAAATTAGTCCTGTTATCCTCTGCTGAAAACCAACTGGTTTCATAGTTTTGGGGCTTCTGTTGCTGAAAGGCAAGTTTCCAGCATGTGTCCAAACAATCAGGCTTGGTGTATTTTTGTTTTTTACAGTACATCCATATCTTTTGCAGCAATAGTATGGATCATATAATTCCCAGATAGATATGTCCCTGGAGGCACAAACTCCAACAGGACTTTTAAAACACTCCTGTGTTTTAAAACACACAGATACTGTCCCTCTTTTTCTGCTTGCTGAATACCTTCGAGAGATACCATCTCATTGAGAGGAGTAACACAGTAATATTCAGCATGGCCAAACTCATTATACTGGCATATTAATGAAGTCAAGTATCAGATTTTTGTTTAATCTCAATAAAAGAAGCTATGTCAGTAAGGATATGGACATGTTTCTGCCCTAAGAAACAGTCTTATATGGGCCTGCCAATTGTCACTTAAATTCTCTCTCAGGTTTTTCATTATGTCTTCTGTTTTATTAATACAGAACATATAGGAATAATACAGGAAAAAGAACACAAGCAAAACCACAGAAAAGCAGAATGACAACAGAAAAAGCTGATACTTTACATACCAACTTTTACTGATATGTGAGCCAATGAAGACTGTACTTAATAGTAAATTTTCTGCCTTAGTGCACTTTTGGCATACTACTAAATTACTTGAAAACTGTTTCCAAAGTTTGCATTCGCAATTTAATGTTTTTTTGAAAGCCTGATTCTTGAGTATGGCTAATTTGAAATATGCATGGAAATGCTGATCTTAGGAAATATATTGCTAATGTGAAACTTTTTTATGTCTTACAAAGTGAGGTTCTGTGTCCAGCCTACTGGTCACAAGCTGTTTGTTGAAAAATCAGGACAATTCAGTTTATCATAAAGGGTGGAGAAGCACTGTAGTAGTTCGCCCAAAGACATAATAATAAAAACTATCATTTAAAACTTAAGGATATGTAGACTATCTATCAAGATGGGGCATAAGTGACAAGTCTATGTCTCTACAGCCCTTCTAGCTCTGCTTGCTGGGCATTGCTTTAATAATTTGACAACATTATTTTTGTCCCCATCCCTCCTTATTGTATGTTGAAATGTTTTTGGATAGGTTAGGAGGAAGACAAAATTGAGGATATACTGAGGGAAAGTGCCTTATTATCAAAAAGTTCTTGAATTTAGACTGTTTGCGGGCAAGTTTGATAAAACTTCTCCAAGAAGGTTCATTTTTAGTGTGTTGGTGTTGTTACTGCTCAGGAGTCAAAGGTATTAGATAGTGTTTTTGTGATATCTTAGATGTAGATTACAGCTGAGAACAAATCCTGTAGCATGGTGCCAGCAAAAATGGCTATGGGCAATCAGTATCAAACATTGAAACAGAAGTAAGGTATCCAAGGTGCTTCAAGGAGTCAGTTCTGAGAAACTGGACGGAGACCAAAGTGCTATCTGTCATTAAAGTTGCCTGCTGCTTTGTATAAAACCAGGTTTTCTGTTCTTCCCTATTTTGATAAGCTGCACCTTTTAGCTTGAGTATTTCCTTTTCAAAATACACATTCTGAGGTTTTGAAGGGAATTTCAGCTAAGCAACTTTCTTGCTGTTTTTATAAATTTGCGCCAAAAACCATTGCTATTATCAGAGGAATTAAACATACCTTTGCACAGAGTTATGGAGGTTATTCCCTATTTTCCTACTGTGCTTTTTTGCCTTCTACCTAGTGTGATGTATGGTGGGGCAGAATACTGCAGCTTGGAGGGAAGTCTCTTCAGTCTTATTCCATCCTTCCTTCCTTCCATGTTGTCAGGGTAAGGAGAGGTCCTTTGAGTCGGGTGACAAGAGGTCAAAAAGCAGATTTCCATCTGCATTTAACATCCCAGTTAATACATGTATTGGGGAAGGTTAGAGGGGAGGAACCTTTGTTCAAATGTGGATGTTGCATCTGGTAGAATGCAGATTCAGTCTATTCTGTCTAAGCGTAGATTGATCAAAACTGGAGACTTGAGAAGTGAAGAGCAGGTTGAAGAAGGATGAGGACAATACAGGGGCAGAGTCTAGAGATGGGCAGAAGAGGTGGATAAGGCAGAGGAGTCAAGGAGCTGTGTTCTATCCTTACAGCTGGAAGATCAAAGACTAAAGTTGAAAATACCCATTTATCCTGTCTACTCAGTCTGAGAAATCTCAGAGGAATTACTGAAGAGATCTTACTGGCGTCATTTGCTACTGTAAGCAGTCATCACATCTGTGTGCCGGTTCCTGATCTGGTTATTAGGATCCCCACTATTAGGATGTCTGGACGGCTGTACAGAGAAATAAGAAGCAAAAAATACCTGACAGGGATTCAAATGAATCTTTACAGTAGCAGCATTAGGCAGCAGAACAATTCCACAGGTACAATTCTACTGGATTGCCTTCAGCTATTACAAGCAGATAGTTCTTTTCCTAATGCACATTTTGCAAGTTACAAAATCTATTGGTCCTGTAAACAACAGTGTCCCTCTACACAAGCATGATTTATCCCTCAAGCAGTTTAGAAATGGTCATGAAACAGAAGTTGTATAAGAATGCATTTGTACAAGGACTAAGTCAAAATGCAGCCAGCTGAAGGTGTCCCAGAACTCCAGATACAGCTTTTATTCATGTGTGTGTTTTACCAGTGGAAACAAAACCTATCTTATTGCATTCCTGAGCTGGGGGTGGGGGAAAGGTTTGATGTTGAGTTTCAAAGAAATATTTCAAAGAATTGTTGCAGTCAGGCATGGTAATTTCTCTTCCTTCACTACCCCTACCTTCTGCTTCTCACCATCTGACCTTGTGTAGGCAACCTTGAATTGTGTCTTGAACATCCACTATTCTGATACCTTTCTTCTTCTCCACTGCCTGAATTTAAATTCCACCTAAATCACCAGACACAGTAATTTGACGAAATAAAGCTCTTACCTCATGCTCTCAGTTCTTTCTTGTTTTAGCAAGTCCTGATCACATTTCAGTGCAGATATGGGGACAGTTACTAAAGCTCCCAGCCAAACCCTCATCCCATCTACTTTATCTGACCCTAGCAAATGATGAAGATATTTTTCTGTTAAGATGGCTCTGTTTGGGTTCTTGGTTTTAATAAAAGCATAGCTGTTTTCTAATGCAGTCTTAGAAACTGATTTTCAATAGAAATGTAGTGGTGGAACTTACAGTCTTCCTAGTAGTCATAGCTTTCGAAGATGTACTCCTCTTGACAGTTGTAATTTCTACAGTTGGAGCAAAAGTGGATCCTGTATCTTGCCATGATTTGTCTCGATTAAAAAAAAAAAAAAAAAAAAAAAAAAAAAAAAAAAAAAAAAAAAAAAAAAGTTGTTGTATTTAGCTGTAGTGTTTGATATGAGAAATTTAAAACTTACCAATTCACTTAGAAAACAATTTGGGGGTGGGGCTTTTTTTCCTGTTCTTTTTTCCTAATTTTAGAAATTGACTGTTCTATTCCTCTTAATTTTTAGGTATTCTCTCCTTCCTCATACGTGATAATTGGTCCTAATTATCCTTTGTGTTGTCCATATACTTTTCTGTTGGATTGACATGAACTTAATGGTGCTGCTACAGCAGTGATCATTCTGTAGTGGAAACTGAGCTAGGCATTCTTTGATACACTCAAGTATTTTGACTCCCAGAAGTGCTCGGGAAGTATTACTAGTATATATATTTGAATTCCACCAACGGCATGAATGGACACAGCTATATTCCACTGACATCTCCGAACTGGATAGCAGCGTACTTTGAATGGCTAATTTTAGATGCTTTCTAGGCATGTTGCCACTTCAGCAGTTAAGGAATACTTTATAGACTTTAATATGTTAAACTTAAAGGGCTTTTAAATCCTTCATGCTTTCAGCTCATAGATGTACTCTCAGCTATTGCTAGTTGTGAATAAACACTGTGCCTCCTGCTGGCTTTCTTTTACCCCTTCTATTTTTACATTATTCTCTACCCTGCTTGTTTGTACAAACAAACAATGAAAAAAAAATGCAAAAACCAAAACCAAACCAACAAACAAAAAAGAACCCCAAACCAAAACACATACACACAAACTCAAACCAAAACAAACAAACAAAAAACCCCACATAAAACCCCCAAAGCTTTTGCACACAGCAACTTGGTTCTTCTTCACTCTCTATGGAATATACCCTAACTCCCCAAGTATGGAGAAGGAAAATTTAGTACAAATGTTGCATTTATATCTGTTCTGTTATCTTAACTAGATCAAGATTAAATAGTTGTATTTTCTTTTCATGTAAATCTACTTTTTTCTTGAAAGTCTTTGACATAAATGTTATCATGAAGATGGCTGTGAGTGCAGGTGCAATAGAATTCACATTGACCTGAGTACAGTGTGAAGTTTGCTTAATTTCAAATATCCTATGAAAGTTACCTTAAATGTTCCCAGTATAGCTATTGACTTTTTTGACTGTATTCATGAATGGCTAGCAGGAGTCAGTGGCTAACCTGAAAGGAATGTCTTTTGCTTAGATAACAATGCTTTCTTCAAAGCTTATCAGAAAAAGCATTAAAAAAAAAATTACAGGGCACCAATAGTTGATAGAAAAGTTTTGATTTCATGGGGACTTCAACAAGCTTCACAGCAATGGTGTTCTTCCCCCCACCAGTGAATCCACAGTTTTGAGAGGATTAACTTGGTAGAAGGTTCTATGGATTCTGGCCAATATTTCCAGCCTCCCTTCTGTGCTTGAGTAGTACTCTCCAAACCTTTTTGTTCATGAACCCCTATCAGTGAAACATTTTTTGAGCATGCACCCGCAATATATGGCTATTTATTTATTGATTACATTAGTGTACTACTGTATTAATATATTGTGAACCTTATAAACCATAAAACCCCCAGAAATTAAAAAAGTATGAGATATTTTTTTAAAAAAAAATTATGTTTCCTTTATGTATTAATGGTGCAGGAAGAATTTTTTCCTGCTCTCCAGTGACTTGTCTGGTGCAATGCCTGGTGTATCTGCACGCCACTTTGTAGAGTGCTGGGATGGAGGACCAATCATCTCACAGTGGTAATAACTTTTCTGCTGAGGAGTCTGATTGAAACCTTGTAGAAGCAGTCCTGCTTTAGGTCAGGCCCTGCAAGAGAGGAGACTGAGACAGTAGTGTTGGCAAGATAAGCAAGGGAGCTGTAGATGAACGGGTGGGAGTTTCCCCCTCACCTCAACCATCTGAGGGCTGCAGTCCTTTCACAGTATTGGGCACACCATGTAGGGAATGCAGTAACAGCAGCAGCAGTCACCTCAAAGTTGTAGTTTTCTTCTTTTCCCCTTCTTTCATTGCCCTTTCCCCCATTCTCAGTGTGAAAGAGAGACATCATTAATGTTTTAATTTTTGGCCTAGATTTATGAGTTTAGTGAATAATATGTACACAGTTATGTTTACAGTAGGTTCATGGCACACTTTGTGTGTAGGTCCCAGTGCTTAAGGGATCTTGCCCTTAAAGGCATGTATTGCCTGTATTAGGATAAGTTCCCTTCTGTAAGCTGAGGCATGTATTGTTGAGGTGCTATTATGCCATTCTTTTTCACTTTTATATCGCTCTTGAAGAAATTTGTTTATTCTAAAAACCAGTTGTAAGTCGTATTTAAATCTAAACCCACTTCAACCAATTCAAGCTAACACAATAACAGCATTTCAGCAACATCGATCTGGCAGTGTTAGTCTATATGGAACCACTTTTAGTCAGAGCACCAGACTAGTAGATAGAGAACATTACAAGAACTTTCTTTATTACACTCATAGGACCCATCTAACAATAATCACTGCTTCGTAGTTCAGCTATCCAATTTTCCCCTTCTTGTGGATTCACTGAAAGCTCTGGCAGATCTTTGGAAGCTCATGGCCAAATAATTTGTCAATGAAATGTATTGTATGTAAATTGGTAAATGTAGCTGTTAGGAGGAAATAATCATTGTCAATTCCTGATAAGAACAGAAGACCCTATTAATAATTTGAAGTAATCATCACCTCCACTTTCTTTGTCTGTTAAATATATTGCATCACAATATATTGCATGTTGCTTCCTAGGGATATGTAAACATAAGGGCATAAGGAGGTCTGTATATTTATGAAAGGCTTTTACATGAAGCTTTCTGATTTCCTCCATCCAGTCCCTGGTAATCCTGTTGAAGGAATGAGCCAGAGATGTAGCTTATCCATATGTAATGGTGTTTATAATTCTGCTCTTGAAAAGGGAAGTGTACCTTATGCAGTAGATTCCAAAAGTCAATCTGAAACAGCTTCTTTAGCAGGATTTATGTTTCCCAGCTTTTGTTTACGATTTAAAATATACTTTAGTTTAGGTATCGGAAGCGTAGTAGTTTTTATTACTGAGTATTTTCTCATCCACCTCTTCTCCATTCCTCTTCTCTCGACTTACATCCTCATAGTGTTCTCAGTTAGTGTTGTAATTAAGAAGGCACTGTATTTATATTTGTAGGGAAAGACTTGGAGTCTTTCGCCTTCCTTGAGTCTTTATTTTTGCCACTAACTGAACAGCACATTGTGTGTTACCCTCCTTACCACTGTAAGAATCTGATTGTACTACAAGTCACTTTTGTTCTTGTTTTGAACTATTTTTTAATCCGTGTAAATCTTGCTGTAGCCAACTCTACTAATAAAACCTAAAAATGGATTTATTTTAGTGGCTTTGGAATAAACAACTGCTTCAAGATTAATCTCTGTTTCATCAGAGAGACACTGGTACTATGTTGCTTTACTCCTTTGCAGTCAATTAGATGACAATTTATATTCAGCTTAGAAAAAAGACCCTGACAACAAAAAGGGATATTGATATAATTACAGTAAATGCCCTTTTTCATATTATTAAAATAATCTGTGACAGGAACCGCCTAATGTCAATGATATTTCAATAAGCATGATTTTTATCCCTTGATGAATAAAAGTCAAAGAAGGCCCTGTTGCCATGCATAATATAACCCTTGTCACGTTTTGATTATTTAAAGCATTTTTGATTATTTAAAGCATTTACTGAAAGTGTAGGTTATGAATTACTTTTATTTTGTTCAAAATAATGCAGGATACACATGGTGAAGAGATAAAAATTTGGCTAGTCATTTGGAAAGATACTATGATTAATGTACAACTTTGTGCATTAATGCTGACTTTAGTGAGAAACAGTACCACATTTACTGAATGTTTTGAGTAGCACATCCTTAGTTAAGAGTGCAGCAAGCCTCTTAACTGGCGGTATAATTTTTTTGGATCTTAATTTATTTTTTTGTTACTCTATCCTGTTAGGATTTAAATCTGTATTAAGTGATGCTAAGCAGTAATAATGCTAAATATTCTTAATCTAATCCAATTATTAAGATAGGATTTAAAAGGTTTATTTTGCTTTTTTATTCAAATTATACACAGGAATAAGTTGTTTTGATGTTACTATTGCTGTTCAGAGTTCAAGTAGCTTGAATTAACTTGTGAGATACAGCAGTTCTCATGAATGAAACTACAAGAATATTCTTAATGTCATTTTTGTACTTTCTGAAATCTCATGTTTTCAATCGCTTCTGTATTTTTCTTAACATTTCAATTCTGGTTTAGCTTTTTGTCATGTTTATAGCAGTTTTTTCTGTCGCTCCTTTTCTCTTTTATTGATATTATAAAGTTGTAGGCATTTTGATGAGTGGTGATCTGTTCTGTGTGATTCAATGGTTCTGCCCCCTGGAATGTCTGATGGGGTAAATAATTTATTTTACTGGAGTGAGGTCATATTCATGACTTTCAAGACCCAAGGGCCCTCAAGTCTTAATGACTGCAAATCCTTACCAATTAACCCACTCTAAAACACAAGGTGTGTCTAAAAGGACGGAGATTTTTTTTTTTTTTCTCTGTTAATCATCTCTGGTTCTCAGCTAATCCAGGAGGAGATACAGGATTTTCCAATCAATCTACTTTCCTTAGAATCTCCATACCACTTTCTCTTTTGGCTTTGGAGGTATCTTGTCATTTGCTTCTGCAAGAGCAATTAATTGCTTTGTGTCCTTAAGCTTTTTCATCACTTCATGACAATGATAGGACCCTCTGTGTTCTGCTAATGTTTTCCATTCAATAATGGTTCCTGGGTCAGAACCAGGACATACAGACAAAAGCTAGTGTAGTTTGGAAAAATGTAAATGCTTTCATAGATATTGGCAGTCAGACTGAAAATAGTACTTCCATGGAAGTCTGTCAGAAATACTACATGCTCCATTTCTACATAGTCACTATATATAGAATATTATATACTAACACATGTATGTATTGCACCTAAAATTTTATGACTTTCAATGAAATGTGCTTGCCTTCATGCCCTGGGCTCCTTTGAACTGCTCAGTCTGAAAGTCTTGCACTAATGTTGCTGAAGTTTGTAAGCAATCTATTAAAAAATTAATCCTTTAAATCTATTTTGAGCGATATTTAATTTTACTGCAGACAAATCTCAAAGAGGAATACCATGCAATGTGACTTGTAAGCAGACAGCAAGCCTTTTAGTGGAAGATACAAATCTTGCAGCCAAACTTCAATTCATTGATTGCTCATTAATTTCAGTGTTATTGCTTGGGTAAAGAAGTTAGAAAATGACCTTTGATTCTACCTGTTTAAATGTTGTATCATTCTTATGGAAAAGAACTATGGAAGTAGAACAAAATATAGTAAATACACAATTAAAAGTGCATTCTGTAGATTTGCGTCTCTATTTACTTTAACTTACTGTGTCATGGTTAATCTCAAAGAAAAAAAAAAAAAAAAAACCCACCCAAAACCAGAAAAAAAAAACCCCACCAAAACAAACGTCGTCCCCCCACCCCCACCTTACAACATTGGGTTGACATTGGTCCTTCTTGCAAGATGGAATTGCAAGAGAATGCAGAGGCTTTGAAACAGCCTATACAGTCACAATTAAATTTAAATATATGTGTTAAATTGCAAGTTCTCTTTTGTGGGACTTGAGACCCCTGAATTCTGTAGGAAAAAGATTATAAAGATTGTCAGGACCAAAATTCAAGGTCATTTTCTGATGGACCGTTTTTATGGTCCAAGGCGAAATCTTAATTGCTTTTTATAACACAGTTTCTATGGAGATAAATATTGAAGTTTTACTTCTCTGTTGAGTTGTCATGTTTTTTTTTAAAAGGAAGGGACTTAGGTGCTGTACCCTGTGGAGACAAGTTGATTTCCTTCTTTCAGTTCTTTTGTTCCCATGTGCAAGGGAATGGGGGAAAAAAAAGGAAAAAGGAAAAGAAGAAGAAGAAATTAAAAAAAAAAAAAAAAGGAAAAAAGAGCTTTATTTGCATGGAGAAAGGGCTGGGATTGAATGAAGCATTCAGTTCTGCCAAGGGAGCCATTCTCTTCTGTGCCATCAGTACTCTGCCAAGATTGTCACACTGTGATACCTTCTTTATTTTGAAGTTGGAGACTTTCTAAAACTAGGATCTTTTAGGTCTGTGGGTTTGCAGTGCGATAGCATGAAGCCTGATGGGAAATATTCACCATGAGCTACTGCCTGGGAAAACTTGACCAGTTCTCTTTAAGCAGAGAGCTTTCAGTGAAAGAAATAGCAAGAGAGGGGAGAAGCAATGAATGTGGCATAAAGTTACTTTACTTATTTGATAGGACATGATGCACAGTTAGTGTGACTTTTCCTATCTTTTCCACTGTCCATCTTGATGGCCTTTTGCTAGCGTCAGGGAGCAAAGCTATTAACATTAAGAAAAAAAGATTCAAATACATGAGGACACACAGTCTCTTATGGGAAATATTGCATCTAAAATGGCATTGCTTACTTTCTGAATGCAGTTCAAAATGCCTCCAAATGCCAGTTTTGACTGTATTGGGTATTTTAAATAGTGTGATGATTTTGCCAATATATCTTTTTTTTTTTTTAATAAAGTTAAACAAGCTCACTACATTATTAGAAGTTATGGCAACCATCGGGATTTTGGACTATTGCTATAAGAAAAGAAATGCCTTACTGCTCAGATTTTTATTTTTTTTTATGTTGCAGCATATTATTATTTTCATATTTCATACAAATTCATATAGCTATATGATAATTACTATATAATTACTACAGGAAATATATTTTACATAAATAGATGGGGGTTTTTATTTTTCTCAGAATCAAAATTATTTTTTCAATAATATTGGGCAATTCTTTAAAAGTATATTGTGAATCCTTCACTGGTTTCCAGATTTTCTCTGAGATTTTACACATGTTGTAAATGAAAAAAGCTAAAAGCTTAAGTGTTCCAAATAGTTCATAGCTATTAAAGATAATGCTCAATTACATTAAAAATTGTGGCAGGGGAGCTATGAACTGTTACACTGGTATTTGGGCCATAGAGGGAACTTTAAGGTTTCTGTAGTGACTGGCTTCATATGCCTTACAATCTCATTGAGCTTGGGCATCTGTTGTCCAGAGATGGAGTTCTGGGTGTCTGCTTCTAGCTCCATCACTGTCTGTTTAGCCAAGTTCTTTTCAAGTGGAAGTCAACTGTGCTTTTTAGTTCTTACTTCACTAAGATTTTTTCATTGTTTTAATCTGTTTTGCACTTGAAACTTTTAATTAACAGCTTTTTCCTGTGTCCTGGTAATGACATACCAGGGACAGTTGATGTACTGTAGCAAGGCACCTTTCATTGCTCCCTTGTACATAGGATAACTGTGTAATAAAATGTAAGTGGTGTTAAAGAACAATCCCATTTCAATGAAAGCTATAAAATAAATATATATGTAAGGCTTTCACAGACATTTTTAGAGGGAATCTGTAAAGGAAAAAAAGCTGTATCAAATGAAAAGGCCAGGAATTATTTAATGGCAACTATTTAAGCATTCTCTGAAATAATTATACCTAAAAATCCTTTCTGAATGTATTCCAGTGCTTCACCTGCAGTAGATGTGTACTGCTTTTCTGATAGATAATGTTGTCAGTTTTACCAAGTGTTGCAGCCAAGTGGCAATATATTTGTTCTCTCTGAGGTATGTACAAGATCACTGCACTTGCAAACTGGCTGTGAGAGTGACAGTGACACAGAACTTGCTTTTCAGTTTGCTGATGTTACTCCATAAATGTATAGGCAGGTCATGCTTGAAATGAATGTGTCACCATTACTTTGCTATACACTGGCATCTTTAATGTCATTTCCATTTCATTACCCTACCCAGAGCAATTTAAGTTACCTGTGGTAGCATTCTTTGTCTGCTGTCAACATAGTATTGGTAAGACATTCAGGGGCCAGTGGAAAATAAATGAAGAGTGTGGGTATCCTTGGCCCCCGCAAGATAAATTTACAGAATAGTGCTCTAATAATGCTCAATAATTTCTAGAAAACTTTCCATGTCTGTCCTGTGGACTAGCTTTCAGCCAGAAAATATATGACACTGAGACCAAATGTCACTGTCCTAAGGGCACAGAGCCAGTTTGTAGGTGTAGCTTTTCCAGTCCTGTTTCCTTGACGAGCACTGAATGTCCATTGTCAGAAGCCGTGTCTTCAGCCTTGTGCATTGGTGTGTCACCTGGGTGGACCTTGAATATATATTATAGGTAACTTCTCTCCTGGATGGAGAGAAGTTCATCTCTCTCCCCTCCCTCCCCTCCCTCCCCTCTCTCTTGACATGCACTACAGCTTGTATTCAGGTCTGTCCCCAGCTCTACCTTTGGATGCTCGTGATTCAAGCCCCTGGATGAGTTCTAGACCTGATCAGTTACTTTACTGTTTTGGCTGCTGTAGGTAGACTGATACCCTGTCTGCTCAGTTCCTTGGCAGGAGGGAGGAGCTTATCCCCAACACAGTGTGGGGCATTGAGCAGACAAAAGACGTGTCCCTGGATGTTTCTTTACAAGGGTCTTCTGTCCTTGAGGGCTTGAAGACTTCTATCCTGGGGGAATCTCTGATGTGACGATCCTGGTTCTATGGGTGGGGATATCCAGATGAGTGAAAAGCTCAAGTGCTGTGTTTCCATATGAAAATGAGATTGGGATCTCTGTAACAGAGACATGTCTGCTTTGCTACCCCCAAAGTCTGGTGGTGGTTTAAGGCCTTCAAAGACTAAAGTTTTCATCTTTATGAAGACAAGGCAGCACCTGGTCAACTCACATGCTGCAGTGTAGCATAAGAAATACGAGAGCAGCTTTGAGCCCCTGAGCCTTTCAAGAGCCTTTTGGGCGGCATATGAATGTTTAGGGAGTATTTGGTGTACCTCTGGAACAATGTTTTCATCTAATTTTCCTTCTAAAAGTATCTAGTTAGCATGCACTGTACCTATTCTGCAAACTGAACTGACATTCCAAAGGGTCTTTACTTCATGGATTTGCTTCAAAATGATACTACTGCTTAAGACTGAAAAGAGTACCATAGATGCAGCCTTAGGACATGGGTTCATCTTATGATGACTGACTGCCACTGAAAGCAGCAATAGTTGTATCATGCTCATATCACTTTTTGTGTGCTCCTTCTGCTTCCTCTTCTGAGTTCTACTTGTCACACTAAACGTTCCCTGCTTGGAGGGAAAGGTAACTCATGAAAACCTCTTGAGTTTTCCCTCAGATCAGCAACCTGAGGAGAGCCACTAGAGAGTTGCGCAATTACCAAATTTAACTCAAGGGAGGAGTCAGAAAAGCAGGGAGAAAGTGGGTCTACCCCCTCTGGCCTCTGCCTGCTGTTAGATTGAATTAAGTCTAATATAAAAATACTCCCTGAAGGAGGAACATGTGAATCTATTTGGAGAAGATTATCGCTGTTGCTGCTGGTTGAGAATTCACCATTTAAAAATGTGGTGGAATTCCCCAAATCCCTGAAGTTTTTTTTCAGCAGATAATAAACATTGTCAGATGTCTTGAGAAGGTCTTTCTTGACAAGCAGAAAAATAATGAATATGTGTTTGGTTTTCTTCATTTATTCTGACCTTCTCAGAAGAATGAAAAAAATTCAGAAAATAATAGCAAACTATTATAATCAGTATGATATTCATCAGCAGATAAAGTAGCTAATGCACCACTAAGATCATGCTTCTTTTATTCATCTTTCCAAAATCAGGTTTAGTATGAGGTCAGTATTTTTCTAAATTTTAATTCTGTTTTGTGTATCTGTACTTGGATGACAAAAGATAAAAATTTTATATTGTATTTTTCTTTCTATAAGTAACTCATATTATCTGCTTTATTTCCAGTCTATTTATCTTCTTCTAAGCAAAAGGCACCGCAAACAACCCTTCTTTAAATGCCATATTAAAACACCACTCAGTCTAGGGTTGAATTTTGAGCCTCCTGCTGGAACTACTCCCAGCTCACTTTGAACTAAACTGAACGGAAACAGTGAGAGAGTATTCTATTCCCTAAATACATATTTTGTTAGAAATAAGGTTATCTAATTAGAGCATGTTAGTTGTGAAAATTGGGAAGAGTCAGTTCTGGAGTGGAATTCCAGATTCAGGTGGAAGTTCTAAAATCAAATCTGACTTTTGTGTTCTTGTACTGTAAATTGTTTCTTTCTGCTTGTACACTAGCAGCTTTCAGAGATTTTTTCGGATTGAACAGGTACCATACATTTCCTCCTAGGCTCTTAAGTGTCTGGCTTTTTTCCCCAGAGATTGCTCTGCAATATGGCTGAGGTCTGCTTTCTGCTCTGACCAGAGCCTCTCCTTTTCAGCTTCATCCTGGAAGCCCTTCCTCTTCCCTCTGGATAATTGTTCTGAGTGCAGCAGCCAGGAAAGATAGCTGACCACACACACTTTTAGCAACAATAACAGATAATGTTTGTGCATCGCATTCAACAGCACAATGTAGCCAACACACTCTTAAAATATGAAGACAGAAGCAGGTACCAAGGAAGATCCCTTGGCCTTAGTTATATCCTGCAGTTGCTGTGAGCCTGTAGCTAGGACAGTTCAGGTTTAGCACAAGGTGTGTGTCAAATGACTGTAACTGAATGTTTGAACAGTTTAAGGTATCTGATGTTTATTATATCCATTACATTAAGCATGCTTTGGGAAAGCGAAGTGTGATAAGCAAATCTAGCTTCAGAGACCTTGGCTGAACTGACAATTCCATGGTTACCATGAAACCAAAATGATTTTTCTGCTGGGACAAATACCCATATGAGTATATCCAGAAAGATTGTAACAGGATATATTGAAGTATGTAAGTTTGTGGTTGGAGCTTTAGACAGAAATTATCAAGGCATTGCTTCTGGAGAGCACTTAAGGATTAGAACAAGCTTTAGAGTCATCGTTTACAGAGAATTTGCATACATGGCATTTTACCACAAATTTTGCTGGCCTCAAGGTGGATCCACATCTATTTGTCACAGGAATCCCCTGCTCCTGACCTCCGGGTGCCTTCATCATTCTGCCTAGGATTTCCAAGGAACATGTCTGTCCCAATAATGTTGGGTTGAAAGTACTCTGTCCCTTCTGGTTGTACTTCTGAGTTTCATCCAACTGAAAAAGCAACATAAGGAAATCAAGAGTAGTCCAAGGCAAGAGCTAATCCAAGTCACAGCCATATGAAGTTTAACAAGGGCAAGTGCTGGATTCTACAGTTGAGATGGGACAACCCTGGATGTTCAGACACACTAGGGAATGAAAAGCTGGAAAGCGGTGCTATGGAAAGCGACCTGGGGGTTCTGGTCATTGGCAAGTTGAATCTCAGGCAACTGCCCTGGCAGCCAGGAGAGCTTGGCATGGCCTGGGGTGCATCAGGCACAGCATCACAGCCGGGCAAGGGAGGGGGTTGTCCCGCTCTGCTCTGCGCTGGGGCGGCCTCACCTCGAGTGCTGGGGCAGGTTTGGGTGCCACAGTATAAAAAAGACTAAGCTTTTAGAGAGCATCTAAAGGAGAGCCACAAGGATGGTGAAAGACCTTGAGGAGAAGCTGCACGAGGAGTGTATGAGGTCACTTGGTCTGTTCGGCCTGGAGGAGATGGAGGGGCGATCTCATTGCAGTCACAATTTCCTTGTGAGGGGAAGCAGAGGGGCAGGCACTGATCTCTTCTCTGTGGTGACCAGTGACAGGACCCAAAGGAATGACATGAAGCCATGTCATGGGAGGTTTAGGCTGGATATTAGAATAAGGTTTTTCACCCAGAGGGTTCTTGGGCACTGGAACAGGCTCCTCAGGGAAGTGGGCACAGCACCAAAACCACAAGAGTTCAAGAGGCATTTTGGATAATCCTCTCGGGCACGTGGTATGATTCTAGGGAGTTATTGGGCAGGGCTAAGAATTGGACTCAGTGATCGTAATGAGTCCTGTCCAACTCAGAAGTTTCCATGATTCTGAAAATTTCATCTTTTGAAAACTTAGGAGACAGCATTGGTGAATTCCTTGTTCCTAAATCTTTTGTACATCTCACCTAAGCAACAAGTCAGTCTCTGTTTTCCCTCAGCTCCTGAACCTCCACACAAATACTTAGGGCTTCTTGAAAGAAGCTGGGAAAATGTGCCTTCTCTCTGCATGCCCTTGATGAATGTGAGGAGGGTGGATACAGCCCCTAACTCTTGTGGCATTCAGAAGGGTTTGCTCTGTGGAGAGAGCATAAGCCTCCAGACCTCTCCCTTTTGTCTTCAGAAGGTTCTCGTTGTGTTTTGCTACTGTTTTATGAGAAAAGGGGGAGGTAGGAACAGAACAGAGCAAAACCTCGTAAAAATGAGGAGGTGGCAGAGAAATTTAAATGGATGTTTAATGGTGAGAGGTTCAGCAATTTAGTAGCAAGATAAGGACAGGAAATTAGTAGCAGGAGAAGGTCAGTGGTAAGCTGGGACTAGCTGAGCAAACACAGGAAGACGGTGGTGTACCATAACTTGAGAAAAGAGTAAAATGAGATTATAAAAGGAACTAGGCTAGGTCGATGGGAGCCAAAGGAAGTGGGTAGACAGTTTAAAGATAAGGAAAACCTGTTTCAGCACAAAATTATGATTGTTAAACTCAAAATGTTATTATCAACAAAAGAGTATGCACCATATATATATGTAAAAAGGAACTCTTCAATGCAAATAAATACATTGTCTAGAAGTTAAAATAATAAAAGAAGGAAAACCTCATTGGAAATAGCTTTTAAATTTTAAATACAAGAGACACTTTTAAGTAACTGCCTCTTCACCCTACTGCTGTGTGTATTCTTTCAGTGTTCCTCTGGATTCTGGAGCTGAAAGTGTCAGTCCTTCTGAAGAGGAAAGGGGACAATTAAAACAAGTTTTCAGCAGTGTGAGGGCTTTGCTGAGCAAGGTTCATGGTGGGGGTCCCTTTCTTCTCAGTCTTGGCTCTCTTTTGGGGATACTTTTATGTAATGTCTTACCACAGCCTGTGTTCCCGCTGCTTTCCAAGTTGGGGAGCTGCACCCCCAAGCTGCCTCCTCCAGTACCATTATGCTGGAGGGGCTGTTTATCACACGGTGATTATGTAGGAGTGCCAGACCCTGCTCTGGGTGCCCCTAAAATGAAGTCATTGTAGGGAAGCACAGGCAGCTTCCACCAAGACAGAGCCAGACACATCCAGAGATCCCATGGGGCTGACTGAACAACATGCCTCTAACCTTGTGCTAGTGATAGCCAAAACTGTATTTACACAGCTCAGGGCGGAAGGCTGATGGAAAAGACAAAGGTGCTGGAGTTAAAATCAAACTGGAAAAAGTGAACCTACATGTTGCTGTAGAGGGAGATGGAGTCTGACTCCCTCCAACACAAGAAAGGGATGTCAGAGTTATGTTTATGAGTACTTGTGGATACAGGACTGAGAAAAACAGCTTGGCACTATGAAGCAGAGGAGGTCAGGCTTAGAGAAAAGGTAGCATTATGGAGCAGGAATAAATGTCCTCCAGGAAAGCGGGTTTGAGTTCAGGATTGATCCTGCATGTTCCCATTCTTTGCTGTCAGCAAGTGTCTATTGGGGGGTATGTCCAGTCTTGTTACAGGCAAAGCGTACCTGCCTTCAAATCTGCCAACTACTTTATTAATACAGAAGATTGCAAAACCAGTTCAGAAAATCTCATCAAATTATCGATCTGCATGGATCTTGGCATGATGCCATGTTTATGGAGAAAACTCTGCAGCAGTCTGCATCTGTGTTGAAGATTTTGAAGCTTAATAGTATTTTATACTTTTTAAGTCACAATCCTTAAGAGGGTCATCAGGTATTTTTCTGCAATAATTTGTGTCATTCTGCAAACAGGATGGATCAGCTCGAAGAATGATTCATAATTATTATGCAGTTTGAGGTATTAAAAAATTAAAGATAAAAATACTTAAATGAGTTGTATTATGCTCAATATTCTCAAAAATAAGTTCCTAATCATATTGAGATTTATATTTAAATTTACACATACATAATATATGCTCTGAAAGCATGCAGACTTCTCCACTCCTGTTTACTTGCAGTAATATTTTTGTTGTATCATGTCAAGGTGCCTGTTACAGTCTAATGGAAAAACGTATTTAATCTGTGCTTTTATTATATTTTGGATGTACTTAAGAGAAAACAGTTGAGTTGGATATTCAGTCTTTGACAATAGCGTGCTTTTTCCTTTCTAGGAACAGAAGAATTTATCAACAGAAATAATAGATGAGGATGAAGTCAAAACATGTATTTATAATGAGAGAATCAAGTTGGGTGTTGAGGCTATAATGCAGTGATTTTTGTTCCACTGTATTAAATGGCAGGAAAAAGCAATAACAATTTTGTTTGATATTGGTACAGTAAAGTAAGTGCTCAGCTTAGATGCATTTTGATTATGTTTCAGAAAAGATTCATTTTTCCACCCAGTCATCAATCTAAGTTATTGGTAAATTGAGCTCAAAAAGTACAACTCAGTACCCACACATATTTTAGGTTCTCTTGAACGTACCAAGAAATGTCAGCGTAACTGATGGGGAGGCTTTGTTAATTTTTGATTTTTATTTTTTGGAAAAATGTCAGTGCTGTGTCTTTTGGAAATAAAGTCTGGTGCAGACACAACTTTCTTTTGATGGTTTGATTAATCTCAAGGATTCCTATTGTGGCAGAGTAAGTGATTCAGGGATCACTGCTCAAACTCAATACTTAACTCTCCAAGGAGGGTGTGTACCTTGTGCATACTAGTTCATCCCCTGTCTAGTTCTTTTTGCTCTGGGCATGGAAAGTACAGACAGACTAATTCAGATCTGGGATTGCAGAAAAAAAAGTTCCTTTTGAGCTGCAATTGAAATGCCAAGATTGGGGGAAGGAGAAAGTTTAACTTATAACTCAAAATCTTTTGTGGCAATGTTTGCAGACATTCCTTTTTTCTGACCTTCTGCCCAAGACCTTGAACTGCTTGCGTTTTGGGGGCTGAGAGGCCACTTTACCCAGGAGACTACTGTGCCTTTGGAGTGAGCTAGCTGGGCTTTCTCATGTCTTTCCTGACCACAGAGACACTCAGGGAGGTTGGGTTTCTGTGTGCTCTGTTTTGCTGTACTTTGCTGCAGGGCTGGAGGAGAAGACACACTATTCTGGGAGGGCAGTGCTAGAAAGAGTTCACAAAATCAGTTCAGCAACAGCTGTCTGCAGGGCTCTGCACTTGTGGCTCTGACTGGTTTCATGTAGCCAGAGTGGTTTAAGCGTTATGTTTAATGAGCTTAAATGTGTTGCAGTGGAAGAGTATGAAGGACAATTAGTTGGCCTCTATTTTCATCAATTTCACCTTTCTTTTGTCAGGCCATGGTCCTAAGAACTTGGTGCACCACTGTAGGAAGTGTAAGTTTTGATGGCTGGGTCAAGTATCAGGATTGATGGATTGTATTATTTTAAGTTGTGAACTAACAGAAGAAAGAAAAGAATGTATTCTATTATCTTGTACGGGACAACTTTAAAACTGGCAACTCAGGATCAGACAATGGGAATTTGTAAAGTTGCTCACTTGTCAAATATCAGTGTCAAGATATAGGTTATAACCTACAATAAATGTTAGATACAGCACAGCACTGCGTGTTCTCAGCTGATGTTCAGGATCACGCTGCCTCTAGATGACGCTATCTGAAAAAATTGTTGAGAACTTACAGTGCTCTGAATATGTTGATTGAATGGAACATTTTGGAGATTGTCTTCATCTCTGTATATGTATTACAGCATACCACTTGTTTCCTTGTCAAAATTAGTGTATTTTCTCATTAATGTTATATATCAGTCTCAGTGCTGGACATCTTGTACAGTTTTCTTTTGTATGTGACTTTGCTTTTAATATCACTAGAGGGTGATACTGTAACTTACTGGTTATGCTCAATTGCTGTTTAACTGGCCCAGCACTAGAATTTGATGGCCAGAAGACTTTCTTTGTGATCAGGCTAGTCAGCACATTGGCAGTCTGTTCCTGTCGTGTGGGATCATCCCACACCAGAAACGGTTGCGAGGAGCTGAGGTTCTCTTTTGCCCAATGTCAGGCTGAAGGAGTATAAATTCTGCTTTTGAAATGGCTGTTCGAGAGGTTTTACTTTGCTGCTGTGCCAGCATCCCTCACAAAGGCTACAGTGTTCAAGTACAAAATAGTATTTCTTACCACTTAACAGGATGCTCTTGGATTCTTTTTCCAACTCAGCAGGGCTCTAACACGGTGCCAGACCTTTATTTTGTGGGTATCCGGTCTGTACTCCCAGTTCCAGCATGACCGTCAGCCCCAGCAAGAGATGGCTGTCAGCATTGGGGAGAGCATGCTAACAAGCCTGGCAGCATGGGGGGCTCAGCAGCCAGGGCCCCATCCCTCAGGATCTAAGCAGGGTGGGTCTGGAGACAGGAACGAGGTTCAGAGGAGAATGGAGTTCACCCCGGTTCAGCGAAGAGGTCAGACGAGTTCCTGGTGGTGAGTCAGGGCTGAGGTGAAGCCCAGAACACACGTCAGTGACCCCTGCTCAGGGCAGGCCCAGAGGCAGTCGCTGGGTCAGCCAGAATACAGAGGTCACCCGGCGAGATCCCAGGGGTGAGGCAGTTCCTGTGTCAGACTGGGGGGTCACTCTGGGTCTGGGTCAATGGGGTACATGGCTGGGCACAGGCACCTGCAGTGTGGTGGTGGCATAGCTGAGGTGAGCTGCGGTCAAGTGTGGCAGCCTCAGCTCTGCAGCCAGTCCTGTGCAAAGAGTAGGGCAGCCACCAAACCTTCTTCCAGCTTCCTCCTGAAAAGCTATTTGGGGCTTGCCAGGGCATCTCAGCGCTGGCTTTGCCACACAAAGCTGGGCTGGAGTGTGTTGCAGTCTAGACAATCACTGGGAAGTGTCATCTCTGTCTCCCGTATAACAGTGATGTGAAAATACACTCTGATCAATGTTTAACAAAGTGAGGGCATTTCTGATACACCTCCAAGGACAACCTCCTGGGATATCTTCTGTAGCATTGAAATGGTCAAGAACTATCAAAATTTTAAACCAACAATATAGGACTGCTTGTCCATACTGTTTATCCACAGATCTATGACATTTAATCTCTGCTCTGTACGATGTTGGAGGCAGACTGTGCATGTCAACTAGTGATGAGGCAGACATGAAAGTCTGCCTTCAGAGACTGCCAATTTATTTCAAGTACCTGTAGGCAGAATAGCTTAGCCCTGCCACAGAGCAAATCTAAGGGAAATAATTTTAAGATCTTCAGGCCCCTGCTTTTATCAGCAAAAGAATATCTAATTTTCTTACAGAATGTTGCATCTATAGACCATCCCTTCCTCTTCTGCCATCAGGAAGGTAGTGGGTGGGAAATGATAGCAGGAAAGCTAAGTGGTCTATGTGAGGGCCTTTGTTCATCACTTCCCTGACTCATGGAGGTCATGTCAACCCAGGAAAGCTCAGCTTAGGGAGGGACTCCTCTTTATTTACATTCCACATGCTTCCAACAAAAAAGTTTCTGTAAATCATTAACAGGAGCTCAAATACCGAATTTACTTTACCTGCCACAGATTCTAACCTTATGATCAGCATAAGTGACAACATCATACATGTGGCCTTAAACTAAATTCTGAAAGTTTAAATGAAGTCTCCCTCCATTTTCTTTCTTTTAGGATTATCCCCTCAAGTCCAACATTCTAGTATCAAATTTTGTGAAGCATCAAAAAGAGCAGGAAGTATTTTTCAGCAAGTGTCTCGTGGCTATTTAGAACAAGGCAAGATAACTGTGATGCCTTGCAGTTTTGTGAGGAAGCTGTGCCTTCTGTGCAATTTCTTCTGCTGACTACCATTGGAAAGGACTTCCCCTTTCCATAACTGTGCAGCATGGGGTATTTTTTTCCCTGCTGGAGCAGTCCCTTTGAACTTATGCTCTGGGCTCTCCTGGCTGAAGATTTATTGGGTCCTGGCACAATTTAGTGGGCAGACTATAGGAAGTGGAAAGCTATCTCTTCTGGCACTTGCTGACAACTGTGACCTGCCTGCAGAATATACCAGAATAGATATTTAGTGTCATGTTTTTGTGGACCTCATTACTCACATTAAGGCAGTTTTCTATGTAAAGCCAATGCAACGCTTTCTGTGCATATTGGGGACGTTCTGCAGGGAGTCTGCAGGGAACCACTGAGGGATTTTTGTGCTTCGAAGTTTCTTTGGCATTCACCCCAGCTAAAGGCACCAGCTAGTATTAAGGCTTTTTGGGTTTTTTTACCTTCTCTGCTTTGGTTTCTCTGCAATTAAATAATTAACTTAATGAGAGATTTCTGGTTATTCTGGTAAAGTTTCTGGGACATTGTTCAACTTCTGTGATCAATGGGAACTCTGACAGGTGTCAGGATCTATTTACTGTCATGCAGAAAGGTAGTGAGAAATGGCCAAAGGCAGCATTGAGCAATGACACAGCACAAAGTGATTCAGGAAAAACACAAAGTCCTTTAAATCAAAACTGTCTGTATGTTTAGGGAAGACTACATTGGTAGCTCAGTCATTTTTGTTTACTCATTTTTGTTTATTTTTATGACTAAATTAATGATGCACTGGGAAGGAGTGAGTAGGAAAACTGGAGGTTTTGTAGTAAAGAAAATAATTTCAAGATATTTATAAAGTAAAATCTACTTTGGTACTTAAGTTAATATATACTTGTCAGAAATAAAAGTTGGAAGGATTTTTTTCCCCACAGGCAAAGGAAAGGATGAGGAAAACTTACTTGTGGTTATAAAAATGTTGTGTAGGTTCTTGTTCTGAATAGTACGTGGTTTGCATGCAAAATTAAATTTTTGCTATGTGTGTTTTCTTTAACTGTTCAACTTAAGTACACTTGGAAAGTTATATTTTGAAATGGCAAGTGCATTCAAGCAATGCTGCCAAATTCCTGGATTAGTACAGTTAATAAAGAACATTGTGTTGAATTTAATTTGTGAAAAGGGATATGCAGCCTCAATTATCTTTGAAAAAAAATGCTACAAAATCTGAAAGTGTTAGAACACCCAAATGGTTTATAGGCATAGTAGTTTATTGTCAAGGATAATTGATCTGAAATACATATACAGAATATAGTCTTTCAGTCCTTCTGACAATGGGATGATACCACTCCAGTACTCTAGCTTCTGTTTCAGAAAAATCCAACACTCTATCTTTGTGCCTTCTTGGGGGAAAAGGCACTAAGGCAAAAATTATGTGGTAGCTCGTTTGAAAACCATTCTTCAGAGCGGCGCCTTACTGAAGTTATCTTGTTGCTAGAAGATATGGGAGGTGGTGGCAAGATCTCTAGTGATATAAGCAAGCTTGGTCTTCCTCCTAAAAATAAGCTCCTCAAAGAAGATGGAAAGGGTTTTTAAGTGCAGAAGGGGGAGGGGGGGGAAAGGAAGAAGGTAGAAAACTTATCTTTTAAATACAGAACAATTCCAAACTAAGAAAACAGCACAGAGATGAAAGTAGTTCCTACTGTGTCATGGTACAGTGATTTAGTCCTTCTGGGCTTGTTTATGCCAGCTAGTGACCTTGACCTGTAAACTGTGAACACTTTCTCCCCCTCCTCCCACCCCTGCCATGGTTTGCTGCATTTCCTCTCTGCTTACCCTTGATGTCCATCTGCTCCAGAGTTCCTCTGGCTTCTCTTCTTCCCTCCACACCTCCCATCCTACCATGGCCATCTGCCCCACCAGGCAATATACTTTTTAGTGGCATCCCTGGGCATCCCAGCGGGGAAGCACAACCTCCAGCCTGGTCCCTTCAGGGAGCAGAGCGTACTTCCAAGAGCCCAGGCCTCGACGAGGCATATGATGAGAGCTTTCCCCAACAGACACTGAATTGCTCAGTGTGCAGCTGCTTGTTGCTTTCCAGCAGTTGCTAAATCACAGTTCGGGCAGAGGCAAAACAAGGCTGCCCTTGACTTAAGGAATAACTGCATCTTTACTTATTCTGGAATTCAAAGGCTTACTGTTAGCACTAGAAAATCAAAGGGAAGAATGCTTCAATATTACTAAAGATATGGGTGTGCTGGTAACCAGGACTTAATAAAGCTGATGTTTCTTCATTTGAGCAACCTTCCCTAGTTTTTGTGTCATTTCATACTGCTTCTCTGGAGACAGTATATGAGTGAGGAAAAGTCCTAATTCCGAGCACAGGATTAGAGGAGGCTTTCCTCAGCATCTCAGAGTAATTCTGGAATCTTTTCTCAGTGTTAGTCCTCTTTGTGGTGTTATACGAGACCTGCTAGTAAGAGTCTGTGTGATATGAAAATGGACAAGCGCAGGGAAATGAGAAAAGGTGCCCTTTATTAAATGGTTGCTCGAGTGGCTTTTCTGAGTGTCACACCAGAGCAGGCAGAAACATGTTAAATGGCTGCTGGGACTGCAGCTTGATGGGTTTTTCACTAAAAAGCTGACACTGACATTATGTTTTGAATCTTTTGTACTTCTTCACAAGTTGAGTAAGATGAAATTGTCAAATATCTATCCAGTAAATAATGTATAGCAATCCTCTGAGTGACATGCCTTTTTAACTTGTCTGGTTTTTTCCCTTCTATTTATTACCTTCTATTAGTTTACTGTTGCCTGTGAACAGAGACTGTTAGTGCCCCATTTTGTCTGCACATTTTTAAACTGTCAGTTTGACAATGTTCCCTTAACTTTAGAAATCTTATTACCTATTGTTAAAAACTTTCACATTTGAATATGCTTTTAAAAAATAAAATACAAGCCTAAGTTTATAGCACTATCCCATTCCTTGCCTATGCCCTCCACCCTCAAAATGTTTGAAAAGCAGAACATTAAAACAAGTACTGAATAGATCCTTTTAAATTCTGACACATGACACTGTTAAATGATACTGTATATCCAAATAATTTAGCATTGATAAACTGTTGGAGTAAAAATTTAGTTATTTACCACAATATTAATTTTAGGTATTGGTTTTTAAAGCTGCACTGTACCCCTGAGTTCCTTGCTTGTTTCCTTCATTCTATTCTTACAGATTGTGTGTCTGATACTGATGGTAACTGAGCCATATGATTGGTTTGCTCTACGTTATGAACAAGAAATTAGTTACTCAAACTAGAATGTGATTCAGATTGAAATGTAATTTTAGATTGATTTTTCTTAACTCTTGGCAAGATATTTTGGGATTACCATCACTGGTGTCTAAAGTATAAAATTTCCAAGGCTACAGGGGTGGCCATTAAACTTGATAACATATGGAGTCCACACAAAAATCAGAATTGCCTGGGCTTAATTTTCCATAAAATGAAGGTTCAGCTGAATTCTCTAAGTGCAGAAGAATAGGCAAATAAAGGAGAACAAGCTAAGTAGAAAACTGTAAGAAAAACATATCTAAAAATGTTTTGTTGATGTTTCCATAACTTTTCCTTTCCTCTGCTAAAGTACAATTTTTATATGCCTAAAATCTTGAGCAAAAGAGAGGACTGCAAAAGCAGATTAAAATCAGTGGCCTTTTTTACATTTAGTTTACAATGCCTTGCTGAAGATAAGATAATGCCAGTTTATTCCAAAACAAGGTACAAGAGAAAGGGTTTCTTGAGTCCAAGAGAAATCATATATAGCTACATAGTTGAAACAAGTGATAGATTGTAAGGTATTGTGTTGTAAGGTTTTTCTATTGTTTGCTTTTGGCAGCTATTTGATACTGTTTTTAACTAGAAATTTTAAGAAGTATCCAGGTATTTGTAAGTGACCATATGGAAACTAAGACACCAGCCTACTCTTTGAAGGCAGCAGTTGTATTTTTAAAAAATAGAGCTCAGCTTTTCTGAGGTGATGTCTGAAACTAGACCAGGAAAAAATGGGATACAAACTATACAGAAGAAATTAACCTTTCCCTGCTCTACAGATCAGCTTTGAGCCCTTGGGCTTTGTACTTAATAGTGTAGGTTTCTAGGCCACTTCTACACAGTTTTTTCCCCTTGTCCTGCTTTATTAGCAGAGCAGTTTTTGCTTTTTCAAAGACTTTGTCTTCTGAGCTGACGGCATCCTCTGGAAGAGATTAAAGTCCATTGGCAAATAGCTGTTGATTGGCATGTTTGCACTTTAGTCACCAAATTTGGAAAGGTGCAACAAACTTACTTAGTGCCACTTTTTTTTTTTTTTTTTTTTTCCCACAAATGGTTATCCATGGTATAGTAACAATTAAATAATTAATAATTAAATAATCTCTGTGGACCTGTAGAAGATAGAGGACTTGCTTAAGATTTAAAGATACTAAAGTTCAATATTGAAATTAAAGCAAAGATGAAGGCATAGTGCAATTTGAAGGACAGAAGAAGTTTTTACTAAGTAAAATGGGCTTGAACCATTTAAATTTGATAGTTTTTGCATGTTTTTAATCTTCATTATTTTTGCATACTGTCTAATTCAATGAATAAAAAGATTCCTATATTCATTTGAACAAGGTAATACAGAACGCACATTTCATGTTTTTTTGTGCTTCAGTGGCTGAGCCTGTGTTTAGTTAGCATTATTGTCTTTTCATCAAGAGGAGGTCACACATGGTATCTATCCCCAGTACATGAAGTCTAGTCTACACTCTACGCGCTTGTTGTGTAGTGGGGCCCTGTCTTCTCAAAAGAACCCTGAACAGGTTAAGCTCTTTGGATTTTTCTGCAAACAGCTACTGCAAACATCCAGGAAATCAGATTTGTCATCTTAAACTGTGATTCTGAACCTTCTTTCAGAGAAAAACATCAGTGCTTACAGACGTGTAGGAAAAAAAGAATCCTGTTAGAAGTAACCAATGTGTGTCACCCCATGACAGTAGTTCAGAAGGTATGGCTTGCCATTTTAATTCCAACGCTCGTGTTTTCTTCCATGCCAGTAGAGGTTCAGGGAGGCTCTCATGCGTATAATCTGCAGCATTTCACTTTTATGAAGAGTGGTGATTTTTTTTTTTTTAATCAGGTTGGTTTCTGTTTGACAATTCCAGCAAAGGATGGCCACTTCATCTGGTTGTGTATGTCAATAAACTTCATTTTTTAACTGGTTCAAAACTTACAAAAACAGTCAAGAAGACAAAAACTGAAGTAGAGAAGGAAAAAAAAAATAGATAAAGAGATGAGTAAGCAATATTGAAAGGAAAATTTGATAGAAGATGGCAATTTTTAAAGAATTCTTATTTTGGAAATATTACTGGTTTTGTAATTTTTCTTTTTTTAAAAAATCTCTGCAAATATCCATCTATGTAATTTTGACAATAATAGTTGTCATCAATTTGGACATCTAGCCCATGTCACCTAGTTGTAATTAGAAGATATTTAAAGGTGCCTTCCAACCCAGACCTATGACATGAGTAAGATACCTTTGACTGAAGACCATCTTGACAAGTGAAAAGATTTGCAACTACATACTTTGTAGATTATGCTTGTTCTTTGTAGTATTTTTTCTGACTTGAGAGAAAAACCATTCATTAAAAATATCTAGTTCAAAAGAGTAAATATTGGGATAGTAGTGCATGTCTGTATTTCATGCTCAAACAAATAGCTCTAGTATTTATTGATGACTTCTCCAATTGTATGTTAGGAGGAGAAAAAACTGAAAATGGCTACAATATAGCAGCAGATAAACCCCCCAAATTACGGTTCCTATAGCTGTCTGTTTTTTCAATGTGTGACATTGATACTATAAAATGGTTTTGAATAACTTCATAAGTCACACACAACTTGAGGTGCTTCCACAAAGAAGGAAGAGAGGAGAAATGAGTATTTACGGAGAATGCCTTTAGTTTTTGACAAACTTTGCTTTCTTTAAAGATTAACTGCTGCTCGTTTTTCTTTTGTAACTAGTAACTGACAAGAACAACAACAAAAAGGCAGAACTGTAGATGCAGCAAAAGGACTTGAATTTAATCCTTTCTGTAATTCAGGAGTAAAGCAGTAAGGCCTTGATTCAAGATAAGAGCTAATAATGTTTGTTTCAAGTTAAGCGTATTTTTCACTGCTATTTCAGCACTGGAGCTTTCCTGGTTTAACCCTGCAATTGCAATCAAACAAAAGTTGAAACTCTTTTCAATAACAACTCCTGAGGCTACAGATAACAACTCAAAATTGTGGTCTTCAGCCCATGTGTCTTGAGTGGAATGGACAATTTATTTGCTAGCAGTGACTTCCAGAACTGGAAGAATTTAAGAATAAAGATTTTTACATCTCCTGGTTCTTCCCCCCTCCCCTCCCCCACCCCCCACCCCCCTTAAAAAAAAAAAAAATCCATAAACTAATTCAAGACTTTTTCTGACTGGCTTCTCAAGAGAGGGCAAGTGTAAGGTGTGAGCATCGACTGTAATGGAAGCAATGAGTTTGTGCTGAGAAGAAAGAGGAAAAAACCTTCTCTTTTTGGGAAATTAGCTATAGTAAAATTTCACACATGACTGTCTGACTTCAATTTGTCACTGTTCTCTGTACACAGAGGTTCCACCGCCATGAGCAATATTTAGTTTTTTGATGTTATTTACTGTGTAATCCCTCTTTGTGGTTTCGCTGGCTCAATAATGTCATTAATGATGGACATGGCAAAACTCAGTCATGTTTCTACAGTCACTTCCTCTTTTCAGGTAACAAATTAACCACTGAAAACTGAATGGAAATCTAAGGATTTCACTGAAGTTATAGCTGTATTTGACAACAGTGAATTTGGGAACCTGTTCCAAAACATTGAAATATTGACATTAAATGTGTTGATGGTCATTGAGTCTATAGCCTTCAAATAAATTCATCAGACAGAGGGAGTTATTTTTACCTGCTTAGGAGTCCTTTTCTGGATCAGCTTATCAAAACTTCAGCACTGATGTGTATGTGCCCAGCATGAATTCCCAGACTGCCTGGATTTTTATTTGAAAATCATAGCTTTGCAGGTAACAAGCATATTCCTTTTGAGAATCAGAAGTCTTGATACAGAAAACTGGTTATCCACTGTGGACTCTTAAGCTATCTCAAATTTCTAAAGGCTATAAAGAGCACATGGAGAAAGTGAGACTGTTTATTATCCCGTTACTTCATAATTTTCTCCTTTCCATTGCTTTTTCTTTAAAAGCATCTCTCTTAAAATTTTGCTCTTCTTCAAGAGGATGTACATGAGTAAAACATAAGTTAACTGTGCATGTCTATTTTACACCTCAGTTGAAATTCTGAAATACTATATCAGGGAGTACAGGAAGACATGACAAGAAAAATTATGAAATTTTTTTCAAAGAGTTTTAAATTCTTAGAAACTCAAGTTGATATTCATGATTCCTGTTTATCCATTTGTCTGCTGTTGAGTGTGCCCTGTTGAAACTGTCTCAATCAAACAACTGCTAACACTTCATGGGGGACACTAAATGAAGGGACACTTCATTTCTAGCATGTTTTTAATGGCTTGAGTATGTGTATATTTCCTTTCTCTGTCAGCGATTTTCACATTCCTAACCATTTGTGTTTACTGAAAATTGCTCCTTGTTTTCTAGTAAAACTGTGCGCAGATGCTTTGCTGCAGGGCACGCAAAGATCAGGATATGCACTGGTTGATTGATTCCTTCTAATAAAATGAGAATTTTATACCACTCTAAAAATTTGATTTAGTAGCATTTCCTACATTCCAAATGTCAAATTTTATCCAGTTCCATCAATGTATTTAGTTGGTACTTGTGTACGGTACTTGTATTTGAATGCAAAAATATCAGCTATTGCAGTCTTAAGGTTGCCTATCTAAAATTGCTTAAGAAATAAAAAAGGTCAATGAACAATACCAGTATGTTCTCTTACCACCTGCAGACTTACTAATACTCCATCACAGAGGTCAAAGGGAGGAAATTGAATTAATTCAAAGAGCTCCTGGAGTGTAGGGACTAATCCTATTTAAACCTATGAGTTACTAAGTGGTAGGTGTGGAGTCTTCAGCAGAAGGCAGCAACCTTTTCCTCATAAAGGGGTGCTGGAACACCAGAGCAATGTGTAATTTTGTTGCCTGTCAGGTCAGATAAACAGCAATGGATGATTACATCTATATTTTCCTAAAAGCCCAGGGTTTTGACAGCACACATGGAGACTTCTTTGATTGAATTTTTGAAATAGTTCAAATATTGCATGGAAATACTTTCACCTAAATAAGGAGCTATTATTGCTGGATTGACTCAGATTGAGTTTACGTGGTCTGTAGTGTATTGTGAGTAATTTACTTTACAGATAAAATTTTCTGATGCGTACAGTAATGTGTACTATACTGTGGATATTGCCTGTCATCTTTATTTAATATCAGGCTAAAGGGATGCAAAAATTACCAATCGAAAAAGTCTCAGATTTCACTAAATTAGTAAAATTAAGTGCATTGGTGATAAAAAGCAATCATGAATAGATGAACTAGCAGGATAGATGTCTAAAGGGTGGGGGGACTGAGTATGGATCTGAAGAAAATGCCTAAAGCATCTGGGTTTGCTTCGGTGGTTTCACAAGATGGAATTAACTTTGTAATTTGACTTCAGTTTTGCAGTGCCAAGTCTATAACTCACTCTGGGCCTGGGTCAGTATCTCTTTTTTTCATTCTTTCTTTTCTTTGCAGGGTGTCTGTGGATGAAACATTTTTCATTACAGCAATAAGTTATCTGTGCAATCATTGCTTGCAAGAGGTAGAAGGGTAGAGACTTAGACTGTGATTTCATTTTGTGTGGAACTGAGAGCACTGAGCCAAAGAATGCTTCTCTCAGTTATCCTAAAAGGCATGAGCATATTCTGTGCCTCACACAGACACACTCATGTGCTGCATACACAAGTGGTATCTGCACTTGCCCTTGTGTCTTGGGCCTAAGTGAAATGGGAACATAGCAAATACATAGAAGCACAAAGAGAAAATTATGTAAAATAAAAACAAAGAGTTGGAAAGATATGGAGAAAAAAAGATTATGGCTATTGTGAACAAGAACTTAAAATTTTATGTACAAGGTACATTTGTTAAATGAAGAAAAAAATTAAAACCTAGTAAGTTAATCTTCTGATTGCGATTTTTGAAAAAGTCTCAACAAAATAATCAATTCCTGATGGTTTTAAGGAAGAGCTGCAGGCCTAATAACTTTAAACCTCTTTCAAAGCTGAAGAATTTCATGTATCATCTTAGATGCAAATGATTCTCTCATGAGGAAAAAAAAAAAAACACAACCAACAACTTGTACAAATATTAAGTTCTTAATGCAAAATATGAATGTCTGAGAGTGCAAATAAAATTATAAATAAAATTATATTGTAGGATGAAAGGGTATAAAATAGAAGTCAAATATTTCACCTCTGAGGAAAAATCTAATACTTAAGAGAGAAGTCTAAGAAAACACGTATGTTATTTACTAACAAAATTGTTGTTAGAAAATACTAAATATACAGTCCAACAAATGCATAATTGTTTTTATCCTCTTTTGATGGACACACATTAATTAGCCTAACTAGGCATTGCCAAGTTCTCCATTTGGCTGTGGGTTTGTGAAATAGCAGTGTTGCTGCTTAAAGTATTGTGTTTAGTAAGAGAGTAGGTAGGTAATGCTGAGGGAAAGTTTCATACTGTAATAAAACACTGCATCCTGATGTGTGTCTGTATTTCAGACACGTGAATATTTCTTGAATTACACAAGTCACATCCAGCTATTAGATTTCATTATCGTGGAATTATAGAATAGTTTGTGTTGGAAGGGACTTTTAAAGATCATCTAGTCCAAACCCATGCAAAGAGCAGAGACGTCTTCAACTAGGTCAGGTTGCTCAGAAGGCCCATCCAACCTGACTCTTCCCAGGGATGGGGCATCTACCAGCCCTCTGTGCAAATCGCTCTAACGTTCCACCAGGCTCATAATAAAAAATATCTAAATCTACTCTCTTTCACTTTAAAACCATTATCCCTCTCCTATCCCAACAGGCTCCACTGAAAGCTCTGTCTTCACCTTTCTTGGAAGCACCCCATAAGTACTGGAAGGACACAATAAATTCTCCTTGGACCCTTTTCTTCTCCAGTCTGGACAAACCCAACTCTCTCAGCCTGTCCTGTAATCCTCTTCGTGACTGACTTGTGAACCCATTTCACATCTTTCCTGTGCTGAGAGCTGGATGGAGTATGCCAAATGGGGTCTCACCAGCACAGAGGAGAGGGGCAGAATCTACTTTCTTTGCGTACAGCCCAAGATACAGTTGCCTTTCTGGGCTGCAAGTGCCCATTGTTGGCTCATGTCCAGCTTTTCATCCCCCAGCAGCCCCAAGTCCTTCTTGGCAGGGCTGCTCTCAAGTCCCTTCATCTCCTGGCCCCTGTTGATACCTGGCTACCTAGCCTGACGCAGGCACGCAGCCTTGTACTTGGCTTTGATTAACTTCATGAGATTCCCATGCACCCATTTTTCAGGTTTGTGCAGGTCCTTCTGGGTAGCATCCCATTCCTCAGGCATGTCAACTGCAGCACACAACTTGGTGTCACCTGCAGGCTTGCTGGGCATGCACTCAATCCTTCTGACTCTACTGTTGATGGAGACATTAAACAGTCCTGGTCCCAGTATGGACCCCTCAGAGACACCATCTGTCACTGATCTCTGTTCAGATATTGAGCCATTGACCATTATTCTCTGGCTATGACCATCTGAACAATTCCCTATCCACTGAACAGTTCATCCATCAATGTTACAGCAAAACATATTTGAGTCTCCTGGAGTGCATTCACTGTCTACAGTGTTTTACTTCCACTTTTTGTATATTTTGTATATAACCAAAGCATTAGTGTGAGAGAAAATTGCATATAACTGTCACTACAGTGGAACATGCCATAGTCTATAATGGAATTGTAAATAAGTGAACCCTGGGGAAGAAGCACTCTGCAACCTCCCTCTTCTGTTGCTGTTTCCCTTGGAAGCTCCTCCAGGAAACTGCTGTTGCATTTTTTAAATAGCTGCTGTAAAACACGTGATAATGATACAAGATGCTTCAGCTGATTTAAATACAAATCCTTCAGTGAAGTTGCATATTATATGTGTCAACATGGAATTTAGATAGATGTCTTTATCTACCATGCCCTACCAAATCCCTCAAAAGATGTGCTGCTGTTAATCAATTCAGATTTGAGCAGGGATGGTTTATGTTCCATAGTCACACGGTATAAGGAGTTAACATCTTGAAAGTGAAGGATTAGTGTTTAATTCAGGGTATACAGGGATATGGGTACAGATTTAAGAAATCATATAAACTTTGTGTACATTCCTAGAAATGTATCAGAAATGTTTAATTAAAGGACTTGCAGGGTGGTTTATGTTAGGTTTACTAATTCTTCTTCATCTCAGCTTAGCTTCTCAGAAGATTTACACCACTCTTTTAAAACCTTTGTAGTAAGGTCGTATGCTGATCTTAAAGTCAAATACTTCATGCATAGCTCATTAACAGTATCTTAGATGGTCTTTTTGTGAATGTTTTACTATCAGGATATCATACATTCATTTTATTACACTTTTTTGAGCAAGGACATTGGTGAAACAACATGTATCTGTTAAAACTAAACAAAGGAGATCACTTTATCAAAGTCTGTCCAATACCTATCATTATTAACTAGGTAATTTAGCAAACGAATATGGATTATTTCAATCTTCCGTGCCTATTCCCCTGATGAGGGCAGAACAGGCATGAAAATAAGAGATGGAAAAAATTTCTGTGTTGTGTATATCAATTGGCAACCCTTTTTAGGGATTTCTATTACTGAAAGAGTGGACTTGGAATGTAAATAAGGCTTGCAATCCTCTGATCTGGGAGGTTGTAGGTTACATTAAAATACTCCAGCAAAGAATTAATATAGCTTTAAATACTACATAATTAGTCACCTGTGTCAGTTGGTGCCATACAAGTACTTGATGTTTATTGAAGAAATACATCCCCAAAATATATGTAGTAGGCCTAGAGGAGGTGAATTTTTTGCAGCTATAATTTATATTTGTCAGTGTAGCATCTGCAGAGAAGTCAAGACATTGAACCATCATTAAAAATGCAAATGAATTCTTATCTTTTCCAAACACTTGATAGTGGATGAGCTGTGATAAGGCTGGCTCTTTGCTACACAGTGCATAAATCTGCAAGCTGTGTCGATGTGAGACAGTTGTTGTAGGATCATTTAGGCTGATGCAAGTGGTAATGCAATTCCCGAAGCCTGGACCTTTATTAAGCTGTACACTCTCATCAGAACTGTTTAGGTCTTTCATATATAGCTAAACATCATTTTATTCACTGAAAGTTTTTCTGAGGTGGATGCTATGCCAAGGTCAATTGATAGCTAATAAACAGTAGAAGCATCTCACATGATGCAGGATGATGTAAAAATAGTAAAGCATGAAAGAAAAATGTTTTATTAGAAATTGTAATGGCAGTGTTTATTAAAGAAAGTTGTTTCATAATAAGTTCATTATAGATAATTATATGCATGCCCTTTAGAATTTTAGAAATAAAATGAAGACTTCCACAATTGCACTACCTATTAAAGACATGCAAGATACAACAGCTCCTTGCACAGTGGAGGATGATACAAGTGAGGATCTCTTAGGCACTAACCTACACCTCATAATGCTACCCACACAACCTAAGCTGCATTTAGGAAAGTGGACCAGTCCAGATATTCTTTTAACTTCTTTTCATTAATGAGGCAGCATGGTTATGTTGTTATTTTTTTTCTACACTGATTATGTGGCCATTTTGGTGGCAGATTTGACTTGTCAACTCCTTCTGGACAAAATGTGTAAATATAATATTTGCTGTGTCTTGGATAACATTGGTTTAGGTCTTGTCTTTCACCTAGTATTGCTTTGACTGAACAATCTCTTTTAAGGAAATTATAGGCTAAGACTCCTCAAGTAGATTCTTAGCTTCTGCATGGACAGCTGCTTGCTATGGGTTTCTCGTATTTGAAGTGTGCCTGAAGTGACCAGTTCACATTTCAGTTCCTCAGTGGGGAACAACAGTTCCTGGTTTTACCTTGGCTCCCAATTTACATTTAAGGATGCGAATCTGCACTGGACTTGGGGAGACTTGAAGTCTTAGCCAAACACAGGTTTTAAGCAGTATTGTAGTTTTCTCAAAATCAAACTTCATGTGATTGTGCTGTGTTCTTTTATTGACCAATTTCCTTTTGATAAATGAAAAAAATCCCTGCTATGTGATACTTTTAAGTTCTCACTAGATAGTTAGAGATCTCTCAGCAATACTCTGGGCAGTCTTTTCATCTGAGAAAGTTTTTCTGTACAGGGTATAAACAGTAGGGGAGAAACCATTGGTTGAACATAGTAATACATATCTGTTAATTAATCTGAATCTCATATATCCTGCTCTTCAGGAAAGGTGGGGTAGTGGCAGAGAAAATAGCCTTTATCAATTTTCACCCTAACTGAGAAACATTCCACCTTGATTCCAGAGTGTCTGATCAGCTGAATATATTTGTTGCACAGAGCATGCTCACTGACAGGCTGTTTGTTGAAAAACAGCCATCATGGAGATCACTTAGTCCAGTGGCTCAAATCAGTCCAGGGTGTCACTTGTGTTTGCCCAAGCATGGTAGGAGTTGGTCCACCCAGGGGACTTATGGCTGGCATCCTGGATGTGCACACAGATAAATTCCTGATACCCAGCCATGGCTGATTTATAATTTCATCTTTGATTCACAGATACAATTTAAGCTTCATAGATCTGGACACATATACCTTCCTGAAAATAGACATCCTACATTAGCATTGTAGGGAAGCAGGACAGGACAGATGTAGAAGAAAAATACTGAAAATGCATTAATATGTTAAAATCACTGACACATCCATGGCAAACACTTCTCTCTGTCTTGGAGGATGAAGGAGGCACATGTTGCTGTAAAATGGACCTCATTCACCCTCCTGAAAATGTTTTCTGTTCCCTCCTTATAGGTTTTCTTCTCTGGCTTCCAGGTGTAGCCCCTTTGTCTGAGACATACTCAGATCTTGTTTTCAAATGAGGCCCTAGAAGAAAATCTGCCATTGGACCACTATCAAAGACTGGTACCTGGCTGTTAGAAAGTTTGCTTTTATCCTTATCACAGCTGTGGATAACATGAGCCCTTAAGCTTACAGCTCATCCTTCAAGGTGGTGTGCTTGTGGAAACTTGTCTGTAAAAGGTTTCTAACTGTGGAACGTGCTTCACAGGTATTCTAGAAAAGGGAATTGACCTCAAATAGTACCTTGTAATGGGTTAACATTGGAAACTGAAAAAAGTTTCATAACAAACTCTTTAATCTTGGAATTCTAAGGAGCATGCTTTTTTTTTTTTTTTTTTTTTTTTTTTCCCCCTGCGTTATAGCTGGGGAGCTCTCTTGTGAGAAGTTCATAGAAGAGGATAGAGATAAATAGTACAGAATGTACCACTGCCTATTATCTTTATAATGGAAATATGTAAGAAAAAGACAGATTTGGGATGGATTTTCCTTTTCTATAGCTGTCTCTACACCAACTGATTTCTTTTTGAGGCAAGTCTTGTGGTTAACAGACAGTTAGGGAGAACTGATAGTGCCTGGATTCCTTTGAGACATGACACTGGAGGATGCAGAGGCTTCAGACGCTGTGTGTGAATGTACAGTTAACAGAATAGCCAAGAGCTGTGTTGAATGCTGGAAGTCATGCTGGCTTTCTAAAATAGGACATTTTGTGAATTTAAGGTGTGAAATAGCCTGCACTAAGGAATTTTTCATGAAGATAACATTCTGTCTCTTCTCTCAAATGTGTTAATCATTTCAATAACCAAGCCACTATTATTGGCCACTTCATGAATGATTAAAGTGCTGCCTTCTTTAAGCCTTTAAACTCACTGTTATTGACATATTTATTTAGGAAGACCAATGTTCTCTCTGAGCTTATCCAAGACAAAACCATCATTAATTGAACTTTATACATTTTGCAAGGCAGTCTGAGTGTAAGTAGATAAGAAAATCATGCACATATATATTAGCAAAGAGCACTGAGGTAGTAACTGTTGTGAACAAAACAGGTAAAAAAGGTACTCCGTTTCATTCTCAACAGTTCGGCCCTCAGCCTGTGTTGTTGTTTGGCTTATATAAATAAATCTGATTATTTCGTTTCTGAAAATGTCCCCTGAATTAGGGTTTGTCCTTGTTTTTCTAATTTTTCTAAATAAAAATAGGAAATTGCATCAGTAAGGTTCCTAAGACAATAGACAAGAAACAAGATTCCATGAAAATAATAATTAATATTAACAAGCATTCCCATATTGCAGCCTGGAAAATCCACTGGAATCGTACTGAAAAAAAAAAAAAAAAAAAAAAAAGTTACAGGTGGTTATGGAATTAGCCACTGTCCCACCCATAAAATTCTATATAATGTCCATCAGTCACAATAAAAACAGTATGTTGCTGCCCTGATGATAGTAAAGGTGTCTCATGAAAGAGTAGAAAACTTGGCTCCAGGTTATTGTTGGATCCATCAGATAAACTACCAGGGTTAGATATTGTAACTAAAGAAGTGAAAAATAAGAGTCTTGCCAGAGACTGGTACTGTTATAAAAAATTCATAGTTATGTAGATTATATACTTGTGGAAAATCAATAGTATATAAAACACTGTAGTAATTACCATTCTCGTTAATACAGTGTGTGTCTGCAGAAAAGTGGTTAATTTATGACCCAAACGCTGTTGAAAGTAATAAACATAATGTCCTGGAAAACTACATGAGCAACTGTCACACAGAAATGATGCTTTAGACTTTGGAGAAAGTCTTCAAGTCTTTTGATAGCTACATCATTAGCTAGGTCATTAGCGCCTAGAGTTGGTACAGGATGATGGCTTTTGGTACTGTGACACCGATGCCGTATTAGGTGCCAGTTATTCTCATGCCTACTTGGTATCATGGAATAGAGGATGTTAGAAGGGACCTCTCAAACAGAGCCACCTAGATCTATTTGTCCATAACCATGTCCAGGCGCTCTTGAATGTCTCTTGGAATGGAGATGCTACAGCCTCCTTGGGCGAGCCGTGTCACTACTTGTCCAGCACAGGAGTGTCTCCTGGTGTTCATGCGGCACTTTCCGCACATGCGGTGTTTCACCTTGTGCCCACTGGCTCCTGTTCTGTCCCTGGTCACCACTTGCAATTAGTCTGGCTCCATCTTCTTTGCACCCTCCCTTCAGGCATTTATAGCCATTAGTAGGATCCCCCAGAGCCTTCTCTTCCCTAGGCTGAGCAGTCCCAGCTCTTACATCTGATGACTTCTATACTATAAGGTGTCCTTTGGATGCCCCTAGTTAATTTGAAACACCGTTTGCAAGGCAAAGGATGCCTGAATTATATGGCAAAATACTGTAACAGGTACAAAACATTTTAAAAAGCATTATTTGTGGTCTCTTTGGAAATAATTTTAAACAATTCTAACTGGCATTATCTGAATAGAAAAGGTGATTCTGTCACTGAGTGGTAAAATTGTAAAATACTATGTTATGTAGCGTAACATAATATTACATCTCCCAGAGCCTGTCTGTTTCTCTTGTCATGTTTGTGACTAGTCAATATAATCTGATGAAGGACCATTTATCATTTTTATTGTTGAACATTTGGTTCAGGAATATAAGGAAAGAAGGTTCAGAATGGTATATCCTTGCGGTTCTTGATTTTATTGCAACTTCTCCAAAATAAAATAATTAAGCACACTTTGGGCTTAAGGATTCTTTTGTGTTTTGGACACATCAGGTCAAAACCTCCGCTAAGCAGGTGGAGATATCCATTCAGCCTTAAGTATGAATTTCTTCATGTAAAGGTTATTTTTGCTTATATCCCCTTAGACAAAAAAGCTGGGATATTGAAATAAAATATATATATGTCTGAGTGTGTCATTTGAATAGCTTGACTATATTAATATGGATATATAATACAGGATTTCCTGATACTGAGATAATTTTAATCAGTTAAGTTTGTCCAGTATACTGAAAGTTTTTGTTTTGTTTCCATGCAGCTTAGTACCAGAGCATTTCTCTTCTTCTCATGTGTTACCTGGCATATTAACTACTAGCATACTTTTGCAGCTCTAGGCAGAATGTCTTATTTTGATCTATGGCAGATTTTAAATTCTGTTTATCATGGTTGGGTTTGTTTTTTTTTTTTGTTTGTTTGGGGGTTTTTTCTTTTTTTTTTTTCTTTTTTTTTTTTTTTTTTTTAATTTCTGTGTTTGGCTTCTCATTTTTCTCCTTTTCTTCCCATACTACTTACAGAGGGGCCCCAATACCACAGAGTGCTTACCTGTGCATCCAAATCTAGAGGCAGCTGAGTTGTCATGAGTTATCCATGCAGAAGCAAAGCAGCAGGAAGCTGTGTATGACAGAGTTATATTATAAATTGCAATTCGCTACTTGGCTGTCCTGCTGCATCAGATAATTGATAATCTGATGCATTTCCCATCCTGCACCTGTACCCTGGTGAAAAAGAAATTGGCTGCCAAATAGCTGCTGTAAAAAAAAAAAAAACAAAAAACAACAAAACAAAAACAAAACAAGCACAGAACAAGCAAAAAAACCCAAAACAAAACTAACCCTGAAGGTGTGTACTCATTGAAAAGAATATTTTTCATTATTATCTTTCCACCTTCTACTTCATTTAATCACTCGTGACAATTGCCTCATGTCCTCCAGTTCTTTCCATTTTACACACAATTTAAGTTCTGCATCTGAAATGGAATAACCCCATTCAACTGCAGGGCTGGGGCTGCCTGGGTGGAAAGCAGCGCAGAGGTGCTGGTAGACGTGAGCCAGCATTGACAGAATGAAAGACAACAGTCACAAACTGCAGCACAGCCAATTCTGATTAAATATTGTGGCTTCTTTTATTTTCACCACGAGAGCAGTCAGGCTTGGGAACAGGTGCACACTTTGGTTGTGGAGTTATCAACCTCATAAACATTGAATCCTCACACAAACACTACCTTGAGAACCTGATCTACTTGGACCTGCTCTGGGCAGAGAGCTGGGCTAAATGGTCTTCAGAGGTCCTTTGTGACCTTGATTTCTCTATAGTTTCATGATAAGCAAGGGTGAGCCCTGCAAGGGTAACAGAAAAATTACCTAATGAAGGAACTTCATTGTTGAATTTGGAATAACAAATGCTATTTTTTACTTTCAAGTATATAATTTTCCATCTAAAAAAGAAAAAAAAACTTAAATGAGATACATATTTCAGAAAGTGCTTTTGAATTTTGTGACTTTCGCTGTATCTAATGAATTTACTCTGGGCAACATTTTAACCTGGTTTTTAGGACAGACCACTGACTGACTCAAGTGTTATATTTTCAGCTGAGGATTTATGAGAGGCTGGAGTTGTAGGGAGGAAATATTCCACACAAGTACTATATATACACAAGTTCTGCTTCATTGGAGAGTCTTAAAAAGTAAGTTAGACCTGACTATTTTCAGGGTCTCAAAAATTTATATCCAAGCAAAACCTTAGGTGAGTAGGGCCACGGCAATAAGCATCTCTTTTAAGAATATTAGGAGTTTTAGCTCATAAGAGAGACAGGGTGTAGATTTCTCTTGCTCCATGATTTATTGTATTTTTACCAAGGAAGGAAATATAATACAATCCTTGTTTACAAATCAAGGGAGTTGAAGTGTAGAAGGAAAAGAGAAGACAGGGCTTCTTTTACCAATGAACTCTGATGGTTCATTGGGAATTTTTGCCTTTTGGGTTCTGCCAGAAGGGCAAGACCAGACATCTGTGCAGTTTTGATAATTGGATTTTTATTCCTCCAGGGTAACAGGGCAACTGTATCACTTATACATTCGTGTATATATGCAAAAGCTTATATGCATACATATAAAAAATTAGAAATGTTGAACATGTATTCTTCTGAGTAAAAAAATGAAACCCAGCAGAAATCTTCCCTGCAGGACTCATACATTTTTAGGCTTAGGATTTAACGTGTAACATTCTAAATATTTCCTGAGATATTTTGTTTCTGTCTAACCCAAATATGAGCTTTTCTCAGGAAGTAAAATTATGCCAAAGGCAAAAAGAGAAGAGGGAAAAACATAGACCACTGTATGTATGCCTCCTGTGTGGCAAATAGGGAGGCACAAACTTTATCTGTAGGGGTAGCCCCATTTACTGAAATATTTGAATGTCTCCCTTTCGTGTCCTGTCATTCAGATGTTGCTTACCAGTGTTGCCTTGTGGCATTGATTTCTGCAGTTTCATTGTTTGTTTCGTTCGTATGTGGCAAATAGAGTGAGCATTTACTACAGCCAAAAGCAACCAAGAGATGGCAGCACTGCTTTTAATATTCTGTGTGCACAATCTGCACTAAGTGGTACATCTGGCAGTAACACTTTTGAACTTTTTCCTTAGTACCTGGCACATGCTTTCACCAGTCAGTGAGTAGTTCTCTTTGCAAAAGACCTCTTAAAATTAGTGGCCTTACTGGTAGTGGAAATTGTCTTTTCCCATTGCAAATTTGCATAATGCCGTCTCATTTCTTCAGCAGGAAAAGCCTAACAGACACAGGAACTCCAGGGAATATTTAAGCGCCAAAGGGCGGCTTTGGTCAGTGTGACTGAGCAATCTTGCTTTGTAATTTTCTTTTTTGCCTTGCTATTATTTCTGTTTCATTTTTTATTCCAGAAAACAAGTATTTTCATCAGACAAGGTGTTTTGGAATATAGGATGCTGAACTAACTGCTCATGCTTAGTGGTTTCTTTTAACCAGTGTGCTTAAATACCTTCTACCCTTCTGAAGTGAACATCAATCACTTTAGTTTAATCAAAAGAAAGCCCCAGGGAGACATAGCCATCAAAGAATTATTAACATTGTCAGGAGATTATTAGCATTTCAGTAATTGTTCATGGGCTGTACAGAGTCACTTTGTTTTGGCACTGTAATGGTCACGTTTTGTCACTATGTATATACAAGGGCTCCAGAATTTTTAATGAACTAATTTTCATTTCATACTGTATTTTTAAAGATTTTTTTACCAACTAGACATCTGCAAATGATGACACTTATAAATGTGGTGATTGAAACTACAAATTAAGTATTTGAATATTAAGTGAAATAGATTATGGTAAAGTGTGAGGCTTGATACACTGCATATAAATGTGAGCATTTTTCATTTTGTATTTTAAAAAGTCAAGAACATGTATTTGGCTGCAGTGTCAAAATGATTTGATCATGCTGAAAAGCAAGAAAATTTAACTTGATCCTCCTGGAATCAATATCTGTTTCTAGCAAACTGACTTCCAGATTACCTCTTACTGTGACTTGGTAATGTGCTGCTTGATTTTTGAGTTTTGTGGGTTGTGATTAGCATTTTAAAACCTTCAGTCTTGCCAAGAAAGACTCCATAACGTGTAGACTACATACATGTTCCAGCCCAAAACCATTAGATGAATCAGAGTGATATAGAATTGTTTATCCATGTGTGCCCAAACATTCAGAAACAAAAGCAAAAGCTGATGGGCCTGAACTTCATGGGTTTTTTACAATATTTGACAAAATAGCTTGCCATGTTTCTGCTAAGAAATCAGTGTTGTCATGAGAAAATGGGCCTATTTCTGGCATTACTAATCTTCCAGTGCTCACCTGGGTTGGTATTATACCAGTGCTGCTGACGGGAATAGACCAACATTATTTTAAGATAAGCTTTGTTTTTTCCTGATACGGAAAGTATATAACCCAAATCATTATCCATATTCAGAATTAGAGTTGTGTTATTTCAGCATTTCTCTTTGCAACTGCTCTGGAAGTGGCCATCACCAGGAGGCTTCAACCACCAAATTTGCCAGGCTGCACATGAATGATTTTAACTGATCCATGTAAGCCATTTCTTTGGATGCAGAAATGGTGATGCCAGGACGTAAGGCAGCTAGGAGACATGGTGCCCGTGTGATGGTGTCCCTGGCACAGACAGGTGGTGGAAATAGACAGGTGGTGGGAATCCAGATTGTTGTCCAAATTGTCAGATCAAGCAGAGGAGCTGAGGGAGGCACAGGGGCAGCTCCAGCCCTGGCATCAGGCGCCTCCCTCGGGATGGGGCAAGGTCAGGCTGGGACTTGGGCCCAACACTGGGCTGGGCAGGGTTCTTAGGAGCCGGAGACTGGCACTGCTGCAGCATCACTGGGGTAGAGGCTGACAGCCCTGGGGGCCTGACATAGGGTCCTGTGCTGTGTCTAGGTTTGGGGAGCACCAAGGAAGACTGGGACTGCAAGGGCCCTTGGATTTCTGACATGTCTGGGCAGCTCATGAATTCACTACTCATGGTAACAGAAGTCTTTATTGATAGCATCTTATAGGGAAAAACCAAACCAACAAACAAAAATCAACAACAAAAAAACCCACACCCCAAATATCTGGAAGCAGATACTACAGGCATTAAAGTGAAATGTTTTTACACCTTAGACATATCTTCAAAAGCTACAGGAGAAAATGAAGTAAGAAGCTTTGTTATGCAATCAGTATTGGTAAGTGTCAACACTAAAGGAAGGTCACAGTGGATTAGCATTTCTATGGGTATGTGAAGAGACCAGTGGAGTAAATCACTGGGATGGAATTAGGATAGCCAGCTGAAGTGAGCAGCTCTGGTTTCCAGCTGGGCTGGAGAGATGCTGTCTTTTCCTTCACTTTGTTCTTAGAATCTCCCTTTCCTCTTCTGTGACTGGGAGGGTGCTGTCATTAATGAAGTAGAAGCCTCGGCAGAATTCAAACCTTTTGAAGGATTTTGCAGCCCAGCAGACTTTGACAAATGAAGACAAGTGGGAGAGCACTGGAAGGTGTTTATCTGAATGATGGTTAACAGGCTGGTCTATAGGCTGGGCCACGGACAGAGACATTTGTTCTGTTTGAAATTAATCCAGACCATACAGTAAAAGAGCTTTGTGATAGTAGTACTGGATTTTAAATTCCTCATGAAGCCTAAAAGCTTTCAGAACTTCACTAACTTGAAAGTGGCATCTCAGTTTCTTCAGCACCTTCAGAGTTCAAAGGATACCACAATGAATAATAGGAATGTAGATATAATCCAAATCAAAGGAAATGTTAATAATAGTTTAAAACCTCAGACATTGCTTTAATTCATTAAGTATTTGTAATAGGTTCATCCACTATTGCTAACTAAGCAGAAGATGGAGCCGCTTTTAATAAATAAGGTATTTGAGCAACTTTAGTGGCAAGTGATTTGAAAAATACCCTGAAAGCTTAAAATTGATCAAATCAAGATTGGTGAAAGGTGCAACAAAATAGTTTGTGTTCACTGGGGGGAAAATAACTAGTGAAACAAAATCCTGAGTAATCTTTAATAGGACTTGAAATATGTCCAGCAAACCAATAAAGTTCTTCATAACAGAGGTATGCAGTCATGCAGTAAAGGAATTTAAATAGCATTGCAAAAAGTATTCCAAGTGTAATAGTAAAAGTTGACTCAAGAATTGAGTTCAGATTTGGATTACACAAGAAAGCATTCTTTTAACAGAAAATCTGAAAACTTAGTTGAAGATGAAGAAAAAGAAATTCTAATAATGAAATTCACATTGTGTACTCTGCTGTGTAGTTTTTAGTCTTTTAGGCTTTATAGCTACTAAGATTCACTTCTAATATTTATACTTCTTCCCTCCAGAAAATTATAAACCCTTACAAAATTATATTTGAGCAAAATATCTGCCTTTTTAATTTTCCTCTGTCTAATCTGAAGTCATGAAGGAATGTCAAAGACAGCATATGAAGGAAGTCACTCAGACAGAGAAGTTTAAAGCGAGAACTCCAGTCATGAAAACCAAGTGTTTTGTTTCTCCTAAGTATTCAGAGAAGTAGTTTGCAAATGAATTACCAAAGGTTAGTACAGCTGTGAAACTAGTTCACTACCTTTCCAAGAAGCTGAGCATAGAAGAAAATACTGAGTATAGTGGCAGTCCTGAACGGTTGGAAGCACGCACTGTAGAGAACCTCTATATGGGGCTTTCATGAAAAGATGCAGTAGGTTCAATAAGTTTTGCCTAAAATCGTGCTTGAGACAGCAAAATCTTTCATGAGCATGCTTAAGGAAATGCCATGTAAGAGAATGGGTCTTACTTTAGTTGCAGAATTACAACAGGCTGGGTCACCAGCAATTGCTGCAACACTGATTGAAAAAGTCCAGTGTCTGTAATGCTGTTAGTGCCTGAAGGTGTTTTATCTGACACCAGAGAATTTCCTGCTAAAGACACCTGTGCAGGGAGACAGACTGAAGGAGGGTTGAGAAATCTCATCAGTGTCCTACTGTGTGAGCTTCCCAAATAGGATACAATTGAATTTTGGATGCTGAGTGCTCACAATTCACTGTGAACTGACAGGCTGCGCAAACAGTAGACTTTAGGCCAGGTAAAATAACTTAAAGGATTAAGCCTTGGCAGCTGTGTGTTTGATATATATTTACTGATCTATATTTGAATTTGATTTTTTAATATAGGTGGGAGCATTCTAGGGTAGGAGTTGAGAAAAGAATCTCTAATACAGAAGTAGAGCTAAGCAGTGCACTGTTTAGTTGCCTTGCATTAACAGAAAAGTCCAGGTCTTTGACTTGCAGATAGCCCTTCAAAATTTATCAAGTTTTGGTGATATAGAAATCAAGTTAAGGTGCATTTCACGATCAAAAGTAAGACCCAAGTGTAGACTTCAACAAGGTCTGCTTTTTTAAATGGAAAATGAAACCCTTTTTAAGAAGTGTGCCTTCATCTGAGCAAGCATAATAAAACTTCAGCGAAATTGGTAAGGCAAATGTTTCATGTACAAGTAAAATAAATTGAATTCTAAATTAATGACTCTTTCTCAGTGGTCTGAATCATAGTGTGATGTTAATGCCCAGGAAAAGCTGCTATATTCAAATACTAGGCCACACAACAAATCCATGTTGTTTGGTTTCAATTGTAGAAAGCATATTTACCCAGATTACGTGGGCTGCATGCGAAAAGTAGTTTTGCTGTGGGGAACAAAGATCCTCCTTCAGGCTTTTGTATGTCAGTAACTATGATCTCAGGGTTGTAGTTGTCTAAATGGCTGCGTTAGTAAATTTTTGTTTGTTTGTTTGTTTAGATTCTCTGGTTTTCTGTAGCTGGCTTAGCAGATGACCTCAGATTTAAATTCCCTGGAGCAGGGACCATATATTTATATGAGCATGAACAGTGAGGGTTTGATCTTGGCTGGAGCTGCGGGCTGTGACTGAGATGTAAATGTCAAGTCATAATGGAGTAAGCTCAGGCAATTTCTCTCAGAAATAAAACTTGCTGCTTTCAAATGTCACTAGGCTAAAGAAATTTCAGCATAAACTAATGCAGAAGTCAGTGGGAAATACATTTATCCACAATGTAGCTTCAATAGAAGTTATTTAGTTGTATAACATATTAAAATTTTATTAATTTAGTTATGCTGTATTGTTCACTCTTGCAGAACTATGCTATTTGAGACGAAAAAGCTTATTGGTTGCCTTTGGAATTTCCACACTTCCTTCTGTCTCTCAGGCACTCCTTGCAATTTTTGGCCAGACAGTCTAAAAATAAATAATTATAATTAAAACAAAAATATAGTAACACCTCTAAACATAATCTTATGTATTAAATCAGCCACAATAGATACTCTTTTTAGGGAAGTTAAGTTCTCAAGTATCTCTTTACCAACAGTGTGATTTCCAGTTCATATTTTCTCACTGCAAGTCCAGAAAATCGAGTGTTACCCTTATGAGGAACAGTAATAAGTTGGAATGATTTCCTCAGATTTTTTATCTTTGTATGGTTACTTACCCAGAATTTCTCATAAGTTTTTTTTTTTTGCAAAGCGTAAATCTCACTAATGCAGTCTCAGTGAATGGAAATAACTCTGTATATATGTATGTATGATCTTGGACTTTTTTTACAAGCTGCCTTTTATTCCTGGTGTATACCTTTTGTTTTCAGGCACTTCATTTGTAGTTGGAAGAAGTCACCATCCTCTCTCTTGCAGCTCTGGGGCTTTTTTGCAAAACATTGTTAAGAATTCAAGTATGGATTATACCTGGACTGTGAAGAGAAAGATTTCTGTGATGTGAGGCTCAGAAGTAAATATTTGACTTGTGATATTTATTTATTTATTTATTTATTTATTTATTTATTTATTTATTTAAATTTCTGAAACATGTATAGTGTCACTCTCCTCGGTGGTGTCAGAAAAATAGTTAATGTTTGAATTTCATGGCAGATAACTACATGAAAGTTAGACACTGCTCATTTGGAATCACAAAGTTCATTTATCTTAAGCTGCCATGATTGAAGGGAAGTAATTGTGAGAAAAATATGGTAAGTTGCAAAATCTTACAGAATACAAAGATGTGCTATGGTTTCCTTATCTTTAGGCAGATTGCTGCACATTTTGAAAAGTTTTGTTATTGATTCCAGTAAAAAGAATTGAGGCATCTTGTACTGAACTGATGCATGTTGGATTCAGGGAATGATGTTCTTTCATCATGAAAGATGTCTTTAGGCTCCTGGTCTTACACCTATTTTCTCATGATCATAAAGCAGGTAAAGTTGGTTTAGTGCACACCATTTTGGATTGCCTAGTAGCAATCCTTCAGCAGGCATTGCTGTTGTTCACTGTAGCTGTAAGCTCTGACCTTTGCGGGACGAGATGGATCCTAAGGCAGGACTCAGTGGGTGTGTCCACCGCCTCTGTTTCCCTACACCTTTGTGAGTAATGGGAACAGCTAACAGCCGGAAGCATGTCTCCACCGAATTAAAACTTTTTTGTAGGTTTGTCTCCTTCTTCCTGGCTTACAAAAGTCTTTAAGTAGCTTTGACTTAGATCTGTGTGATGTCTTATATCTACTGTAGCTCAGCTGTGAAGCTTTAGCAAAGAGTGAAATTAATTGAATATAGGTTCTTGGTGTTTTATGGAGCAGTGTTTGCTTAGCATATTTTTCACTGTAGAATCAGGACAGGCCTTGAAAACATGCAGTAATGCACTCAAATGCACATGTATTGCTAAGATGGAGCAGTCGGCATCAAGTTATGTAGATATCAGTTGTATAACGTAAAGGAGACGCTTTTATATATATATGCATCACATGCAATTAATCACCTTATTGTAAAAAAAAAATATATATATAGACAGCTGTAAGAAATTAATCCATAATCAATTAATTCTAAAAAAAAGTACTGCATTACTTTTTTACCTGAATTTCCTAAGCTATTTTTTCTCCTCTCTTGGCTTTCAAGTTGACATAGCAACTGCCGTGGGTTCTCCTGTATTGCCTTCATCTTCCAGTTTCAGTGAGGGATGCAGGAAATGCTGACCTGCATAACGTTGTGTTGATACAATTAGTTATCCTTGTGTTTCGGTGTAAGAGGAAGGTTCTGAGGCGGGGAGCCTGGAATGGGGGTGCAAACCAAGGTAGAAATTAAGCATCTTACAGGAGAAGCTGATAAGCTGCAGATTTATTTGTAACATGGTATGTCCACAAAGAGATCTAAGGCATGTGTAGGACAGACAGAAAATGAATACTGAAATGCTACCATCCATCCAGAGAAAAAGCCGGTCAAAAATTTGAGGCCTTAGGCTAATGTGAAGGCTTCTGCACATTTTCCTAAAGCATTGAAGGTGGCAGCCTGTTACACTTTCCTCAGAGAGCTTCCAGGAACCATCTGACCAAGGAAGTGTCTTGCTGGTGCAGGCAGGAGTTTGTCTTGCTTCACAATTTCCATTCAGTTGCTGCTCTGAAAAAAAGGATAGAAAGCGGAAAAAAAAAACCCAGCCAAACAAACCTCACACAGCTTTAGTCTCTCAAAAGGAAATTTCTTGAATCCTGTATTGCTTTAGGTGATCATTTTCTGACGGTTTAATTTCCAGTCTTAATTTAGCGTAATTGAACTGGAGGAGTGGGGCTCAGGGAAGCATTGCTGATCTGTTCACTATAGAAATAAAATGGGCTAGTCCTGAAGGAGATTAGATAATCCATAATCCAATTTACCTTTCCTAAGGAAAGTTCATCATTGACTGTCTGAAGGACAGTGTCCTTAACTAAGGACACTGCCTTTAAATCCTGTAACTGGCCACAGATGTGAATGCTACCTGAAAGACTGATCAATCCAAGGGTTAGTAAGTTGGCAAACTAATGAAAAAAAAAAAAAAAATCATTTGAGAACAAGGAATTTATGAAAATTTAAGATAGAGGAAACACTAAGTTTGCATAGAAATTCTTTAAAATCAGTGAAAAAACCTGTAAGAAATAATACAGAGTTATTAAGTAGTATCTACTTACTTCTTAAGTAGAGTTAAGAAGATCAGTAACATTGTATCTGCAATAAAACTGTCAGGATATTCTACAAGTTTTAATATCCAGAAATTGTTACAGAGTGAAAAACATCTGTTCTCTCCTGTAATTCATATGAAAACAGTGAAAGAATTATTTTGAAGTTAATATTTTAATGGCCTGGGAGAGCCTACTGACTGTAATAGTTGCTGGTACAACTAATACAATAGGTCAATGTGAGTGAAGTAATTATTAACCTTAATGAATTTAGTAGTACAAGAGTTGCTTACAACATGATCTGATACTGTTCTGACTACTCATCACTTCCTCGGAGTATTGCATTCCAGTGTCTCAGATTTATTTGTAAACGGAGTAACAAATCCTCCTTTTCTTTCTATTCAGCCACAGGTGAAAACATCAAACATGGACTTTCTATTCAAGTAATTTTTTCTCTCTTAGCAAATATATCACCATTTATAATGCAGTAATGATCCATCACAGGTGATCAGCAGTTGTAATCATGGTTAGTGATGTACTCAGTTCCCAAAGTGAAATGTACTGTGTTAAAAATTAGATAAGTATTCTTATTTCAATGAAAAACTGGAGTGGATTTACCCCTCACCAGCTTCCCTCAAGATTACGGCATTTCATCCTCACACTGCTTAAAAATTGTTCTGAAATTTGAACAGTGATCAGCAGTAAGCAAGTTCTTGGGTTTTTCCTTGGTACTTTACATATCAAAGTGTGATTTAATCTTAAGTCTTGATTTGCTGACTAACTTTAGTACAATTTCAAAGTCAATTAGCATGGAAATTCAAACATTCCTAATCTTTATTTACTTTAAAACAATTTTCAGTCCAATCTAGAAAAAGCTGATGGGAGACTTTGGACATTCCCAAAATTATTTTCTGTAGAATTTTACTGTTTAAATCCAGTTTTAAGGGCTGAAATGTCAAATAATGGGAAGACCTTCTAAGATCTCCTGTGTACTTCTGTTCTGATCTGAAAGTTCTGTCAGTGGAGTCACCCAGTCCACAACTGAAGTTTTGTTGGTAATTTTAACACTTATTAACTGGTAGTACTACCAGAAACATGAAAAGTTCTTTGAAAAAAAAAAAAAAAAATTGGTTGTGGTAGTGTAGGATTTGAAGAAGGGGCTTGTGTGCCAACTGCAATGGCTGTCCTGATAAATTGCCCCTCCTCTCTAAGCATGCCATGCTGCAACACAGAAAACCAGGCATTGTAGGATCTGAATGATTTGGAGGATGAAATGTAGGTCAAGAATTGACACAAAAGCTGATGGTCTTATGTCTTCCATGAGTCTTCTCATCTCTTGCACACCCTAAAAGATGATTGCATAGTCACTCACTTTGGATATGATTTCTGAAGCTTCCTGAACTGCTTTCCATTCATACTTTCCATTCATACTCAGTACATTGTACTTAGGCAGGTACATCACTTGGTACATAGCAGTGAGATATCCCATGAATCATCTTCTTTTTCAAGCTTAGCCATACAGTTAACAGGGTTGTTAAATCACAGAATGCAGTATTTGTCAGAGTAATGACTTTAAAAAAGCTGCAGAACCTCAATACTGTGTTTTCTCTCCCTCCACAAATATGAACATGCATTTCAAATTGATGCCACCTTATTTGGGGCTTAAACATGATCTGAATTTCACTAATTGTCTGACCCTTGTGACCTCATATTTCACGCATTTACTTGCAACACTTTTGTGGCTTTTTTGCATTGTCAGCTTTTGTTCTTTTTGTTACTTTTTTTCCACAGGCTGCAGCTCATGTTAATACTGTAATGGCAGTGTCAGGCTGATTACATGCAAAACCAGGTAATAGTTTTAAAAAGTGGAGGGGAAAACTAGCACCACAACAAAAAGGCTTATTGCTGTAAGGTTTGCCAGCTCTACTTTGCTGCAGTGTATGTCGCTTTTTCACTTTCTGAGGCAAGCACTGACGTGTGTCAGGAAAATGCATGAAGAAAAGAAGTTATAGTTTCTAGTTCTCCCTTGTTTACAACTGAGATAGGAATCTCCATTTCATAAAGTATAGAAATGGTTGAGATTTAACACTGCATGTTCATGGCCATGCCTGTAGATGTCCCTTGTGTTAATAGAAGAGACCATAGCATAGCAAGCAGTAAAAAAGTCGTGCTGCCAAATGCTTTCTTTTTGGTTGGAAATTATTTTGCTTCTCTAATGAAAGATGTTGCACTGGAGCTAAGGTACAGTTATCACCTATTCTTATTCTTTGAATAAGCCAAGAAATGAGAAACTGTGATCTGCTGTGTCTAAATGTTGTCCCTTTAAAGCCAAGGGAGATGGGCTCTCGGATCTGATTTTCTATTTCTAAAGTCCAAGGAACAGCAATTGATGAATGAATAAATGCTTAAAGTATTTTGGGAAGAAGAGGGACTTTCCAGAAGATGTAAGTATGCTAGGCCACTGTGCTATTAGAAAGAGCAAAACCAAAAACCTTGCTGGTACATATCAATCAAGCTTTCTTTCTGTGGTCTTTCTTTTCTGTGAGAAATATTAGCTATAAACACTTTTTAAACCTTTCTTTTTGTAGCATTGCAGGATGGTAACTTATTTAGAGAGGTGGATCAAGTTGGCATTCTTTGACTGTTACTGCAAGCCAGTTTCAACAATCCTGCTCCATGGTCCTATAAATACAGCTATCTCAGACACACACACACACACACACACACACACACACACACACACACACACAAAAAGACGCAGCTTAATTCCTTAATTCTCTATTCAATATAGTACTTTATTTTTTAATTTTAAATATTTTCTTATTAATTTGTTGGGTAGAAATGTGCATTTTTCTAATGTTGAAAGTGTTGTAAGTCCTGTCTTCTATATACTTTATCATATTGGATTATTCTCTTACATGACTCTGTGTTGTAAATTGATAAGAAGCAGGAAGTTAGGATTACATTCCATTACAATTAAAATGGTTACATATAAAGAAAACTAGTAAAATGCCTATATTGACATTTTTGTCTTAATCCTCAAAAGATTTGGTACAACAGTTCTAAATTAATTTCAAATGTAGGGATAAAATAGGGTCTAAGACTTGCAAGATAGGGAAGGATGCAGGAAAGTTTGTTGGAAATGAACTCTCAAGTCCAGCTAAAATACAGAGGGCAATATGCTTATGGGTATTTTTGCTCTTTATATCAAAGGTCCAGTGTTCTTCCTCTAGAACTTACAGGCAAAGAGACAAAAAGATTCTTTGAGGTGAGGTTGTTTTGTTTGCAGTTAGCTAAGTCATGTGAGTGACTTTTCTCATTACCAAAGCAAACAAAAACAAACAAACAAACAAAACCACCAACAAACAAACAAAACAAAACAAAAATCCTCTACCAAATCCATTGGAAGTTATTGGTTTAAATCAGTTTTTTTCTTTTCTCTTAAAAAAAAAAAATCTTGAACCTGAGCAAAATCTTAATTATAAGTTCATTTTAATACTTACTAGGTAAGCACTAGTTCCTAGTATCTGTTTACCTAAGAGAACAGATATTTAGCAACTTTTAATTTCTGTAGCAAACACAGAAGTGACAGCAGCATTAGTGACTGCTCTAAGGTTTGTATTACTTCAGTTTGGGGTAATATTATGAAGCATGATTTTGGCAGAAATAAAATAACTGAGCATCAGGTGAATGCCTAGTATAAAGCATTAAATAGGAATCAAATATTCATTATCTGCATTCAACCATCTGTAATCAACAGGCAATTTGAAATTCAGAGCACATTTTAGCACCTTTTCAAGTGCAGGACCTTTGGATATTTGTGTGCTGAAGACTAAAATCACAGTGTGTCATATTCATGCATTTATGTTTCAGAAAGTTAAAAGTTCTTTAGTCTAGACTGCCAAAGCTGCTACAGATTTAAATCTAAATAGCATTGCTACCACAGTAGAAAATCAAGTAAAAGTGGTAAAGGGTCCACCTGTAAAGGAATTTTAGATAGAAAAGGAATGCATTTTCCAAAATATATATAAAAATACGAAAATACTGGTTTGGAATAATGAAATCAAATGCATTGACTCTTCACAGAGTTTCCTTTAACATAAACTGAATGACCAATCTTCTGTTGTCTAAATATTGCTTCAACACAGAACATCAAAAACAATAAGCAGCAGATAGAAGAACTGTCACACTGATAGAGCACTCGAGTGTGAGACAAAGTATATGGTTCCTGACTGTATAGTGCTCATAAACTGAAGTGTAATGTTCAATAGCTTGTAGGATAAAGCAAAATAAAAATTTTGCTCTTTCTTTTTCCATTTTGATTCTTGAAATTATTTTAAGGGACAATCTCTTTATTTGGTCATGCCTAGCCATCATGGACTTACCTACCTTCTTTTCCTGTGTTGAAAATTTGTGCACATATCTCTTCTGACATCTGATATCTCAGGGTCAAATTCTACAGCTTTGATAAAATCTTGGGGGATGACTGGAGTTTTAGCTCCGTAGAAATGGATTTTTGGCTTCAAGATTTATCATTAAATGTTTTAAGGATATTCAAAGAGATCCCTTGTGAGTCTCAGTGTCCAGAAAAATGGTGTAATTCGAAATAAGGATGAGTCGTTATCATGAGGCCTGTAGCCAAATATTTTTAAGATCAACATAGTAATAATCATAACCTATCTTTTGGATAATCCTGGTAAGGTACCCAGCTTTTAGTGTGGCATTTGATCACAGCTCATGTTTACGTTGTTACCTTCAATTTCACGTGTGTAAGGCTCTGTGAGCTCGTCTCTGGCATTTGTTGTTTGGACAGGTAGATGCGTAGAGCAGGGAAGTTACTGCTGTCTCAGACATTTGCTGAGTGTCCTTTAGTGTGCCTGGAGTTTTTCTCAAGTGCACTGTGCGCCAAAGAGTTTAAGTGCTGGCTGCTGTGGACACAACTTGTCTTTAATTTACTGTTACTGTGAGCTAAACCACATGAGGTTAAGAGCTTGTCAGTGTGATGTGAAACAACCAGCATACTGAATGTAGCATCACCTGAATCCACAGCATATTAGAGCACAGCTGTGCACATCCAGTCACATTTTCAGTCCGTCACTGCAAGCTTCAGGAGGTCAGTTCTGTCCACCTAAGGCATGCTGGCCTAAATCTTTTCTGGTATATAAAAAAATGTACCAAGTATCTTCCACTCATGTCCAAAAGGCCACCAGAAAAAGTTTTCGATGCTCTAGGTAGAAATGTATGAAAACTAAGTTCAATTAATTTCCCCAACCAACAAGGAGAATTTTCTAATGACAAGAAATATAAATTATTTTAGCTGAGATTTATTTTTATACTTCCTATGATGGCTGTTCTACTGTGCACAGAACTGAAGATTCATTAGAGTGGAAAGAGGTCAAGGAACATTATTCTGACAGCTGGGGAGGTACCTTCATTTCCATCTGTGCTTCCAGGACTGTTCCTGTACTGTGGTTTCAAGGACTGAGATATCAGCCTTTGAAACGTAAAGCTTTTATTTTTATTTTTTCCCTTTATCACCACCACATGTCACATTTTCTAAGACTGATTTTTGTTTGTTTATGAGGTAAACAAATGCAATAACATAAATGGAAAGATGTCATTTCTCTGCTCATTGGTGTTAAAAAAGGCAGTGGGTCTTTTGTTATGAGAAGGTGAGAATATGGTTTGTGTAACAAATTGTTGAAGGTTGTTCACTAAGAACGGCACAGGGAGGTGAAAGTATCTGTCAGATTTGGTGGGCTTTTTTTAAAGTTACAAGCTTTCTGTTCAAAAGGTTTGTGGTGTTTTTTTTGTCTTGTTTTGGTTGGGCTTTTTTTGTTTGTTTGTTTGTTTTTTGTTGGGTTTTTTTTTTTATCAGCACCCATGGAGATGTGGATATGGTCTTTATTACACATCACTGCTACTGTGCTGGTGGCAACACACACAGATGTCATACTTGAGTACTTATCTTTGAGAAAATCCCAGTGTTATTGTGAATCTTAGGGAAAAAAAATAGGAAACTGTAACTTAGACAACCACATCCTCTATTGAATTCCAGGACAAGAGCTGTTCCCATTACCTGCAAGTATACCTAACTTTGTGTGGGCTGTAAGAATAAATTAACTAAGAAATTATTTTAGTTGTTTAAGAGAGCAGAAGGCTGATGAGAAGGAGTGGTAATTTCCTTCTCCCACCAGCTTTTTCTACATTGAGAAGAGGTAAAAGCACAAAGTTAGTAGTAGCTTTCACAGAAAGAGCATCAAAGGGAAGAATGCTCATGTGACAGCACACAAATCTCTAGCATGAACAAAGAGAAATAAAGCTTAAAAAATATTAAGCCTTAGCATTTGAGCAAGATGTCATAAGATTAATTATCCATATGAATCCTGTTTCTAAGGTGTTACAAGCTAAATGTACAGTTTTTTCTACAGTTAACTGTTCTAGTTCAGTGCATACTGTCCAGCGGTTACACAGGGTTAGCCTGATCCTGCCAAAGACAATCACACATTCCAAACAGAAGATCAAATGCCTTGAAGTAGATCACTTGGAGATAAACAGTATTAAAATGGAAGCACATCTGCCAAGTATCAGCTGTCAAGACCCTGCAGCTATCTGAAACCAATCAAGTGTTAGAATAATCCGTTGTAGTGCACTTCGTCTTTATGTCTTTGTAATCATCCAGCCAATTTCATGAGCTACATGGAAAAGCATACGTGTGTGTTTGTGATGATAATAATGCTTTAGGTGAAATCAGAAATAAAGAATGAGGACTTAATCTGCAGCTATGAATTTCAGAAGCTCATTTGATCATTATTTTCTGATTTCCCATCAATTCATAATTGCCTGTGGCAGTTGAAAACTTCTATTCATTCTATATCTGGCTGAGAATTAAGAAAACTTGATGTAAATAGTCTGAACCTCTTAAGCAAGTATGTATAAGACCTAAATGATTCCAACATAAGCATTGTTGCACTTTTGTCCTTTAAAAATGTTTGTGTGAGACTCTTCGCAGAGAAATAGGACAAGCTGATTGCTACGGTCCGAAGTCAATTTTCAGCTCACCTAGTTGTCGGATCAGATATCTGTTTGTGAGCAGGCTGCAAAAATTAGATATGGTCACTGAATAAAACTGAAAGCATTCTCTGATGGTTACAGAACAGGTTGATTATGAGAACTGGAAGACAGCCCATGTGACATAAGAAAGGTCACTTCATGGCACCTGTTTTTCTCCTACCTCTTGCCTCCTCCTTCACCCACCATCATATAATATTTGGATACTTTATAGAGCAGAAACTGGCTTTTCATATAAACTAATGTTTTGGCATATAAACCAGCATGTTTTGGCATTCGTAGAACACTTGGGAACTATGCTGTACACACTAAGTGCCTTTCTTATGCGGTCGATTCTAAAGACAGAGTTTCATGCTGTTGGTTTTTCAAGTGGAACAGAATTCTGATAGGGTAGAGGAGATGCTGGAGAATAGTTGAATGTGAAGTCTAGGCCATGGCCATCAGGACATTATTGATGCCACTGGAGTTCAAGAATCTACTTTCTAAATATCAATAGTTAAAACTATGTCTGACTTTCACCCTTGGTTTTTTGGTTTTCAACATAATCACTAACTTCTGTGTATGGATTTGACTATTTTCCCCGTTATGGAGATAAAAATTGGGTGCAGTCTTTAAAAGTATCATGGACAGAAATGATCCTGTGAGTGTTCAGATCTGACCTCATTTACCTTAAGCCATTTAACTTCAGCCAGCTTACATGTACTTGAATAACATGTGTTTCCCTCACATAATTTTCAGAGACATGTAAACTCTTGGTTTATAAGCATTAAGGGATGGAGAGTCTATAAATGCCCTTTGTAGTTTGCAGCTCTAGTGGTTACATACCTTCATGAATATCTGATTATTCAAAAGATGAGTTTGCTATTGTAATGCTCTCCTGTTCTGCTTTCTCTACCAGGAGAAAACCCTAATGCCTTGACTGGGAGAAAGTTTCATATATTGCAATCAGAAATCCTCTCAATCTTCTTGATTAACTGATCAAACAAAGCCTTTTAATCATATAGGTCATACAGAGGCATTTCCATCAGTTTAATTTGTATTGTTCTTCACTTTTTTCTCCAGTCCTTTCAATGACCTCTTTTGAATTTGTTCTCTCTAAGCAATATTTAAATATCAAGAATATTTCTGGAAGCCTTTAACCGAAAAAATCATTTTCTCCACTGTTTTTATTCTCTTTTTACATCCAAGGTTTTTAAACTTGCTCTTCCTGCCACAGCAGCATATGGCATAACTAGATAGATATTAAACCCCTCTTTATCAAGATTCCATTCTTCAGGGGAAAAAAAAAAAAAAAAAAAAAAAAAGATTCCTTATTGTTAGATGAATTCCTCTTCTTTTGTCTGTAATAGAACACATTTATACCTAGGAAAGTAATCACAATTTGTCTTTCCACTTGTTTCCTTCACATCTAATAATTTTGCCAATCCCAGTCACCAGCAAACTTAATAAATTCATTGTAATACTTTCTTCCAGCTCATTAGTGAAAATAGTGTTAGGTGTCCTACATACTGTCCCCATTTGCTACAGAAGGTGTCAGCCATTTCTTTACATGTTCTTTGATTCTTCCCAGTCCTATTTTTTATCTGAAAATATTATGCAGAATAGTGTTGTAAACTGTATCTACCATTAAAAAAGTGAAACTTTAGATCTAGGAAGGCAATCAAATTGGTTTGATAGTAACTATTCTTGATAAATTGTTATTGACTGACACTTGGGATCAGCTCTTGGTCACTGCAAAGAGAAAATACCTTAATAGTCCCACCAATTGATTCAGCAAGTGGAAGGATAAATAGACTAAATTAAAACTTATAAAAAGACTTTCATAAAGTTGTTTCTCCTGACTCTTGCTATAGAACTCCAACAGAATTTCAGCTTCCATGGTTTGTTACTCAGGCATGATTTATTGACAAATTATGCTTAGAATAATATACTTTTTTTTTTTTTTTTTTTTTTTTAAACTAGAGTTCTCTAAAGCAATGTGCCGTTTGAACCAAGATCTAGTCTGATAAATGGACTACAAATGATGTGAACAAAGTAGCTACATAGTCTAGTATTCAGTGTATTCTTGAAAATAAGCGAGACTACCTAATAGTACCTGAACGTTCATTCACACATAGTCCAGCCAGTTAGTATGTTTACAGTTAATTGTCTTACCAGAATATAGGCTTCAATATGTTACTAATTAGACTGTGTGACTTAAATTTCATCATGAATCTCCTAACTTTCTAAATGTAAATTGTGCAAGAGATTAACCTTGACTTTTTTTTAAATTCATTGAAACAGAAGGGGTTTGGAATCAGCAGTTGAGATCATGGGCAAATGAGCCAGTATTGGAATTGTTGTAACTGCCCTTCACATGCTTTGTTAGGTGTTGCATTTGCTATCTGTTGCAAATAATTCACCATTCTTTTTATAAGATCCTGCAATAAATTAACCTATTAACTGAATGTAGGGGTTTCTGTACTAAATTTTTGTTTCCATTAAAAACCCACAATATTCTCTTTTCCATTATTCAAATCATTAAGTAGTTTGGACTGTGTAATATATTAGATTCTCACGTTTGAATCAGAGCAATGTCAAGATTACTTTTCAGCTGAGACAAATCTGTTTCTGTAGCTTTTAATATGCCTGCAGGTGTGCAGGATGCTCAAAATGTTTGTGACAGTATCCAGTTCTTAGGGGAAAGGGGACAGCTTGCCTCTTGCCTTTTTTCATTTTTTTTTTTTATTTTTTAACCAACAGACATAGTATCTCAAGAGCATACTTTCTACACCAGGCTTGACAGAGAGACAGCAGTGAGTTCAGCAGTTCCTACCACCTGTAGTAGTGTTCACTGGTGGCTGAGCTACCCTTGAGAATCAGTTGTGCAGGGCTCACAGACCTAAGCAGGCTCTCCTTACTTGACTGCCCCGTTCAGGAGTTCAGCTGAGGAGATGTAGGTAGGAGCCATATGGTTTGGATTACCACACAGTGTAAGATCTAGAGATGAAAGGATACAGGAACTCCTCTGGGAGCCTGCTGATAGGGTGAATGATCCCCTCAAACAGTAAATGCAAAGATTTGCATGTCTTTGCCAAGTCTGGTGAGTGATGCTGTATTCGACATTAACAGTCGTTACAGTCTTTCATAATAAAGCTAAGACTTTTTTGTTCTCCTTTTTCAATTAAATTCTTTTGTCTTGCATCAGAAAAATAGCCCCACAATTTTGTCAAATTTACAGGATGAAGTGCCATTCTTATTTTTACGTGAAATTGTTCAAAACACTTAAGGAACCGGGAGCCTGTAGATAATGCATGTGCCAATATTATAGTTTTAGCAAAAATACAATATGAAAATTAAAGTATGCTTGCATATAGTTCACATTGCTGGGAGCTCTATATGTAATCACTTTTATTTTTCCTGGCAAATGTGCTCATAAGGAAGAACAGTAGAGGATCACAGCACTTTGTAACGCTCAGTGGTGATTAGCCCGATTAAGTTATATGGTACTCACAATGAGTAATTAAAAAGTATGTAATATTCAGAGAGGAGCAGGAGAAAACAGCTCCATTCCTTTTGTATGTGCTTACTGTTAGCTGTCCCGTGCATGGCCTTTTGCCTTTGTCAAACAGCATGTAGTTTCTTTTATGTGCCAATTTTGTGACTTTTGTGAATGTACCATACAGTGAGAATATATCTCACCATTCCGTAGCTTTGAGGAAACACTTCTGAACGCTGGCAGAGTTTGGCTCCTTCCCTTCAAAATTTTGATCCACTTCAGGCATCTTCTCAGAGTTTGTTCTCTCTAGCTGATAAGGAAGTACAAGATTCATACTCTGTCCACTCCAGTTGCCTGTTGAAACATTTATTTCCAATACAACTTTTTTTGGTTAATCATTTACTCCAGGAAACAACAAACAAGGAGAGACCTGAGTTCTGTAGAGCAAGTAAAATGCAATAGCCTCAGCTATTAAATAAAAACATTGCAGATTTTTGCAGCTGGAGCTTAAGGAACATTGGGTAGTAAGTAATGTTATTCAAAATATATTCCCATGATGTTTCCATTTAGAAACTTCCATCTATGTATATTATTCTCCATTTGATTATGCAGTTTGAATTTTTATAGCCAAAATTCTCTTTGGCCTTCTCATAATGATTGTACTATAAAATGCCTTCAAATATTTTAAAAATAAAATAGCTTTCAATAACCAGTTATATTATTTACTATCTATAGATCTCTGCAGAAGAAGCTTTTTTTTCTGTCAAGTTAACTCTGGAGCCACTTATTCTATCCTTATTTTCATTTCTTGCAAGGGTACCATCATCATTACTAAACATTTATGTACAGCTGTGCGTGCACTGTCACAATGATTTGACAATATTTTGCAAGCGAGAGAAAGTCAGTATTTGCATTTTCAGTAGGTTTATCCAGAGTTCTTAGAGATGCCTTTCTAGCAGCAATGCTTACTGTGTACTGCTCAGATTTTGCCCTTTGTTATTTGATCCAGCTACAAACTCAGAATTTTGCATAGATGGTACTTGCTGTAAGTGCCTCTGATTTCTCTTAGTGCATTACAAATATCCAGAAACAAGTGAAATATATTGACTTTCTAAAGGGGATATTATGTACAGGAAAGACTAAAATGCTCTGAATATTCAGGTACTAATTTTTAGGCCTATTTTCAAGAATACGTGTTAGGATATCACATTATAGAGATAGTGATCATCTCCAGGCCTGCCTTGTGCTGCACTGACTGATAACCAAGCTGTCTTTCTTTAATTATTATTGGTTTTGTCTGTGGAAAAATTGAACTGAAACTACCCACTCAATTTTAATCCACAGGCCACCAGCTAGCTGGGGACGCAGCCTTTCCAATTTGGATTCCAATTTAGACAATAAAAAGAGATCCTTATCCTGGCATCTGCCTGTGCCCTGCTGAGTGCACTAAAAGAACATAGCTATAAAAAAATCAGGCGGTTTTAGAGGTGTAGTCATGGTAGATATTTATTCAGTTCTGAGATTTAGAGCCCAATAATGGAATATTTTGATTATTTTGAATGATAAACTAGTTTGTCTCAGAGTTGTATTCTTTTTTTCTATACTGATATAACTCTTATATAAAAGATGCTGTTTAGTAGCAATCCCTGTTCTAATTAGAAGGAGTACTGGTGTCATACTTTTGTGACACTAATTGTTCAAGTGTCAGATAATGATAATTTTAACTGAAATCAGCATTGGCAGAAAATTTGGACAAAGCTTTCATTTTCCATGTCTATCTGATTTGAACAGATTATTTTTTAATACATCACAAAAATCTGGAAATTAAAAATAGTTTGCTGTGCAGGGATTAAAATGATCATAATTTTTTTTTTAACTTTTCAGAGTAAGTGGAGACCATCTGTCTATTAATTTTTTCCCAAGTTCTAACTGTAATTATTTTGTAGTATCACATACCTTCATATTTAATCATTCCACTTACATGAAAAGTTTTATTTTTAACTCATCTTAAGGGTATACAAAAATATCTTTTCCCAACTCAGTCTGGATTGAATGCTAACCTGTAGCTCATGTTTTTCCTGTAGCTGATGTTTTTCTTGCTTGGCCAAGGTGAATCCTCAGTTCAAAAAATAGTGTCTGTTTTTTTTGTACACATTTCAATTTAAATATTTGCAGAATGCAGTTAGCACAAAATTGACATTTATCATGAAACTGTTCTTGAAATATAAGATTTACTGAGCAATTTAGATGTGGGAGGAACCCAGCTCTCATCCTGGATGCATGATGTTCTGAAAATAGAAGTGGTATTTCCGATGCTTGCTTATGATCCAGCTAAGTTGATATGTGCTGGCAAGAGGTTTTGGGAGCTGGAAACATTTCTTATTTTCAGGATGTCTTTTCAGTTTTAAATCAAATCTCAGTTTCTTCCAGCTGACTATTAGATGATGGGACAATAATCCATTTGAGTTCTGGAACTTAAAAGAATGCAGATTCCAGGACAGTGGGGTTCTGCTAAGATTCTTTCTAAAAAATTGTTCGTAGTTGTACTTTCTTTTGCAAATACAAACATCACTTTCTGTTCTCTGAAAAGTGTGTCTCGGTTGTCTTCAAAATACTTAATTTGAAAAATGATACAGTTTTCTTAATTACATCTCTGATTCTGATAGCAAACAGCAGGGGAAGATGCTTATGAGGATAACTGACATGACATTTTTCCCCTGTATGCATCCTCGAGACTAGATCAAAATGAAGGCATATGTTGTTAAGCAGAGGGTGCTGTACCTGTTGGTGCCATCCTTCTATTCCAAAAGCAAGTGCATTATTTTTGAACTAATTCCTTGTGATGTACAGCCAGGTACGTGTTGTGTGGGACAGACTTCAGCTTCAGCCATGGGAACCACTTCAGTTAAGGATTAGCACTGCAAGTTCACACTTTACTTTCTCAACAGAGAGAGTTCATACTTTCTCTGTGGGGCACATGGCCACAAAGTTGCATGTAAAGGTTGAAGACAATGATCTTTTAGCATTTTTGTTAATTTATTTATTTTGCAGCTTCCAGCATGCCTGGGTTTAAATTCTGGTTTATAATTTATCTGATCTTGGTAACACTGTGTTAAGGTAATCTAGAAAATGGTTTCATTTTCTTCCCGTTCCTATACAAAAGACAAGTATTTTTAAAATCACATTGAGATCCCAATATGCTCCATCTTTTTGACATTCTGATGTAAAACCAGTGAACAGTCAAGATTACAAGGCACCTGCGGAAGTGTCTGGTGCCAGCTCAAAGCAGGATCAACTTGAGCAGGTTGCTCAAGATTGCATCCAATGGAGTTGGCTCCACAACCTCTCTAGTTACTAGTTCTACTTAATAACTGTAAAACAATTTTCCTGACATTTAAGTGGATTTTCTTCAGTCTTAGTTTGGGCTCATTGCCACTTGTCCTCTCACTCACTACCACTGAGGCCTGGCTCTTCTTTGCTCCCTTCCATCAGGTTCTTATACAGATTGATAAGATCCCTCCAAGCCTTTACTTCTTAAAGCCTTTGCAGTTCTCTCAGCCTTTCCTTGCAAGGCAGAGACTCAAATGCAGTTGTCATCTTTGTGGCCTCTTGCTGGACATGTCTCTGTATCTTATGTGCTGGGGAGCCCAGAACTGCCCACTGTGCTCAGTGCGTGGCCTCACCCATGCTGAGCAGAGGGAAAGGATCCTCTCCCTCAGCTCGCTGGCAATGATTTTCTTAATACGGCTCTGGGTCCTGTTGGCCACCTTTTGCTGCAAGGTCACACTGTTGGTTTACGTGCTACTCATTACCCAAAAGGACTTCTCTACAAAGATTCTTTCTAGCTGGTTAGACCCTAGCCTGCACTAGTGGGATTGTCCCTTCTTAACCCCTTGTTAAACTTCATGAGGTTTCTGTCATCCCATTTCTTCAGTCTGTTGAGATCTCTGAATGGCAACACAATCCCCTGGTCTCTCAAACACTTCTCACAATTTTGCATCGTCTCTAAACTTGCTGAGGCTGCACTCTCTCCTGCTATCTATACAGTTAAATTATGATGCTCAAAATGCTCGTGACCACACTGATATAGTTCATGTGGTATTTTCACCCAGTTGTCTTTCCCTTGAATTGATGAAGAGTGACAGTATATGTTCGGGAATATATGTGCTGCACACAAACAACAAAAGACCACTTCTTAATTTCCTGTAGCCTCACAAGGGGCTCCAAAACAACAGTTCAGATGTAAAGGATATTGGACTTGGACACTTAGGTGAGTCTAGTTGTGAATACTATAGAAATGCAAGGCCTCATTTTGATGCCATTTTGAGCACCAATTATATTAATTTTGGGTCTGGCTCACTGAAAGGGAAATAACACCTCTAGCACGTGTTTCCGGTTTTCACTATATACCTCTTCTACCTCACACATTTAACATCTCCTAAATTTACTGTTATCTGTATTTTATCCTGAGGTACATAGCTCATTCTGTTTAAATGTCTTTTTACATATTGCTTCATTGAATTTTTAGGATATAATAACATCATAAAATTACTGCTGAAGTACCTAATCTGTATTCTACATATGTCTATACGTAGTAGTTCACTGTTTCAAAGTTCATACTTAATGGACAATAAAAACATATTTAATAACTGTCTCCCTGGAAATAAATTATTTTTACCAGGAATATTGGTTTATTGGTTATTCATTTAAGTAGGCTCTCTTTAAATGTTTCTGTAGTTTTGTTCAGGCTACAAAGTTCTTGGCCATAATTGTACTGACAGCTGTGGATCCAGTAATCCATTTGTATAAAAATCAAAGTATTACTCACAGTCTTAAAGCTGAAAATTGATAAAATGGTGGAATAGAATTTAAATCTGGAAGTCAGAGAAGGTTAGGAAAAAAATGTTTATGACTGGAATATTTATAAGGTTAAATTAGTTTTAAATATGATTCACATTGTGATGTGAGGAGTGAGGGTATCTTCATAAATTAATTAAATAAAACAAAAATAAATCTCTTAGCTGCTGATTGGGCCATATTCTAGTCTTATAGAATTATTCAAGTATTTTTACTGCTGTAAGTATGTCTAGAACTTGCTACATAGACGTGGCCAATTTGTAGGGGAAATCAGTGTCTAACGTGTCTGGTAGCCTGTGACATCCATGGCCAAAGAGTGCGGCTGTCACGTAGACATAGAGCACCTGCTGGTACATATGTCATGAGTGGGACCGCCAAGGTGTGCTGACCCTGGCTAGTCTGTTTACCTGAGGAGTTGAGAGGAGTTTGTACTCCTGAGGAAGGCAATATTATTTGGCTACTACCATGCAGAGGATTTTATACTTGTTCAGTTTGTCACTGAGTAGGAAGAAAATGGAAGTGCACTTGAAGTCAGTGTGATAGGCTCAGGAAAGTGTAGTGGCAATAGTGGAGTATCTGAGCTCTGATCACCCTTGGCTGATGGCTCTGATACAGTAAGTTAGACACAGGCGACATACAGTGCAGTCGAGCAATATGGAATCTGGCCATTGGAGATTCCTGCTTGGGGGCATTTGAGATGTAAAATAGGACTGGGGAAACAGGGGATATGGAGAAAGAAGGCTGAATGCAGGGTAGGTGTAATCAAATCATCATAGGGGGCCCAGTTTCTTACAGACTCATTCAGGTAGTCAAGGCTTTCATAAAATAATGGGGCAGATGTCAGAAATTTATTTGCATTAATAGACAAGCTTGAGCCTTGTGGAAGAAAGTGAAAAACTACAGAATAACTGTGCAGTCAGCTGCTCCCATAAAGCTGAATTTGCCACACACAGTAATTATGTCAAGTTCCTGGGCTATTTATACTCTGACAAGGAATTTTTTTTTATTATTTTTTTTTTTTCCCCCAGAAGTAAGAGTTTATTCTTTGCTCAAGTGCAAACTTACAAAGGACTTGAAGGAGAAAGGGGAAGGAGCCCATCTTATGTCAGATAGCTCTTCACTTAGCTGATGCCATGCTTTTGCTTAGCAGGTTGTTCTTCTGCAGCTGTGAGAAAGGTTGCCCTATCTGTCATATCCATATTTTGTGTCAGAGCTCTAAAGGGTGAATTGTCATGAAGGCAGCTTCTGGTCACGAGTTTCAGCTGGTTTTCAGGTGATGCCACATATGTCTCATTGCCATTGGCTGAAGAAGTTGTTGAAAGAATCCTTTCCTTTCAAATATGTTTCTGAATACCTGAGGAGGTGGTATCATGGCCTGCTGTTTCTGCTGTCCCAATGATTCCAGGTTACTCTTTCCCAGTTTCAAAGCAAACATGGGGCTTGCATTCACCTTCTCTTTTTCCTGTCTGCAGTGCAGTTTGAGACTGGATTTTAAATGCAGCCAGACCTTCTTACATGTGATGTCCTGGTTCGGAGGGCACTGACAGTAATGCCAAGCACTCTGTACAATCCACCTGCTTTTTCTAAGCAGCAGGGTTTACAAGAGTTAAATCTATGTGTCGAATCTAAGTACTGGAATGTGCAAAATATACTTGCTTCATATACTTGGAATCAAGTTGCTTCATATACCAACATTTTTAATCTCATATTTGGTGAACAACCTCACTTGCATAGTAATCTATCTTCTTCAGCTCGTACTGATCTGAGTGAAATCTGAACCTAAAACCTGCTTAGGAGGAAATAAAAGGATCGATTATTGTTTGCAATAAATATATTTATTCACTGGATAAATAGTATTTGAGATTCCAGTGTGCTTGGTCTTGTCACAAGTTCCATTAATGCTTATTCTAATAGGCAGGAGATGGGAGGAGGAGATAATAATTCTGAAAAAAAGAAAACAGAAAAAAAAATCTAAAAGTAACTCATGTTAGAGGTTTTCAGAAATACAGCTCTTTGAGTACAGATGCTGGGTAGTAGCAACATTAAAGTTTTGGGTTGGAGTAGAAGGAATTAGCTAGGCAGTCAGGCCACCCACCATTTGTACAAACACCATGTGCCGTAGGAGAGGTTTTCCTCATGTAGATATACCAGGGAATCCTTGATCTTTTTCTCCTGCTACTGACGGTATGCTCACTCACGCACTTCGGTGTTTTTGGATTCCGCTCATCACCAGTTCAGCTGGCCCTGTGCAAAGGCAGGTGAGGGTGCTGGCTGTCACACCGAGGTCACCTCTTGTCAGTGTCTCCAGCTCTGTGCCCTGCACCTGCCTGGAAGTGACCTGGCACACAGGCGAGTCACTCGGTGAGGGAGTGCAACCTGGGTCCTTGTGCATGTTTGTATTGTAATTATGTAATACTTCTTGAAAGCGCTTCTGCTCTTGTAAAGAGGACTTCATAGCACATGTCAATCTTGAGAAGGCAGTCTTTACCTGTAATATGGAAATTTTAAAGGTGGTATGGGCTCATATTGCTGCAGAATAAAATGTTTTCAAATTTTTCTCATCTTCAGTGGTGAAAACAGTGACTTTACAAAAATAGGATAGAAAATTTTGGCCTCTATTAGTGTGTACCACGGACATTTCACATGCAATTTTTAGTAGTATTTTGTTTTAGACAGAGGTCAGGAAGTCCAGTCTTATCTGATACTAAAGGACTGCTTTAATATATTTCAGGTACTGATCTTGCCTCATTTTCAAACTGCCTGAAATGTCTTGTATACTTTTGAGGAAAACTGTTTTCCCCCAAAACTGACTTTTGGGAAATGCTGGGTGGTGGCTCTCTTGCTCAGCTTCAGTTTAACACTGCCAGTTGTCTCTTGTCTGGCTCTTTTTATGCACAGTGTTCAATTCTTGTACTGTTTCCTACTTTCTTTTTGAAGCTATTAACTTGGCAGCGTCATCTGATAATGGGTTAAATACCCAGTGGGATTCCAGATGTATTAGATCTACTTTTCCTTGGGTTTTTTGGTTTTTTTTTTCTTTTTTTTACTCTGTGAAAGAAATTGTGTTCTGTGAAACCTTAATAAAATCAAGTGCATTTACTTATTTTCCTTTTGAATTATTTGCACATTTTTAACTTTGGAAGCCAGCCTAGGCTGGAGTAGTTAGTTTTGAGTTTTTTCCCTCCTTTCTTAAATAGGTGTGACACTTTGTAATGTCTGTTTAGAAATTGCCTTCCAGCTTGATGGATTAACAAAATGTATGATTATGTCTGCTTATTTCACTTATGGATTAGACATGATATAGTTCATCATGGGACATAGAGTATACCTTATTATTCAAATTCTCCTTACCATTATCTGAGTAGAACATCATTCTTGATGAGAACAGGCCAGATATAATGTTTTTCTCTGTACAGGTCACTTCTATTCCAGTCCACCCTAACAGCAAAGCTATTTTGTTTTGAAGTCAAAACTATCCAGGTGTCATGCACAGGGTTGTCTGGAACTATATTTCTTAACACAAGAAATAGTTGAAATTGAGATTCTTAGAATTTTGTTTATCAGTGGGTCTTTTCATGTTTTCTTTATAAACTTTTTGCTTACTCATTGTTTTTTAAAACAGAAAAAACACATTAGGATCTGGATACAATTTTTAACAATTGAAGGCGAGGAACACCTGCCAGCCAGCACTCATTGATCTGGCTTTGAGCAGAGGTTTTGCTACATGACAGGCAGTAAAAAATCTGTCTCTGCTCTTGACACTGACAGCCCTGAAGCTAACTTGCAAATACTGTTCTTCCTCAAAATGGCCACAAAACTCGTTGCTTAAACAAAATTATTGTTTTCAACTCTGAGCTTTAGCATTTATGTACTGTGAAAAATTAATTTGTGAGGTCTAGAACAGATTTTATGTGATTCATATCCAGGGAGAAAAAAAAATAAATCGGTTTCCTTGCTTTTCATATTAGCTCTGTTTTGCAGTGAGAACAGATTTAGCTTTTTGATTGGACTATTTCCAAGATGCACTGAACAAGTAATATAAAATCTCAATTTTACAATCAACTTTTAAGCCTAGATTAAGATATTCAAAGAGAAAGAAGTTGAGAGAGTTGGTGAATGATGGCATAATTCTGTTGAGAACCCCTTGAAATTTCATTTAGTGTAATTAGAGAAAAGAAAGCTAAAATAAATGCAAAGCTGGTGACTTTTATGTATATGTAATATTTCTGAACATGGAACATGGTGATTTAGATGGGCACGAAGAGGAAAATATTACTTAGTGGCATGAGCTTTAGTGAAAACTAACTGGATTCTGGATCTACCAGGCATGGAAAAGAACTTTAATTAATTGTTTTGAACAAGTAATGTTGAGGCATCCTAGAGAGGGATTTGCATAGGCAACTAAGAACTCAATTTTCTTATGGTTCGGTAATCTTTTCACCAAAATAAAGGACTTTCAAAGAATTGTATCCGCCAATGTAAAGCTCAGCTAGTTACTTAAGGTCTGGGTTTCATTTCCCTTGTCTGCTGTTTCAGCAGAGTCAGCAGAGAAAATTAGTGCTTTTATTTAACCAAATGCAGTTTAACATTTTTCTGCATAATTTTGCAGACTTTACAGGAAGTACTAGACAGTCCCGTGCACAGGATGAGAATCACTGCCCTGTCTCAATACTTTAAAGTGTTACAACTTTCAAATTTGGAGTGCTTTGAGGGCTGCAGTAGGTAGATTTTTTTTTTTTTTTCTTTTAAATCAAACAAGCCATCTCAGCAGATGAATTCTTTTATTAAAAGGTTCTTAGATATTAACTCAGTGCTACCAAAAGTGACAGACTAATCAGTCTCTTAAATATTTACAAGGGATAAAAGCATATAGCTAAACCTCCTGCATTTTTTTTTTCAATGCAGCGTGAGAACCTGTAATATTTGTGAAGTCACTTCTCTAGTATTTGCCACATTTGCATTGGAAAAATTTGCAATAAATAAGTAACAGACAGCTTTCCCTACTTGTCCAATTTATTCTCAGCTTTGGTCTCCCCATTTTGTGGAGAGAAAGATGGTCTTTTTGGTAGCCTAACAGAACAATAATACGAAATTCAGGGGTATGCTTTTGTTTTTCATGAGTATTATAAGATTGCCCAAAACAGGCCCCAAGCATTAGGAAGAAGTCTGCAATTCAGCTGTAGCAAGATCAGCTGCATGGTGATAGGTGCAGAGGGGAATTTGGTACTTGCCTCAATATGCAGACAGTGAGCAATAGTGGGGTTATAGAAAAGCCAAAAAAGAACAAAGAAGGTGTGTGTAGAAATTCAAAGTGAACTGAGCACTTGTTTTCGGATATGATCAGAGTTCTAGTCTAACTCTGGCTGCCGGTACATCCCTTCATGGTTTACCTGGTTGATAGACCTCTGGGACTGGACCAGGACATAAAGTTCTGTTGCAAAGTAATTGCAACAGAAATAATTCAATATTGAAGTGTGTAGATTATATATGAAATTAAAAGATTCAGTATGTAAATATCTTGTGAGGCTTCATGTTCTGGATGTAAAGAATATATAAGTAGAATTGTGATTTCATTCTTTTATTAACAAAACAAAATTTCAAAGGATTGGTTTAGCTGTCTAGTAACTTTTACAACATTTTATATCATAATATTCTTCTAAGAACAGAGATGATTGAAAATACTATTTGTTTCAGCATCACTAGTATGATATCTTTAAGATATTTTCTTCTTAATTCTAAAAAAATATCCTTTTACTCTTTAGGATTATTCTTTATAATGCCTGTATATAATTTTTAAAAACACAGTATATTTCTTACATCTGCCTTTGCTAAATGTCTGACCTGTGAACCTGGTTTTACTTGTGTCATGTCTCCTGTGTTGTATTTCTTCAGGTAGGCAATGAATAATGGAAGAAATACTCTTTTCATAAGGAACTAATTCTCATTTTCCCCTCTGCACCTTAGTGGTGGAAAAAGCCAGAATAAAAAGTCTCTGCTTACAGCAATGCTCCCAGTCTGTCTAAAGGTTACATTTACTTTTTGTCAGTTTGCATTAATATAGTTTTAGTAATTTTCAGTAATAAATGTGTGATTAAAGGTTATCCATATAGCTAAATAGCTGTTATTACCATGTGCCATTTTAGTTACTTCGATAATTTGTCAACTCTGTATACAAACAGACAGTTTACAAATAAGAACTTTCACTCCTATAGTTAAAATCGTAAATCAATAGCAATTTTTCATGGGTTGATCCAGTCACTTGTAACCTGCCTAACAGACACAATCACCTTTGCATTCATCGAACATTTTAGGTTGGAAAGTAGTTTTCTGTTGCCTTTATCCACTGAAATGTAAATGTAGCACTCATCCGTTCTTACAGACATTATTCTTGGTACTGGCTGCTTCTAGAAAACTCTATTGCCTGGTGTTTCTGGTGGTATCACTTATTATTTTATGCAGTTGTGTGGATACTACTCTGTAACAATCATCAATTTGCCAGCATCACACATTAAGGTTATTTCAAATACAGAACTGGGGGGACCATCCTGGGCTGTCTTCCAGTTCCTTGAAGCTGGAACTAACATCAGCTCTTTCTGATAAACTTACCAACCAACCTTCTAAGAGCAGAATGAGTATAATTTTGGCACCTCAACTCAAATTGCATGGGATTGGCTGCTTCCATGATGTTTTAATACCTTTTTTTAAAATTCCAGCAAAAGTTTCAGTGACCAGCTTGAACTTGTTTGTCCTTGTCCCATGTGTGCTTCCTGTGACTATTTTTGTCCCATTCTTGAGCCTTGCTAAATTATAAAAGCCAGTTGTTCTCCCTTTTCAGACTTCAATTCTTTCATCTAAATCCACCAAACTCTTCTAATTTCACCTTCTATGTCTTAATTTTCTCTATTAAAAGAAGATAATTACCTGCACGAATTCTGAACAGCAGAATACTGACAGTCTCCCATGTGCCTTGCTACATTATGTCCAGGACAGCACCTTGAAAGTAGCCCAGCTTTAAGTGGGGACCGCTGCCAAATTTTCCTGAAACAAAGATCAACAAAATCTTTCCTGCTTCCTGCAGAATCTGCTTCTGTTTTACGGGAGTGTTTCATGTCCACACATCTGGTGGAGAATATGGAAACAAAAGACAACCTGTAAGGTGTAGATGACCGCCATGCAGTCTCTTCAGTGCCAAATTCAGACAATGTATTGACATTGAGACTGTTCTTTCTTAGTTACAGGAGCCTTCTCACCACTGTGGAAGCACAGTAGGAGTTTGCTTCTTGGCTCCTACAGGCATAAGCTGCAGGAAGGGAAGTAGCTAAATAAAAAGAAGAAACATCCTGGTTCTGTATTTTCTTCTGTAGAGGGGAAAAGGAATGCAGAGAAAAGGAAAGACTTGTTTACAACGAAAGAGGTGCAGTGAGAGGTGAGGATCCCTGTGAAGGAAGGTTTCTTGGAAGCAGCTGAGTGAAGCTAATGTGAAAAGGCTGTAAGGGAGAAGAACTGGGAAGGGCCGTGATGTGTGATTTCACACAGTGACAGGCTTTGTGCATGTGTGTATTGGGAATTTCCTGCTTGGAAATACACTTTCTTCAAGGTAGAGGCCGTCTGGCTTCTGTCTGCATTATTTCCCTAAGGAAGTGCTGAATTTAAAATGAATCATCCCCTAAAAATATAGAGAAAATCCCTTTCTATTATTTACCAAGGACAACACAGAACAAATATTGTAGTTTGAAGTAGTCAATAAAGTGTGATTATACTTTACATAATGTACCAAATAATGGTCAGCATGATGCTCTTTGCTCGATCTTCCTGTAAAGGATTAACTCTTCTGCAGAAGGGATATCCTTGTCCAGTTCGTTGGTATTGAGAAGATGAGGAGCTTTATGTTACTAGAGCTGGAGTTTTTTACCTGCTCTAACAGTTAGCTGTCCCTAGGAAAAAAAAAAAAAAAAAAAAACCAACGTTGCAATATCTTCATTTACAGAAGTGGTTTTCCTTAAAGGAATTTCATTTATATTACACCTTATTTATTTGGATATGAATGTTATGCTACCAAAGACCAGAACCAAAAATATACTGAAAAAGTATGTTTTAATTCTTATTTTTATGTGACTGTCTCCACGTATCCATGGTGTAACACCCAAACCACAGTGCTCATACAATGCATAGGGAACTATGTGCCTCAGAAAAGAATCAGTCTCATAGTCACTGAATGTTTCTTACCCAGCATCAAAAGACAGGTTGTTTAAGACACCTTACAAGAAATTCACTCTCACTCCTCGGTCTTCAGTACCTTTTTCTGCTCCACTGGGACATAACCTTCCCTCAATGCTACTGTCTGCACACTTTCCCTGAAGGCATCTTTCAAAACTTGCTGTGAAGAAAATGTAGCTGTTGTGGCATGTTTTATAATGGAACTTCTTAACTAAAATAATGTATTGTTTTCTATACAGAATAGAGGTTTCAATAGGAAAGACAGGGAATAGCCCAGTGGTTACTTTGAACTTAGTCACTGCTTGGATTTCTCACAAAATATTACAACTAGTTCCATCACTTCGTGCACAAGGGCTTTAATAGCTTAACTTTTGGAATAAGAGGGAGGAGGGAATAAAGAAACTAGGTCTCACTTTTAGGGCATTGCACTGTTTTCTTTAAAGCATGGCAACCACTATCCTACTTTTTGTAGGTGTCAATAGGGCATGCTTGAAGAGCACAGTTTTATGGGTACTGATAGCCTGTGGTGTGATTTAGGCACCAGACTGCTCTGTTGCCTTAGGGCAGAGATGATTCTATCTTTCCACTATTGATTTCTCTAATTTGCCATTTTTGATTCTATTTTAGATGCTTGTTTGGTTTGAATCAGATCCAAATGCCACCATTGGGACTGAAAGAATATCACAGTACACTGCTATCTAAACTGTTCTGCTGTGTAGAAGCGGCAGAATTTAAAATTTAAGATTGCTCTGCAGCTCAGGTGGTGAAGGAGAGAGGGAAGAGCTGAGCTCTTCTCCCTGGGATCCAGAGACAGGACACACCTGGGAACAGTTGAAAGCTGTGTCAGGGGATGTTCAGACTGGACATGAAGAAGTATTTCTTTACCAAGGGAGTGGGGAAACACTGGAGCAGGCTCCTAGAGAGGTGGTTGAGTCCCCAAACCTGGCAGTGTTTAAGAGGCATTTGTACAATGACCCTAATAACCTGCTGTATAACCTTCAGTCATCCCTGGAGTGGTCAGGTATTTGGACTTAATTGTCACTGTAGGTCCCTTGCAATTGAAATACTCTAATTCTATTATCTTCTAAATGTGCTCCTGTGTAGCTGTGTTCAGTTTGGGAAATGAGCTCTTTTCTCAAATAAATAAAAATAGGTTTGAAGCAAACCAGAAGAACTAACAATATTAGCAGAAATCTAGCCTTGAGATAATTCCTTCTTTTTGTGAACCATCATTCTTTTTCTTAATTAATTAATAATGGGAAATTACAAAATTAAGTAATTTGGTTTGATTTTGCCTTCTCTAAATAAAAACAAAAGAGTGGTTGTATTGATTCAGAACTGGGGTCTGTCTAGCCCAGTATCCTGTCTGGAATGCATAAAGGCATGAAAGGCACATCAAGGGAAGAGTGAGAACAGGCAAACCACACGGTACTTGTTTCCCTAATGTTGTTATTGTGTCCAAGTTTAAACTTAAATAAATACACAAAGTACATATTTCCCTCTAAATTCTTCTCACTGGAACAGCAGAGCCTCCAAGGCTTCCACTCAGAAAGAATTCTGTGTTCACTGTCATGCCAGTAACTGCAGAACTGAAGCTAAAGGAAACTGCCTGGTTGCAAGTGAAGTAGCAAGTCTTCTCTCCCTAGGTGACCAAGTTCATTCAAAACTGAAGTAAATGGGTTTTGGGGGTTTGGTCTGTGTGAAATTAATTCAGTAACAAAATAAAATTTACTATGATTGATGGTCTAGTAGACCATTTCAGGAGTGATGGTCAAAAATGACAGAAAAACAGGTTGTGTTATGCTTTGTCCATTAAATAACAGCCTCTGGCTCCTGCTTTGCAAGCCCGTAAGCAGTGCACTGTGCGGAATGCAAGGCTGCTGGTGTCTTTCTATGCATGCTATGTACTTGAACAGTGTTATTAGTGGCGTAGAACCTGAACTTTTAATCACATTTAAACAAGAAGAAACAAACCATTTTTTTAAACACAATCAGCATAGGGAAATTGAACATAAGTAGGAATGGAGCAGTTTAAAACTTGTTTTTAAGGGAAGATCATGTCTGCGAATTTCTGCAAGTATTAAATGCAGAGGAAAGCACTGATTTTTTGAGGCCTGTTTGGAAATTTGGCTGCAAATATTTCCTTGCATCATTGGAAAGAAGTACAGAACTTTCACAGCACAGCCACAAAGTTCTGCTATTGATTTTGTAAAACCTGGGGAATAACTATAACTTTTCTGGGAAAAAAAATAGAGTTTTCTTTCCCTGCAGGAACTTAAAGTGAGGCTGTTCTAATAAAGGTGGGAATTAACCATCTGAATGGTTTTCTGGCATCTACAGCTAAGAATTTTGTCATCATTTTAAAAGTCAGTTTGAAATTTCCAAGGTACAAGAGAGCAGCCATCAGTAAAAGAATTAAAAATCAGTATCTGCCTGTAATTACATACAGCAATGTTTGTGTAGCTCCATTGTAGAAAAATAATTTAAAAGATCATGTGCTGATATAGCTCCTTGTAAAATCCTTTCATAGCTTTTCTACAGTAATATTACATATAATTTCATTAATTGTTTTAGAAAACAATAAAAATATTTTGGTGTAGCAGATAGCTATATCGCTTTCTCAAAAAATGAGTGACAACTACAAACTGAATGACTGCACACAAAGGAGAGGCACACAAACATTTCTTGGATAATTAGAGGAATACAAAAGTGTGAATTTGCCCAGGCAGCCTGTATGCAGGCTAAGTGATAAAGCAAGGAGTGTGCCAGAAACAGTGAATGGAAGAAAACCTACATCCCTTCCCAGCAAGAAGTGTGTCTTTGCTCTGGTGTTCTTCTGGGGAGCAGCAAGACAATGAACAACCAACTGCTTTGGCCTGCTGTGCATGTGCACTGATGTATTTTGGTGCATGGGATAAAAACAATGAATTTCTGCAGGCTGCATAATAAATAGTGTTGCTGAGGAAGCGTGTACAGAGAAGTGGAGCACCTTCTTGCACTGAATGGTTCTGAACCTATCAAGGCATTCCTCTGAGGTGGGCCAAGTCTCACATTAGGCCATGTAATGTCTAAAACTAAACCCAAGTGATGCTGCCAGTATTGCTGTGTCCAGGTAGCGTGTGAAATGTGTCTTGGGCCAGGCTTTGGTGTAACTTACCTTTGCCCACCATTGGCCCTGCTGCCAGTGCCACAGACACACACCCACGTTCTAGTGGTCCATCCAGCTGAGTCCCAGGTGCCCTTGCTGCTTCCCAGCACCTGCTTTGGAAGTGGATCTTTGGGTGTTTTTACAGGCCCTGATAGCAACACAGTCTGAGGATGTCTCAGGCAGCTTTTCTTCTGCCAAAGTACCCAGTAGCATTCCCCACCTTGGGGTTACCTCCCTTGAGGACTTTGGTTGCCTTTATAGAAATATGGCTGGTGAATGTTGTCCAGAAAGGCATGATTTTGGTGTCAATGAACCATTCACTTCTATACCACCAAAACTGCTTTTGACTCCCGTAAATTGCTGGGGCAGGCGTTTGATGGTCTTCTGTAACTCACCTTGTTATGCAGGTGCTGGCTGTCTACACAGAGTCCATCTTATTGTGGTGGATTCTTACCAAGTCCATCATGAGGGAGCACCCACTTCTTGTTTAACTTGACTTGAGGTACAGGAAGAAATGAAGGCTCCCCAAGGCCTGGTTTGTTGCTTGTTTATAGACAAACTGAAGGTCAATCTGGGATTTTTCTCTTTGTGCCTGAAAAGGGATAAACTTGACGTAGAGAGCTACTGGCAATAGTCAGACATCCTCAGCTAGCTGTAGAAAATATGCATTTTTGCACTGCTCTGTGCTTCTGCTGCTTCCTCTCTGTGCAGAGGAGTGATGCTCCCCAAAATGAGCTCCCTGCAGCGTGCTGTGCTCATTTGCCTTTCACCCTCTCCGTATTCAAGGGGCTGTTACTCCTTCGGTGCTTTTATGACATGCATGCAGAAATGGGAACATGTGAGTTCAGCTGGAACCAACATGACCATTCTGTGGATATTTGCTTTGCTCATTCTTGCCTAGAGAGGTAAAACAATTTTTACTGGAATAGCTCCTTTCCTAGACAGTTATTAAAGGTAAAGCATTAAGCACAGTGTAGTGCATCCTTACAGAAGATAGGTTAGCTTAATTAATTAGTCATTAGCTTAAACATTAACATCATCTTCTTTTGTTTAGTCAAGTGTTTTGTTCATTTGTTTGGGTTTTAGCATTATCTTCTCATTCTTAAGTTATTCGGCTTCCTTGTGATTTTCCTTCAATACATTGAAGTTTCCTAAGACAATATAAGCATAAAAGAATCAAGTTTTGCATAGTTGAATAGTGATGGAGGATTCTTTCTGTAAGTCAGGTAGAATTAAGTAGAACAGTAGTCTTGCTTGTACCTAGAACATTTGAAGGGTATACCGGATGCAATGACTACCAAAAATAAAAGAAGAATAAATAAATAAATAACATTTATTCTTCATCTTGAGTTCTCAGCTCAGTGATATTTTATGCTATGATTTTCTAATGCTATACTAATCTAGTTCTGGTTAAAACCCCTTCCTCAAACTCTTAAGGTGGGCTCAGGTTACCATAGTTCAGAACAACTTGATGAAGAATTTTGTTGCTCATCTTCCTCAGTTAAAGATATAATGAGACACAAAAATATGCAGAAACGTGGTTGCTAATGCATTTTTCTTTAGAAGAAAAAAATGAAGCAAAAATAGGTTTTGCCGAAAATGCTGAAAATTTTATTGGAACAATAATTCTGTTAATTATTGGTTTTTTGTCTTTTCATGTATTTGATGTAACTATACAGTCAATTATACTGATCTCTTGTGAAGCTGGGAAACACCTGAAAGAAAAGGACAAAAAAGCATGCCCTTTTATTCACTCAAGCAGATTTGGCACAGTTGTGTGACAGCCTAAAGGCTTCCTGCACAAACAGGTCAGGTTGCTTCACTCAGGAATTTTTTTCAGGCCTAAAGCAGGGGAAGCTTAGTTACAAAAAGGGGAAAAGGAAAAATAAAGAGTATCTCAATTAAAACTATAGTAAATTCTAAAAAAGTTTTCTAGGGAAACCCTTTAAATGTTTGTTTGCAAGGCTCTGGCATTGGTTTGCAACCAAGAAATGGCAGCTTCAATATCCAACTATACTGTATTGTTAAAAAGCTAAAGAGCATGAATTTAACTAAGGGAAGCAGCACTCTTTCCATACCAGAATATACTGATATATTTGTAGGAGCAAATACAACTTCAATAGAAAATCATAGAATCTTTTAGGTTGGAAAAGACCTTTATGACCATCGAGTCCAAGCATTAACCCAGCACTGCCAAGCCCACCACTAAACCATGTCCCCAGGTGTCCCATGCTTCCCTCCAGCTGAATGTATGTTGTACAGTTATTGTTGTCATTAATTAAAAATACACGTTTTAAATACTTCCATGGATGGGGTCTCACCACTGCCCTGAGCAGCCCCTGGTTCACGTTCCACATGTTGAATAAGAAGGCAGCATTAGGATAAAAATTCTGATGGTGGATCTGCAATCATGACTCTAAGAGCTGCATTATTTATTGAAAGACCATTACAGTGGTGGTGAGGAGAAGCGTGACTAAAATTGGAAAAGTCAAAATGTAGTGAAAATTCATTGTGATCCTGAGATTAATATGGATACAGTACAGTGTTTCTAAGCCAGACAAGTGATATTGGGGATTACTACTAATCAGCCACAAGTGATTCACTGAACATAATGACCTTTATTACATTTTGTACAAGTTTGCTACTTAAAAAGGGTTAAACTGGAATTCCTGGAAGTGGTAATTCACTCTTTATACACGACTTGATTTTCTTCTCTAACTTATTTGGATGAGGTGGCATAGGCTTTTACATCATCATGTTCTTGCCAACAACATCTAGTAATTCATTCTGTCAGCAAGAATACTACCTGAGATACTACATTTTTTTCTGGCTGGTGAGGTGATATCTATCACATAGAAATCTGGATACTGGAAGAGGGACTCTAGAGTGGAAAGTAGTACATTACTTATTATGGATTGTGCTAATTACAGAAAGAAATCAAGTCCCAGTGTATCAGATGAAACTGCAATTATTCAGTAAATCTGAAAATCAGAAAAAAGGAATGTAAAACTGGGAAAAGTGTTATTTCAAGGAGTCAGTGTCCCTAGTCACCACTTAATTTCAAAAGGTAGTTTCATCCAGTTCAACACTTTGCAGTTATTTTTGTTTGTCCGAGGACTCTGGCAAGATTTCTCTTCAATATTGTTAATTTCAGTGGACTTGAATGCAAGAATTATAGTTCATTATCTCATCAAAGGACTGGCTTCTTAATCTATGACATCTCACTTCAGTGAGTCAATATAAACCACAGACTGTAGATACTAGGAAATTTCTGATGATGTATAGATTTGAACTTGCCAGATTAACATTTATGATGCCAGGTAGAAATGAAAAGTCCTTTTGGAGCTTTTTCTTTTGTAAGTTTGACAAGTATTATTTTTCTCTTTTTTTAACACTATCAAATCTGGCAAATAATTGACACAAGTTCTTTACTAAAAAAATAGACCTCAACAAGGTAGCATTTAATTTCATTTACATTACTATTGTTCAGAACCTAGATACTAGGAGATAAACTGACATATTCACAAGTGATCCGGCATCTGCTGAGAAAAGGGAAAATAATTAGAGATTTTTATCCATTTACTCATCCAAAAGAGCATTTTATCTCAACATCAGAAAATAAACAAAGAAAAAAGAAATAAATATGATTGTTTGAAAAGTTAAAATCATTTCAGTCTTTGGTTTTGTTTTTTGGTTTGTTTTTTTTTTTTAACTTATGGCTGCAACAGATAATGTTGTCCTCTCCTATAAGTATCTTATAAAAATGTACAGAAAAATCTTTCAGTCATAAGTGTAATAAGTTCACTGTTATCAAAAGAATGGTTAGTTCTGAGGGACTTTAATATTTTTTGTATTCCAGTCATGTGAGAAAGACAAATACTGAAGCATAAACAGAATATGCCTTGGAGGAAAATGTAATCATTGCCTAATTGAATATACAATTCATTTTATCATTGATTTGAATGTATCTTTCATTTTATTGGGAAAAAAAAAATACCCTACCTAATCCATCCTCTTGTGTGCATGCTCATTATTTTAAAATTAAGACCTTCTGTTACTTAAGTGCTTGTACATAGAAGCACAAACACATCTAAATTTACTTTCCTGTGTAGGCCAATTGAATTAACTTAGCTGCACATTTGAATAATATAAAAATGCACATAGTGATCAGTAGAACCAGGAATCATACTCGTAATTTCTTTCAGAAATCACATGTAACTATTCACTTGAGAAAGCAATTTATAATTTTCTCGATAAACATGGAGAACCAGACAAATGGAAGGATTCAGAAAGGTTGAAAAATGCTGATGTGCGGTTTGTATATCAAGACCAAGAGGCCAATTTCTATATGTATGATTCAAATTACTTGATAAAGAAATAAAGATGCTTCCCTCCAGCTGAATGAATGTTGTACAAGTCATTAATTAAATATATATATGTATATAAATTATACATTCTAAATATGGTTTTTTATTCTTAAGTGTGTTCTTCTCTTCAACCAGTTCCTTCAGAATAGATTTATATCTGAATATTCATGCACACTACAGAACAATTTAATTAAAAATGATCACTTTTTTCTTTCTCTTTCCAGTTCAACAGAAGAGCAGTTTCACTGGCAAACACAAGGTAATGTACTTATCTACATGGATATATTAGTTATATTCTCTCCCAGAAGGATCATTTTTACCTATAGATGGAGGGGAAAAGCACATTGATATATGTGGAGGTTTTTGTTGGGGTTTTTGTGTGGTTCTTCTCATTGCTAGTGTGTGAAAACCCTCCTTAAAAAGTGACAAGATTTGGCAAGAGTTGTTAGGGTTGACAAAAAGTACACTGAAAAGAATGTAGAGTTTTGAGAGGGGCCATTGCTAAATGTGTCTCTGGCCTTTTTTTACTACTAGACCTAAATATTCTCATTTTGCTTTTATTAACCTAAGGCCGCACTTACAAAGCATAGCACAATTTTCGGTATGGCCAGCATCCTGGGAATGTGGAGCCTCCATTTCTTCATCAGCTGTGTATGCTTAGTCACATATAACTGGTTTTAGCTTTTGTCTTGTATATGGCTTTATCTTTCTGCCCTCCTTTTACATTTTTATGTTGTTAATTTCATTGCAGATGGTCAGAAGGATATAGAAGATGAACTCACCACTGGCCTGGAGCTGGTGGACTCCTGTATTAGATCGCTGCAGGAATCAGGGATACTTGATCCACAGGACTATTCAGCCAGTGAAAGTAAGTTGCTAGAAATAATGTTTTCTAAAACCCAAAATTTTGTGCTTTAAAACTGAATGCATGTCTTTAAGTGCTCCTAGTTTTTTGGAGGAAAAACATATGAAATATATTTTAAGGAAAATATTTTCTAATTGCAATGTAGCTGTACTATACTATAAGGTCATATTACAAAACTTCAGCATCACCACCATAAAAACAACATTCAAACAGCAATTTTTCACTATCCAAAGGTAATAAAATGAAACATACTGGGTGGCTGTGAAGAAGTCTGATGTCTAATTGTAACCACTTGGTCAGGTAGCTGGTAACTCCTTACAAAATTTTTCTTCTGGAATTCATATGCAGAAATAAGTGAACTTAAAGATGATGCACAGAATGGCAGCTGTAGCAAGAAAGGGGAAGTCTTTTCTCCAAGGCTGGCTCACTGGTCACTTAGCAGCCATTCTGTTTGCAGAACTGCGCAGTGAGTGGATGGATTGTTGGCTAGAACCAGCCACTGGGGAAGTGAATCAAGGCTAAACAACAGCAAAAGTGAACAAGGGACATGCCACTCAATGTGTTTGCAGAGCAGATGTCTACCAACAGTAGTGCTCATGAGTCACACTGAGACTGTTTTCCAGTATGTTAACTGGTCTGTTATCAGATGTAGCACTAGATGAAGAAAAGTTTCCTTTCTTTTTCCTCAGGCTCCTATCTCCTATTCTGTCCCCTTCTGCCACAATATATACCCACATTCACTTCCCTGCCACTGCAGCTTCTGACATTGGCTTGGCTTTTTTTTTAGTATTCCTCTGCATTTCCTTCCCTCTTGCTCACTTGATCCCTGCTACCCAGTACCTTCTGATGAAGTCATATCTTTGGAGGTGGCTGCCCAAATTCAGGTTTCTTGATATCAAAGGGGATGATCTCCCCTTCATCTGAAAAGGCTGATGAACTGATGACCACCTTCCGCAAAGCATCTCTAGCAATGACAGGTCACCAGAACGTGATCATCAGGTGACAAAAGGAAGACATTGCACATTGGATGCGGAATTTTTCTTTGTCAAAACATTTTTCATTATTTAAAAAAAAAGGCTTGCTTTCAAATTCAAGTTGACAGTCTTGGGACAATAGAAAATTTTTCATTTTTCATGTGCACAAGATTTCTGGGCCAACAGTGTCACTAACACTTTTGTTATGGTTTTGCTTAATCTGAACACATTCTGTATGATTGACACCTGTTAAAATGTTGCTTGATCAAAACAAAATGGGGGAGACATGGTGAAACAATGTAAGCCCTTGTTTATTTCTTCATTTGGGGGTGAGGAGAAACAAAACAGACTAACATGATAAGGATTGCCTTCAAAATGTGATTCTATGATAGAAAAATGAAACTGGGTAGATGGAGGAGATTGACAGCAGAGTGGAGCCACTTGCATGGAAAACTGACAGAAACTGTCTTAAGAGATGGAAACTGAGAAAAAAAATGGTGGAGAAAGATGAAGATAGTACATGGAATGAAGTCTGTGTACATGAAGAAAACTAATACTAAAGAAGTTTCTGGTGAGTATCACGATAAGCTAAAACACAAATAGGAATGCAGGTAGAAACGAGAATAGAGAATATGGGCAAATGGAAAACAGTGATGGAGAAGATGAGCATGAGAGATGAATTTGTAGAGGATCATCAAGAGAGGAACCAAGATTTGTTGAAGCAGGAGGTCCATACAGAATGTTGAAAGCTTGAATTTGCTTGGCTGGATGATTTGTTTGTGGGAGCAAGAGTAAGATGCAAAGAGAAGGAACAACAGGGTGATGAGAATGACAGCCAAGGAAAAAAAAGTGGTGTCATTATGGACAGGACAGTAACTGTCCCTAAGAAACACAGGTTTGGAGAGAACAGTCAGATGCATGTGCTGACAAGGGAGCAGGCTTCCCCACAAGGCTACAAGCTTGATCTTCTGCGTTGTCAGGAAATATTTGTAAACCCTTTTGTCACAGTGCCCTTATTCCTCTGCTCTGGGCTCAGCTTGTAATAAAACTAGATTGCTATTTGCCATTTATAGGTTTAATTACAAAGCAGATCTATATGTCAAAGTTAACAGTTGCAGCTCTTCTAATCACTCATAAATACAATTAGGATGTCATATACTGGATTTTTTTTCTGGTTTAGGGGTCTTTTATGAGTTTCAAGTAAAATGTTACAAACACATCAGAGGTAAAATGTTACTGTGTTTTAAAAGTCAAAAGTACAAAAGATTGTCTGTACGGCATAATTTGAATTTCTTATGAATGCATTAGAAAACAATCATTGTCATGGCCTATTTTGTACATTTTCTGTCCATGCCTCATTTACCTCAAGTTGAGGCTCAAATTGCAACAGCACACTAGAAGGGAGAGTGTTTCTGACTTCTTTAAGCAATGAGTAGGACACACATACACAATGAAAACAAGTCTCGTATTTACTTAAAATTTTATTGTGTCCCTCCTTTGTGTCTTAAAGTTTTCATGTTATAGTTGTGAAATCATTCAAAGTATTTTCTATTGATACATAGTTTTAGGTGTTCCTAGTTTGGTGTACTCCAAACAAAACAGTTGTAACAGAACACTGTGGGAGCACGGTCTCAAATATTTGAAGCATGATACAAAAAGGAAGTTTAAAGCCCCCTCTGAAATGTCTCAAACACAGTATTTGTGTTTCCTACACACTTCAGTTCTTAATCCTTTCAATCTCAAAGTAGGAAATGAGATCTATATAAATGTCTTACTTTACAGGTATTCCAAAAATCACCATTTGTGATGTATGAAGTAAATGTTGAGTGCTATAGAATTATCCTCCAGGTTGCTGGTTTTTTTCTTCTTCGTATTGAACATTTTTCAATGGAGACGTGATGTGATGCGGTGAAAACAGTGAACCATTTTGGATTGTGTGCACTGGCCATAAGGCAAGGAAGGAGAGGAAGAGCGATGACTCAGAAAAGGAAACTTAGTCTAGCATTTTCTAACTTTTGAGCTCCCAATTTGACAATTTTAGTTATGTTTACTTCTCTGCAGTTTGACTGCTAAGCTGTATTTTAAGTAACAAGACTGACTGAGGAGAGCATTTCCTGCCTGCCATGCATTTGAAGCAGATTTTTAAAAATCATCATATGAAAGCCTGCCCGGTGATGTGACCACAGCTTCCTGTTCTGAACTGTGTGCATCTAGTCTAATGACTTAATCTATCAGTAGCCCTGCCTTTGTAGAGGATTAGCGTGTCTCTACTCAGAATCTTTACAATTTGGTTTCACACACTCGATTTTCTCAGACTTAGTTTTAAAAAGTCATCACATAGCAGTCAGCTGTTATAATATTCTAAACCCCAAACATCACTTCACATGTGCTATTCCTTCAGTAGCAAATAAAAACCATGATTAAAAGGCTAATGGGACAAGTCACATGAAAGGGACTTACACAGGAGGGGCTCTGTATTGCTAATAGAGATGCTCACTAATTATCTTTACTGACTTTGAATCAGCAAATGTAAAAAACCTGAAGTATATAAAACTTATTAATTTGGTGAAATGAAAGCATAGTGATCGCTGGTTTTAAAGAAATAATTATCAGACAGGCAGATTCATAAATGCTGCAAGCTCTCGTGCAAGCTTTCTGTGGTGGAACTAACCCTGGACAAGGTTATATGCAACCAAGGAGAACTCCTGCACCGTTGCCCACCTCTTTTTTCTGTCCCAACTCAATGTAAGCTGTCTTCCTCAAACCATGTGCTTCCAGGTACAACCGACAGACAGAAAGTCAGGAAACTTCCAGAATTATGCCAGAAACTTCATCTGAATGGAGACCTGAGCCTGCATCTCCATGGTCCAGTTCCCCATCCTGCAGTGACTTCTCGTTACCTCTGTGTAGCTCTAGATCTGTCAAGACTATGTCACTCCAGTTTACATCAAACATGTCACCGTTTTGTGGCCTCAGAGGGACGTCCAGCCTTTCCTGAGTGTTCCTGGGGAACATCAGCACAACAGTGGTCCTCACATCCCCTCAGTCCTTGAGGGAGGGCACATACAGGCTGCTGCTAGTGTCAGTAGCCATTAGCTACAGTGGGGCCAGGGGCAACCTGGACCCTCAGGGTCACCCTGAGGGCACTCAATTCCCTCCTCCTCCCTGCTCCAATGCTGTAACACCCAGCTTGCCTGGCTGCTCCTCTCTGAAAATATTTCTTCCTTCCGCCATTACCTTTCTCTAATGGGAACTCAAAAATACTGCTTTTGCACAAATGAAGATAAGTAACTGCCACCTTCAATAGGGTCAGGGGAAAGACCAGATGTGTGAGAGCCAATGGAACCACATAAAAGACGTTGGAAACAAGTCATGGAAGAGGGATGGGAATGCACAGTAAGTGCGGGACCTGAAATCACTGGGTGAGGAAACATGCAGGGAAATGAAATTTAGTTCAGGACAGAGATAACATTAGGGATGTTTCAGGAGACACAGCAGTACTGAACAGTGAATGTAGCTCAGGAAAGGTATTTTCATGGCAGAATGGTTTAATTTAGTGAGGAAAGGCATGTGAAAATAAATTTTGTTCGGGCTGAGTATGCGCTGTGGAGATGAAAAATTAATATTTCTGACTAGAAATCTTGGAAAAATGTGGGAAAAAAGAAGTAAGACATTATTTCCTCCCCTTCCCATCACTTCCCCACTGTCTCAAAATCACACAGCTACTTCCAGATCCACTCCTTTTACTAAAATGCACCTCCTTTTTTTGTTTGTTTGGTGTGGGTTGTTTTTTGGTTTTGGTTTTTTGGTGGTTTTTTGTTGTTTTTGTTGTTGTTGTTGTTGTTGTTGTTGTTTGTTGGTTTTTTTTTTTTCCTGTTTTTCCATTCACATTATATGTAAGAACAATTGGAAAGGTGGAAAGCTGCTTAGAAGGAAGGAGAGTAAACACAGATACACAGCTGTCTGAGTTAAGAAGATTGGCTGCTGAGGACATTTGTCATTAAGGTTTGATGAGGTTGCAGTCTGGCCTGCAGATAAGTGGGAAAGGTCCTGATGAACTGCCTGAAGCCCCCAGATGTCCATCCTCTGTGACAGAGAAACTGGAGTCCTCTAAGCAGTTGTTAAGACCAAATGACCTTTTCCTGATGATGTATGTAAATTTACAGATGGGTGGTGTAAGGTAAAAGTGGAACAAGAGGAAAAGTTGGCTCTATGTTTCTTTCCCTTCTATTAGTTTCTCTGTCCCCCTATTCCTGTGGGTCATTAGCATACCACATTAGAGAATTGACATGACACTGTCATGAAAACAATTTCTGAGATAATTAGCTGAAGCTCACAGAGTCTTTACAGAATATGCTGCATCCTTAGAGTCTACAGCAGTGGAGGCAGGCAGTGTTTTTTCCTCCTGACATGTCTTTACCAAAAGGAGAGTTAGAAGACTTCTAAGATTACTGAGCAAATCCATTGGCACTCTCTTCCTAACTTAAACCACAGACTCAAATGTCTGCTAATACAGAAGTCTCTAATTTTAATTTAAGGTATCTATTCTTTAATCTTCCACACTTTTTCCTTTGCTTCAGCCTCCACAAAATGACCGTAAGTCCAACCTTTAAAGGATACGGGGCAGATTTACAGAGCTTTCAGTGTTTATGTTTCTACCTGAAACAGAATAATTTCATTATTTTTCACTTGTTTAATCACTTCTCGTGGCAACTTTCCTTGTCTGCTCTGTAAATTGACAGCACAGACTGTAGGAATAGAGCTTTTGTTGACATGGATCAGAAAACTTTCTGGATAGTTCTCCCAATTGTCTTGATGATTTTTAAATGCTCATTTTTAATTTCAGTTTTTAATTTTGTTTTAGAGCAAGCGGTTTCTATTAGGATTGCACTTTTTCGCACACAACACTGCCAGTACTCGAGATGAATTTCACCCCCCACATTTTCTGGATATATATTTTAATTTATGTCTGTGACCGCATTGTCCTGGTGCTCAGGATTAATTGCAGAATCCAGAACACTGATAAGGGAATAAATACCATGTAGACTTAATAATACCATCTTCTTGGCTAAGGCCATTTCATAATGCATTTCACAGATCCCACATATTGACAAAAACGCAGGCAATGAAGGATGTCCATTTTCTCCTGGGGAAGAAAAGGCATGGCCTTCCACTCTGGTCTCAATCCCACAATATATTTACTCTTTTAGTCATTCAAAACTATTTGCCCCAAATGCAGCACAAATAGTTAGCAGTACCATTTAGATGCTGGCGTTTTTTGCCTCTGAAGAATGAATTATGCTATACAAACATTGTACCACATGAAATTATATACAGATGTTGTATTAGACAGATGTGGGTTTCACTTAAAATCCCTGCCTAATTATGAGGCTGGAAAGGTAGGCTAAACTCTTACTTTATTTTCTTAATTCACTTTTGTTTCAGCAATTTTTTGTAATGAGAGAGATCTTCCTTACCCAGTGGGAAAGCAGATGTCCCAGCTTGGAAAAAGCTCTCCTTGTTCAACCTGTATGATTTTCAGCCTTTATCAGCTGCTTTTATCAGATATACTGAAAATGGATTGAAACAAAAAGGCACTATTTACACAGTGAATGTGTAAAAGGATGTGTGTTCATGTGTTTTCCATCTCATAGCTCTTGCTTTGTGAAATTGCCACCTGTCAGATGGCTGGACATGCTCAATGAGATGAAATTTGGCAACAGTGGACGTCACAGTTTTTTGATAGATGAAGTTATTTCCATTTCATTATCTGCTCTGAGAGCCAGGGCGATCCAGCTTAGTCACTCTTTGTGCACACAAAGGAGGTGTTCCTGTGGTAAACATACACACTAATAAAATCATGTGCTCTTTGAGTACATTTCCAAGCTGAAAACCCCCTGGGAAGTGTGCATGGCCCTCCTCCATTTCAGGATCAGAGTCTTTAGACAAAAGTGGCATAAATGCCTAACACAGGGTACACTGTCTTTCTGTCTGCTGCATTAATGCAAACCTAGCAGTGTCTGACTCAACTCAATAGCTCCAGATAAGCTTCTCAGAGTATGAAGTCTGAGGCAATTTTGATTTATTGCAGAAACCTCTGTCAGTATTGTAATATATTTAGAGTAAATATTTATGGTTGGACATTTTGGGTGCCTCTCTTTACTCCATGCATCTCTTCTAAAACAAGCCTTTGGCCAATCTTTGCTTCAAAACTTTGGGGTTTTAAAGTCATCTTTGCCCAATTTGTAATGGAGTAAATCTCTGAAAGGAGGACACTGCTCTTCAAAGAGTGGTTTCACAGTTGTTCATTGTATGTTCTCACAGAGAAAGTTGTAAAGAAATTGTCTCAAGCATGAGTCAGAATCAGTCTTTTGAAGTAGTTGTTAAATATATAGATTTCTTAAAAATGGGGATAAGATGTTATTTCCTTTAGCCATCTCACCTTTCTGTCCCTATTCACCTTAAGTGTGAGCATGAAATAACTATTAAGTCATTTAACATTGTAATAGCCATTGGCTGATCACAAACAGAGATCTGCTTTCCAGGGGCAACCCTCAGCAGGTGATGAATGTCTTTACAAAATAGCTGACCAGGAAAAGCTTCTGTAGATTCATTGCTACACCCTGCTAAGACATTAGGATTTGATGAAATGAAGCTGGCTCTAGTGCTGCTGAGAGCCAGCTCTTACATCTCAGCATCAGTGTTTACAGCCAGTGCTGCCTCAGGAAATGCTCTGTCAGTACTAAGCATCCTAAGCTTGGACTCTGTTCTTTTCATTCTGTGTTGCAGGCAGAGCTCAAAAGCATTGAGAATAGCACCAAGAAGAGATGTAGCTCCAACACTGTCATGCAGTACTCTATAGATAACCTCTGCCCTTCTGGGTATCAGGATGGTATAACAGGCACATCTTTGTTGCTGACATATCACATCCTGGTAAATTCATGTCAGTGTTCTTACTTTAAGAACATGAGTGAAGTTTTCCTTTTTGGCCACTTCCCTTGTGCAGGCAGGAGAGTCACAGTGTGGGCTTTCAACACCAGGATTCCTGACAGACTTTGGTATCCACTTCAGGATGGACTCAGGTCCAGCTGATCTTGTTACTCTTTGGATTGTGGATTGCTGCCTGTCTTCAAGTTCACGTGTGGCTGTTGCAAGCAGGAAACCTGGTGAAGGCTGAATGAGCCATTGGTGTTCAGGGAAGCAGTTCATACTTTCCCGGGTTTCCTCAAGGGTGGCACAGAAGTTGCTGCGGGCACCCTCCTGTGCAGGGCTTCAATTGTCTCAATTCTTCTGCAGCACTTCTGTACATTGGTAGTGTCTGGGTGACTTTATAGGCTTCTGGGGGAAAGCACTAGAAGCCACTGGTGCTGTTCAAAACTGATGGCCCAATACATGCCCTTATTGTTGGACCTAAACTTCTGCAGGCTACCTCTTGCAATTTCCTCTCCTCAGGAAGTTCTTCAGCTGGAGACACTCACACCATCTTAATATCCAGCCTTCTCTCTTCCTATGCTCTCTTGCCTTTTCTTAGTGACCAATCTTTCCCTAAACCACCCATTTCTGTCTTACCACATTCTTGTCTTTTGCATCCTTTCTTTTTTCAATTCCCATATTTTATCTTCTTCTTTTATGTTTTATTTTATCATTTATTACATGACATGCATTAAAGCCTCAGTGCTTGTTCCCAAAACAGATAATCATTCATCCTCAAGAGACAAAAAAAAAAAAAAAAAAAAAAAAAAAAAAAAAAAAAAAAAAAAAAATCAGAACACCCCAAACCCACACACATTTTCTGCTTATAAGTGACCTTGCTATCCTGACTTTTCATATGCTTTCCCATTAACTAGAAGCAAACCCAGATTGTGCACTGTTGTGTCATGTTGGGAATCCAGAGGTAACAGTATGAGAACATTGCAAATAAGGAATTCCTAATTTCCCTCAATTTCTGCACAGCAGCCTACAGGCTGAATTTTTCTTTCAACATGCTGTGACCTGTAACATGGATTTTCTTGGAGTTTACTTATATCTGCAAGATGAAACATGTTTTATATATAAATTTTGTACTGATATCACAATATTATTTCCTATCTCTGAACTTGTACTATGATGAATCTGATTTTAGTATCTGGTGTCATTTAATGCTGTACAACTGACTTAAAATCCATGCCTAAGGAAAAAAAACCCTTCACAATCTAGCTTTAGTACTGTAGTACAAAACTGTAAAAAAAAAAAAGAAAAGAAAAGAAAAAAGAGGAGTAGCAGCAGGTAAAACATACATGGAGGGGGGAAATGGAAAGATGAGAGTCAAGACCAGGACAGCAGGAACAATTAGTAGCAATATCAAAGATGGATAGCAGGTAATGATCAGATTGTAATGCTTAGTCTGTGTCAAACACAAATCCTTTACAGGCAACCAGGTGTTCTCTCATCCACTGCAGGAAGCAGCTACTGAAACTCGTTAGGAAATGACAGTGACTTATAGCAGCATCTGTAGGAGCAGAACACAGAAAAGGCTTTTGGCATCTGAACCTACAGCGCAAAAGAACATCAGTAAATATTGTGCCTTTAGTATGGGCCAGGAAACAAATGCACCCACATCCCCACAACAGACTGATAAACCACTCACCCCACTCCTGCCTCAGTGGCAATGCCAGTGCCTGCACACTTGGCACAGTTAGGAGTGCCAAGAGCCACATCATTCTGGGATCTGCTGATGCCAGCTTGTGAGCATAAGCATTGTGGAGATGCAGCCCTGGAAAAGGAGGTAGTTGGCTTGTTAGCTGATGTAAAATGATGTATGTGGAAAAATTTGGCAGGTATGGATTTGGGTTTGATTTCTGTTGTGCTACATGCAGTTTACACAGCTCTCAATCAAGCAGGGTTTTTGTGATTTCTGTGGTAACGCAGATTAGGGAGCTGCTTCCATTTTTTCCATTCTGGTGTAATAAATCGAGAAATGCATTTTCTCAGGACATCGTGGGAGCAGAGAGTGGTTCACATTTATGTGGATACAGAGAGAGAAAGCAGAAGGTACTTTCTGGTTTATGGCAGAGGAGGTTTAGAGAGATGAAAAAGATTGTAATAAAATTTTGACCTTTTTGACTTACTTTTTAATTGACTTCTGAGGCAGAGCTAAACACATTCTGAACTGGCTCACCTCCGAGACCAAACAGTCATTTTCTTTTGTGGACAGAAAAGATTCAGGATTTAAGCCTGTCAAAGGTCTAGAAAAAATGGAGTTCTACTTTGCACGAGAAGTGGAAACCTGTTTTGTGCTAGTAGTTAAGTTCATAGAACAGCATAATAGCGTACTAGATCTGCTGATGTCTTTTGTATTAGACCCATATATCTCTGAGGGGTTTTATAGGCTTTTATAATCAGAAGCTGTTGGACATGTTTTTCTGGGGGTTTTTTCAGCAGTCCAATTTAGGTCTATCAGAGGAGATTTGTCTGTTTGATTTTTTTTTTTTTTTTCTGATAATGCATTCAGCTTCCATGTGCATCATATTTGTGTGATACCTATAAACACCTGATTTTATTTCCTGGTAATAAAAAGGGAACACATTAGTTTAGTACTATTGATAGCAATTTTAGGCTGCGCTAGGCACAGAGGCTGACTAGAAACACTTGATGTTCACAGCTGGTTTTCACAGGTATAAAACTCTTCAAAAAATTAGGATTTAATAATACAAAATATGTTCCTAACTTAGTTGGCCCTTTTTTTCTGTAAACAAAGTCCACACACCATTTTTAATGTAGTTATTCCTTGAAAAATGCGAGACTGATAATGAAAACACAAATAAAAAATAACATTTTTTAATGCCAAAACCCATTGTTTCTCAAATGGAAACATGGCAGTTCCTTCTGAGTTGGAGCTTCCTGTCTGTTGCAACATGCAGTGCCTCCTCTTGTATGCAAATTTCTTCTTCTGCTCACATTCACAAATGTATTTAATCCCAATAAGGAACCCCACTCAGGTACTGTTCTCCTGTGGTTCTACAGTGAGATTTTAATAAAGAACAAGCTTCTGTGACAGTGTTCTACCCCTCCTAGTGTCGTAAAGTTTCACAGAAGCAGCATCAAAAAGGCTCGAAGGTACTATTTTTCTTCTTTGTGTCTTCTGCAATGCAGAAATATAATTTAGTTATCGTCTGTGCTACCCATCTTGTTCTTGTGTTGTGTCTATCTATTCTTCCAATAAAGCTCATTGTCCTAATGGCCAGTGATAAATTATCTTGTTCAGAGACTATCTGATTTTGATATCTGAAGGGTTTAACAAGTAATTTCATAAAATATGATTAATCTACCAGAAAAAAAATGTTTTAATCTTGGGGTCAATTAAAGACTCACATTAGTAGGCTTATCCTTGGTTTTAAACTCACTTGAGGATAGATTTTCTATTAAAAAAAACCAAAACAAAGAAACAGAAGAAAAACAAAGATAAGGCCAGCTTCTGTATTCTGAGCTTAAATATGTATAGATCTATTCCTGCTCAGTTCATGTATTTCAGTCCTGGTCTCCAGCATCTTCAGTAATTTCTCTCATTAGTAATGGAACTCCAGATTTTTCCTGCAGTATTTTTCCAGTATTGATTATGAAAGAAGAATTGGCTGCTTTTACATTTCATACAAACATTTGGAGTAAGGCTGTGCATGATATGGTATAAAAAGCAAAATATACACTATCTGAGTAGTTAACACTGAAGTTATCCTATTATGTCAGGATTACTTAGGCTTTGCTATGTTACCTTATTCCATGAGGTTAAAAAAAAAAAAAAAATCTTCCAGGAATCAAAAAATAAATATTTACTGTTGGGATGGAATGCAAACTTAATTTTTCTCTTCACCCTTCAAGTCTTATATTTTTCTACTACTTCTTGTGGACATTTATGGTGCCTCACTGTCCCTTGGAGTAGAGATTTATTATTTAAAGTCTTAGAAGATGGCTCTGTTTTCTTCTTACAGTATTGGCAGAAGTGTTACCTTGTGTAAAAAGCATAAGATAATCAGCATCTAATGAAACTAGTTTCTATTTCCAGTTCACTTACTCTTGAAATAAAGTGTTCTTCATCTTTCTTTCCAATAGTAATTAGGTCAGAAGCAGAGTTAGAAGGGATATCCTTGTATTGTTCACTTATATAATGGTATCAGCCTAGTTTTCGCATAATTTCTCCATATATATATATAATTTATAGAATTCTTGGATGAAAATTAACTTATTCCACAGTCATGAATGCATTCCACAAAATCCTATTTTCCAGTACCTAAGAATGCATTCTATAGCAGTACTAAAGCCTTTTTCTGTATTTGTAGGTAGAACATAGCCCTCTTAATGCTGGTAGAGCATGGCATTGCATATAAATTACTTTCCTTTTTTATAAAACAACTTTGTTTTCAGTGGACTCGTTTAAGAATTGCTGCCTCTCATCTAAAGAGATGTGTTGTTCATAACAAGGGAGCTGCTTGTGATTAAGCATTTAAAGTATTACCATTTATTTCTTCATTTTAAGTATGCAGTTGGTGTCCCCCCTCCTCCCCTCCCCCTGCCTTTTTTTTTTCTGTCCTTCAACTTTCTTAATTTCTAGGGTATGGAATTCCTTTGCTATATCGCAGCCTTGGCATTTTTTCTTGTAACACAAAGCTACTGATATATTTAATATTTAATATCTCCTAGAAGGTAGATGTTGAAATATTTTCCTAGACTTTTCTATTTTTAGTCTAAGATTTGGAGGGAGAGTCGGTGCCGTGGTTATTGCTGTTGTTATAGGAGAGCTGCTTGTTATCTTCTACTTGAGGTCAGACTAACAGGTGCCTTGAAAACTCTTTGCCTACAGAATGTTTGACCAGTTTCAGCTGACGAGTTGTGTTTTCAACTGCAGATCTTAAGTTTTGCCTTGGTTTAATCTCTCCCTTTTCTGTCTGTAATTAAGAAAGTGTCTTCCTTTTATGATTGCCACAAAGTTCTGTCATCTAGTTCCCAAGGACTTTCCTCATTGCCCCATGCTTCTGCTAGTCTCACCTTGCATTTCTCACAACTTCCCTGGAGACTAGAAAATGGAGAAGGTCTGTACCAATTTGGCATTGTCACTGCTTCTCTCCACCCTCTGTAGTATTTGCAGGGCCTCCCTTCTGTTCACTCAGTTCCTCCGCTTTCCAAAACCATCCTAAATCATCTTGGCAAGAGAGAGTTTCTTCAACGAATGTTTCAGATGACCTCAAAAATAGGACATAGTGCAATGGAGGTGGTTAAACAGACAAATAAGTGTTCCTTACCCTTCTGATTTGGAAGGAAAGTTTACTCCTTGTTCCAGATGGAGCAGCTTAATTCTGGGAGCAGGACTTAGAAAACAAGATGTACCAGTGAGATGCCAAAGAATTTAGTATCACCAGGAATAGGTCTGTTCACCTTGTCGTTAACTATCATCACCATGTCAGATACTGTGGAAGGACACTGACAGGTTACCATCAAAAGCTCTCTCTTGTTATGCTGCTCTTCTTAAATTAATCAATTTCTTTGCAAAACTGGGCAACAAATACAACTCAGTTTTAGCAGGGGTTGGCAACTGCCTACTCAGAGTACAGATGCTTTAATGAACTAACAAAAAAGTAGGTTATAGGGTAAGAATCAATACCTTGCACTCAAACTAAATGACCTGGGAGGCAGAAGGAACGAGTAAGTGATGACTTTTTGGTATTTGAGATCCTTAATTAGGCATATACTAACAGTTAGGAGGTGGTTCCTCTCGATGGGATGTGAGACACCTCAACTTATTAACTCTGTAAATGAATGTTTAAAGGACATTAAAGGAGCTTTGCCAGTGTTTTTCTTTCAACTGTTATCCGAATGAGCAAAGCAGGTTGAAGAATGTGTGAAGTGATTAATTACACTAATTAAAAACACTTTATTTACACTTACTCTATAATTTATCGTTACTACTTTTGTCAGTTGATCGAAGGTGAGTGAAGTGTTGTTTATAATTGGTATGGGAGCTAATTAAATGGTCGTTCGAGCATGTTTTGGTCTATTTCCTTTGTCAATTAGAACTGGCATCGTAATAGATGACTGACCAAATGGAGATGTATAGCACAATAATAGTGCTACACTTTACTACTTATTTGGAGAAGCAAATGGGAAGCCAACTGACTTTAAATCCCAAGGAGAAGAAAAAATCCTTCTCCTTTCACTTGCCTTCTATTTTTGTTTGTAACTTCATATGAAAAACTCGGGTAACAAACATTCAATTACCTCATGGAGGGTGACTAGGTAGATGTTTATGTAGTTTGTACTGTAATTATTTTAGCCAATTCAGAGGTAATTATTGCACAGATTTGGACTACGGTATTAATCATACCCTTATCTTGCAATAATATAGCGCTATATGTAACTTGTCATTATCTGATATTTATTTTGTAATGGAACAACTACCAAATAATGTGTCACTGAGTACTTGTTCCACAATAAATTCTGCTCTGTAGTGTAATACATTTATCCTATTTCGTAATTCAGCCTTTTTATTTGTTTTGTTTGTTTTGGAGATTTACCATACTATTGCTATAGTATTATCTTGTGTTAGATACTGCGGAGCTAAAATGTTTCAAGTATTCCCTAAGATACTGTGGTCAAAGGATTAGGAAACGGGAGCAACTCTTCAAATGTTTGACAGCCAGACAGCAGGGATAGATTGTCAGTGATATCACCAAGAGAGCAATTTCTGTTGTTTCTTTTTGGGAGTTCCTCCTTTACAAGAAACCTGCTTTCATCTGAGTATTTAGCTTTGTGACACAGCAATGGTGGTACAATGTGAGAAAGAAAAAATATAAAGATCTCTGAGTGTGTAATGGAGTTAATCCACACTCCTGCAAACTTAACTTGCTCTCCTGTAGTTTAAATATGTATCACAAATACTGATAGTACTTAAATCTTACCAGATTTTCCCCTGGGAAACTGTCCTTAAGAAAAAAAAAAAAAAAAAAAAAAAAAAAGGGTCCAGCAAGGCTGGACACACTTTAAGAAGGAAATCTTAATGGCGCAGGAGTAGGCCATCCCTATATGCCAAAAGATGAGCTGATGTGGAAGAAGGCCGGCCTGGCTGGAGAGGGAGCTTTTGCAGGAACTCAGGGGGAAAAGGAGGGTTTATGACCTTTGGAAGAGGGGGTAGACAACTCAGGAAAACTACAAAGATGTCATTTGGTCATGCAGAGAGAAAATGAGAAAGGCAAAAGCTCAGTTAGAACCCAATCTGTCAACTGCTGTGAAAGATAATAAAATGTGTTTTTATAAATACGTTAACAACAAAAGGAGAGCCAAGGAAAATCTCCATCCATTATTGGATTTGGGCAGGAGGGGTAACATTGCAACCAAGAATGAGAAAAAGTCTGAGGTATTTAATGCCTTCTTTGCCTCAGTCTTTATCAGAAAGACCAGTTATCTTCAGGACAACCAGAATCCTGAGCTGGTAGACAGGCATGGGGAGCAGAACAGACCTCCTGCAATGCTGGAGGAAGTTGTGAGTGACTTATTGTGCCACTTAGACACTCAGAAGTCTATATGGGGAAGGATGGGATTCACCAGAGGGTGCTGAGGGAGCTGGCAGAAGAGCTCACCAAGCTATTCTCCATCATTTATCATCAGTTACTGTGATGGTTGACCAAGGAGGTCCCAGACAACAGGAGGTTGGCAGGGGTGATGCCTATTTACAAGAAGTGTTGGAGAGAGGAACTACAGGGCTGTCATTCCAACCTTGGTGCTGGGGAAGGTTATGGAACTGATTATCCTGAGTGTGATCACATGGCACATACCAGACAATCACGGGATCAGGCCCAGACACCACAGGTTCAGGAAAGGCAAGTCCTATTCACCAACCTGATCTCCTCCTATGACCAGGTGACCTGCCCTGAGGATGAAGGAAAGACTCTGGATTTAATTTATCTGGACTTCAGTAAAGCTTTTGATACTTTCTCCCACAGCGTTCTCCTGGAAAAACTGGCAGCCTATGGCTTGGACTGGTGCACTCTCCCCTGGGTACAAAAGTAGAACAATGGCCAGACCCAAAGAAAGGTGGTGAATGTTGCTGCATCCAGTTGATGGCCAGTCAGTTGTCACCAGGATTGGAGCAAGTCCTATTTAATATCTTTATCAATGACCTGGACAAGGGGATGGAGTGCACCCTCAGCAAGCTGATGGTTGACGATAAGTTGGGTGGGAGTGTTCATCTGCTGGAGGGTAGGCAGGCTCTGCAGAGGGATCTGGACAGGCTGGATGGATGTGCTGAGGCCAGCTGCATGAGGTTCAGCAAGGGGAAGTGCCAGGTCCTGCACTTTGGCCGCAACAGCCTCATGCAGCTCGACAGGCCGGGGGAAGAGTGGCTGGAAAGCTGCCCAGTGGAAGAGGACGTGGGGGTGCTGGTTGCCAGCTGGCTGAACATGATCCAGGAGAGTGTCCAGGCGGCCACTGATATCCTGGCATGTATCAGCAGTAGTGTGGCCAGCAGGACCCAGGGCAGTGATTGTCCCCCTGTACTCAGCACTGGTGAGGCCACGCCTCTAATCACGTGTCCAGTTTAGCCTGGAGAAAGAGAGGCTCAGGGGACACCTTATTGCTCACTACAACTGCCTGAAAGGAGACTGTAGGAGGTCAGGCTCTTCTCCCACGCAACCAACAAGAAGACAAGATGAAATGGCCTTAAGATGGACCAGGTGAGGTTCAGGTTGGACATCAGGAAGAATTTTTTTTACTGAAAGGATGGGTAAGCATTGGAAGAAGCTTCCCAGGGAGGTGGTGGAGTCATCATCCCTGGAAGTGTTCAAGAAATGACTGGAAGTGGCACTTAGTGCTGTGGTTCAGTTGACAAAGAGGTGTTCAGTCAAAGGATGTGCTCGATGATCCTGGAGGTCTTTTTCAGCCCTAACAATTCTATGATTCCATCATGTATTTGTTTTTAAAACCTCACTCATGATCTGGTAGTATTACAAATACTACAAATTTAATAGGATGAGCTTCCTTGCCCCCACTCTCTAATCAGTGTCAGTGTACTGAAGCAGTCTCTCAGCACTTCGAAAATTGCTTATCTTCTGACACTGGTAAGCTCCTTGGAGTTCCTACTGGCTTTCTTACAGGAGGTACTCTTCTGCTTATCACCACGGGCTATGATTCAGGTGAGCTCTGCTACTTGTGTGGTCATTAGACAAGCTCTTACCCTCAGGTGGAAGGGAAGAAAACATTTGATGACTCACCAGCTCTGATTCTAAACAAGATTCCTGTCTTTTCAACTGCTGTTAGCGCTGATGCCTATTTTTTGTAATTTCTCACTGAAGCCTCAGTCAGCATTAATGACTGCTCATTGAATCAAAATTCAGTACTGTCTTGATGCATTTTGGTCTTTGCTGATTTTGGTTCGATTTGGTTTTTTAGCTAGAACAGTATAAGAAGGTACTGGGAGGTATCCTAGCATTTTTCTGTTCTGCCATTTAAGATATTTTTGCTTGCAAACACTTGCCATTCAAGAATAATTTATTAAAAAATAAATTAAAAAATAATTTTTTAGGTTGCAATTTTGTTTCCTTGGGTGTTTTGTTTGTTTGTTTCTTTGTTGTGCGGGGTTTTTTGTGGGTTTTTTTGTTGGTGGTGGTGTGTTTTTGTTGTTGTTTTTGTTTTTGTTCTGGGGTTTTTTTGTGGTTTGTTGTTGCTTTTTGGGGGAGGTTTTGTTGGCTTTTTTTTTTTTTTTTTTTTTTTTTTACCCTGAATGACATAAGAAACAAGAGGATGTGGTCTGAAGAGAGCAGAAATGACAGGCAAAATATTTTATTTTCAAATAAAATATTGTTCTTGAAAATTAAAAAGACAAATGTTTTCATAATTTCATTTTTCCCCTCACTTTTGACCCAGCCATGAATGACAATATTAGCCTGGACTCTTTGCGTCACTTAGTTTCCCGTAATCAACTCTTACTGTGATGTCCTTGAATTAATAATAGTCTCATCATTTAAGACCACTCATTTCCTTAGTTTGGTTTTTAAATAGCTATGCCACACCTTATTGCAGCATTGCATGTTGTATTTTCAGGAGGAAAAGCAGTGGCCCCCGAAGGAATCATGCCAGTGCAGATCCCTGTTCCTCAGAGGCCAAGGGACCTGGCACAACCCCAGCTGCACCACGGGGCTCACCCTGCAACCCTGGCCTCGTGCTTCCCCCGGTTCCCCCTTGGCAGAAGCAGGCAGATGCTGTGGAAGCAGGCAGATGCTGTGGTTTGTCTGAAGCCTGGAGCTCACCAGGCTACACTGTTGGCCACATGCAGTATTCTCAAAGCCAAGAATCAGGCTGGTCAGTGCAATGCCAAACTGTGTTTTGTCCAATGCAGTGTGGCAGGAAGAGGGCAAGTGTGGGCTTCAGTGCTGCTTTTTAGTAAGAGAGCACTGCCTCTGCTCCTCTTCCCCATTTGGCTTGAAGTAAGCGTGCAAGGTACTTCCAGGTCCTCCACATCTCTTAAACTAGTAAGTTTTGAAATACAAAAAATAATAGCCATATAATAACCAGCATGACTACCAGTAAGAGGGGTGGGTAATATAAACTAAGGGAAAGGGCTTCACAGAAAGCCCCCTCTCCTCACTGTCTGAATGGGAGAATAATTTTCCTCTAACCTTGTCATGCCTTCCAGCACCTGGGCTTCCAAACCACAAAAGAAATTCCTGCTTCCCTTCTCTGATTCCTACAAAAGTCCTCTGCTCTCCATCACCTCTGAAGTTTCTTTGTGGCTTGGCTCCCTGATGTAAGCTTATCCTCCATCTACATCTGTTCTCTTCTTGCCTGGTGTTCTCTGTGCTCCAGCAGCTTTCCCCCACTTAAGTGCACCTTGTGTCCCGAGCAAGACACCACCCTCTCCCTCTCCTTCCAGCTCCTTTCTGAGCTGGGTTACAGAGGCCAAGGTGAGCAATGCAGGGAGGCTTGCACACTGCTCTGCTCAAGGGGAAGGGGAAGGTATTGTCTGCAGTACCTGTCCTCCAAACTGGAGTCAAGTTAAAGAGTTGATTGCTCTACCCTGCTCCATCATTTGAAGTCAGTCCACAGCAGTGTCTCTTGCAGTATGATGACTCTGACTTAGTTTCCTGAATTTTCACTCTTACCTCTACTATTTTAATAAAAGAGGAGAGCAGCACAAACTGAATCAGTGAAAAATTGGTACTATCAACCCTGAATAAACCAACATCAATATTCTTTCACAAGGAAAATATGGTTTTTTTATGTGGTGGTGAAAACATGGGGAGAACAGGTATTTATATCTTCCCCATATCCTCAAATAGAAACCAAACACAGTACAAAATGTTAAAGCGATACTACAGATCATTGATATCTGTTATACTAACTCTTATGAAACCTGAAGAGTTTGTTTTGAATTCAATAATTGCAGTAATTATGTCTCATTAAGGGAACCACTAAGACTGAATTGTGCTAGCAGTTAACTAGTGATTTCCAGTGTGTTGCTGAAAATAGAGAATTTCCAGCTGCCTTGACTCTTCTGAAAGAAAAAGAAAAACAGTTGGATGAATGCTTTCTTATACTAACATGACAGAGTTTAAATTCTGGCCTGGAAGAAATGGTAGATTATTGTCAAGAGCCATCAGTGTACAGGACACAAACTTCTGAGTGAGCTGCAGGCTCTTCAGAAGGTTTGGTTTTACCTTCAGGTTGAAATCTCAAGAATGTTTATGAGAAAAGCAATCCATCTTTTCCCTATCAGACAAGGCGGGACTGCTTGTAGTCCCTGAAAAATGAACTAGTGTTTTTTCATAGTCACATTCATTGATCTCAAATGTATCTTCTAGTTTATATTCTCGATTTAGGCCTTTGCTATTTACGGGTGAGCAGCCACTACTCTATTCAACAGTTGCTTGGGCTTATTTAAAATTCTAGGCTTATTTAAAATATCTGTCTCTCTCAAATTACTTTGTAATTATTGAAATGTATGTACATTTTATTTGTTCATTACTGCTTGTTAAGGTACAAGATAAAAACTGCTAAACAAAACCAATATTTTAGCGAACTTCAAACTATGTGTGCCAAACTTTTTACATTATTTTTTTCTAGGGGTTGGATAAGTTTCTTTAAGTGCATGGAAGTGTTTAAACTAAATGGTGCAGGGAACCCATGTATGTGTTTCTAGCTGGCAATGTAAATCCCCTAGTGAGCCACAGTAATATGAAAGCAGCACTTGAAAGCCAGATGCAATGAAAATTTAAACATATTGCATTCATAGCATGTGATAGTTTAATCATTATTTAAGCTTTAGAAATGTCACAGCATAATTACTTTCAGAATGAGTACAAACACTTTCATGCACAAAAATTGCTTTCTTCTTGCAACTTTTGCTTCTCATGGGAAAGTTATGCTTTTGTGAAATTTCTGAACTTGATCTCGTTCATCATTTGATCACAGAAAAATTCTCAGTGAAAATCCAAAATCCAAAAGATTGAAATAAACCCTACAGATCTTTTTAGAACTAAGCATTTTCTTTATGGTCTTAAAATAAAAAAAAATAGATCTCTGAAAGTATTTCTTTCATTAGAGAAGAAATTTTACAACAAAACCAGTTAAATGGAAAATGCTAAATAAACCCTATTTGCAGAGCCAGGGAATGGAAAGTACCAAAGGCTGGATTTATAAGCACCCATAGAGGATTAAATTCAGCTCCCCTGTGGATGTGATACATTTTTACTGGCCTCACAGCATACATGGAGCTCTACCTCCTTCTGTACTTGTAAGGAAAATACAGAGACCAGAACTTATATTCTAAATTTGTCCTGTATCTCGAATGTTCTGATGAATGCAGTTGATTTTGCAGTATAAATTTTGTTGGTATGTAAAATAGCATCAAAATCCCAGTCCACATTTAGATGCGAACACTTCCTCTTTACATAGCCTACTATGATTTGTTTATAATACAAGCACTTCAGGTTGGATTTGGAAAACAGCGGTTATAATGGTTCTGCCATTTCTGAGAAACAGTCTAGAAGAAAAAATAGTCTCCATGTAATTCGGGGGTGGGGTTGTTTGCACATTTTCTAAGTGGAAATCTTTTTGGAATAGCTTTACATCCTCATAGCAAAGACTTAAAGGTCATAAAAACTGCCTTTGTATCAGGAAGTTATTTCTGGTAAATTCATTGGATTTATTGCATTGTGAGTCTGTTTAAAACTGAAATTACCACATGTTCTGTAGGAGCAAAATCACTGTAATCATTTCACACCTCCTAAGGCTTGTGTCACCTTCTGTGCTCTCATGAGCTTTTTAGTGCTCACTAGAAGATGAACCTGTTGTCCCTGTGGAGCCACTGAGTGTGCCATAGATGGCAGCTGTTGGGTTGAAGGTAACCTATGTAATGACCAAGGTATAACCTTTTTTCCTCCACTTGTATTTCACTTCCTGGGCCCAGACACTGAAAGAGACTAATATCAGTGAAGACAGAGAGAGGATTATGTATTCTTTAATGTAGCTCTCTGTGTATCATAGAATCATAGAATGACAGAATGGTTTGGGTCAGAAAGAACCTTTAAGATTATTTAGTTCCAGCACCCCAGCCATGGATCGGGACATCTTCACCTAGACTGGGTTGCTCAGGGTTCCATCCCACCTGGCCTTGAACACTTCCAGGGATGTGTTATCCACAGCTTCTTTGGACAACTTGTGCCATTGCCTCACCACAGCAGGGAAGAATTTCTTCCTAACAGCTAATCTAAAGCTACTCTGTCAATGTGAAGCCATTGTACTGTTACTACATGCTCTTACAAAAAGCCTCTCTCCATCTTCCTTTTAGGTTCCCTTCAAGTGCTGAAAGGCCACAATTAGGTCACCCTAAAGACTTTTCCAGACTGAACAATCCCAATTCTCTTAGCCTTTCATCATAGTAGAAGTGCTTTTAGTGGCCCTCCTCTGTACTTGCTCCAATGGATATTCTTCCTGTGCTGGCATCTCTGAGCTTGATGCAGCGCTGCAGGTGGGGTCTCACAAGAGCAGAGCAGAGCAGAGCAGAGCAGAGCACAGGGGCAGAAACCCCTCCCTCCCCTGCTGCCCACGCTGCTTTGGATGCAGGCCAGGACACGTTTGGCTTTCTGGGCTATGAGTGCACATGGCTGGGTCATGCCCAGCCTCTCATCCATCAGTACCCCCGAGTCCTTCTGCACAGGGCTGCTCTGGATCTGTTCATCTCCCAGACTGGGTTGATACCAGGGTTTACCCCAACCCAGGAGCAGCA